>NW_027186349.1:8636859-8691938 GCF_028583685.1 Petaurus breviceps papuanus
GTGCTCTTACTCGCTGAGCCACCTGGCCGCCCCTAAGCAATTGGGGTTAAGTAACTTGCTCAAGGTTACACGGCCAGGTGTTTCTGGGTGGGTGCTAAGTGTCTGAGCCCGGGATTCAATCTCCAGGTCTTCTCAACACTGGAGCCAGTGCTCTTACTCGCTGTGCTACCTGGCCGCCCTGGCTATAATATTCTTAGGAGTTTTCTTTTGGGGATCTTTTTCAGGAGGTGATTGGTGGATTCTTTCAACCTCTATTTTGCCCTCTGGTTCTAAAACATCAGGGCAGTTTTCTTTGAGAACTTCCTGAAGGATGATTTCTAGGTTCTTACTTTGATCATGGCTTTCAGGTAGTCCAATAATTTTAAAATTATCTCTCCTGTATCTATTTTCCAGGTCAGTGGTTTTACCCATGAGATATTTCACATTGCCTTCTATTCTTTCATTTGTTTGGATCTGTTTAACAGCATCTTGATTTCTCATAAAGTCATTAGCTTCCATTTGCTCCAATCTAATTCTGAAGCAATGATTCTCCTCAGTGAGCTTTTGAGATTCTTTTTCCATCTGGCAAATTCGGTTTTTTAAGGCATTCTTCTCCTCATTGCCTTTTTCAGCCTCCTTTGCCATTTGAGTCAGTCTGTTTTTTAAGGTATTATTTTCTTCAGTCAGGCTGTTGACTCTCATTTCATAATTTTCTTGCATTGTTCTCATTTCTCTTCCCAATTTTTCCTCCACTTCTCTTATCTGCTTCTTAAGGTCCTCTGTGGCCAGTAACCAGCTTGTATTTTCCTTTGAAGCTTTTGGTGCAGGAGTTCTGACTTCACTGTCTTCCTCCTGTTCCATGCTTTGCTCCTTTTTGTCCCCAAAATAGGAGTCTAATGTTGGAATCTTCTATCTGCTTTGTTTCCTTTGCCTGGTCATGTCGCCCCTCAGTCACTTGACCCCTGGGCTCTTTGCCACAGTAGGACTCTGCCACCAGACAGGGGAGCTTTCGTCCCAAAAGCTGGGGTTTTCTCAGCTGCCAGAGGTATTAGATGGGTGCCCTCTCCGAGGTCTCCACATGCTCTGGCAAGCTGGACACACACCCCAGGACCTCTACCCTAGACTGCAATCCAGATCCAAGAAGGTTAAAGGAAGAGTAATTACCCCTCAGACTGGTGCTTGGTCCCCCTACAGTCTGCAGGCCAGGAGCTGAAGCTGACACGTGGCGCTGGCTGGCTGTGCCAGGCATCTCAGCAGCTTCTCACCCCAGGGGCAAATGCCATGCACTCCCACTTACTGGGTCCCAAAGTCCAGACTGCACTGACCTTTCACTTTGTCCTTCGCATCTATGTGTTGATAAATCTGGAAACGGCCACAGCTGCTGCTGATCTGGAGTCCCTCTGGCTGTTGGCTGGTCAGGCCCACCCTGGGGCTAGAGCCTTGGCATGGGGTTGAGCTTGGCTCCCAGAGCGCTGCACTGGCCGATTCCTGCAGGCCTGCCAGGCTGTCCTCAGCAGGAGGTTAGCTTTTCTGTGTCATTTTGTGGGTTCTGCAGCTCCAAAGTTTGTTTGGAATTGCCTTTTTACATGGATTGGGTCCTAGTTACTTTTTTCATTAAAAATTTTTTATTTTATTTTAAATTTATGTAGTAGAACAAGCACTTATATAACATAATGCAGTTTTTAAAAGATAATTGCACAAGAAACTGAAATATACTTTGTATAACTTGTTATTCCTTTTAAATATACATTATCATAAAAATTTCTCTTTTATTTTTTTCTTCCCTCTTCCCCCAACTCCCACCATAAAGATGGCCACCATTAGATACAAATAGGTGTGTGTGTGTGCATAAATACACATATACATGTAAAATTATTCTCTATATACTTCTATTTATTAGTTCATTCTCTGGATGCAAATAACATCTTTTTTCACATGTCCTTTATAGTTAATTTGGGTGCTTATAATACTCAAAAACAACTTTTTCACTCCAAGTCATTCTTAAAACAATATTGTTGTTACTATATACAATGCTCTCTTAGTTTTTCTTATTTTATTCATCATTTCATTCAAGTCTTTCCATGTTTTTTTTTAAATCATTGAGCTCATCATTTCTTATAGCATAGTAGTATTCTATCACAATCATATATCACAACTTGTTCAGCCATTCCTCAATTGATAGGTATCTCTGCAATTTTTTCATTCTTTGCCATCACAAAGAGAGCATTTTAGACCATAGAGGTTCTTTTCCTTTTTCTCTAATTATCTTAAGAAATAGGAATAGTACTAGTATTGTTGGGTCAAAGGATATAGATAGTTTAATAACTCTTTGGGCATAATGCCAGATTGCTCTCCAAAATGGTTGGATCAGTTCACAATTCCACCAACAATGGATTAGTGCCCCAATTCCCTTCTAACATTTGTCACTTTTCCCTTCAACCTGGTTAGCCAATCTGGTAGATGTAAAATTATATCACAAGGTTGTTTTGATTTGTATTTCTTTAATCAATAATGATTCAGAGCACTTTTTCATATGACTATAAATTGTTTTGATCTCTTTATTGGAAAATTGCTTGTTTATATTCTTTGACCATTTATCAGTTGGGGAATGACTCATATTCTTATAGATTTGACAAAGTTCTTCATATATTTTAGATATGAGACCTTGTAGTGACAACCACACTGGCACACACAGGTTCTTAGATTTACTTTACTAGGAACGATAGCTGTTTAAGGGGCCAACAATCTTTTTTTTTTTTTGCTTTTTGGAGGGCAATTGGGGTTAAGTAACTTGCCCAAGGTTACATGGCTAGTTTTTTTTGTGTGGGTGTTAAATGTCTGAGGCCGGAACCATACTCGGGTCCTCCTGACTCCGGGGCCGATGTTCTACTCACTGCACCACCTAGCCGCCCCAACAATCTTTTTAAATTATATTCACTAATTCAGGGGAAAAGTCAGCACCCTGAACTTCAGAGAAAATATAAATAGAGAAAATACAAGCAAAGAAATAAAGACCAACAGACAGGGCTCTGACTGCCTGAATCAACTATACACTGTGCATATGTCCCTGGATCGAGAGAACCTTTACATCCGAGCAGTAGGGGAGCTCTGAACACTCAGAATCTTGACCAGGGAATCACAAGATCCTTCTCATAAGGGAACCCCTAAAGCAAAATACCAACTCAGAGTATATATACACTTCTTAGATCCAGAAGGTATCACAACCCTCCTGACACAGTGCCTAATTAGAAATTAGCAAAAGGTGTGAAAGCCTTCCTACAAGCAAGCCTTCCCTAAGCAACCTTCCCTTAATGGACTCTACATAAGGCTTATTAATGGGTGGGGGAAGATCTTAAATTCCATTAACATTAAAGACCTTTTTCTGAGGAACTGTCTATAAAATATCTTCCACAATTTTCTGTTTTTCTTCTGATCTTGGCTACATTTATTTTATTTATACAAACTTTTAAAATTTAATGTACTCAAAATTATCCATTCTATACCTAACTTTGCTCTCTATCTCTTGTTTATCCATAAATTGTTCACTTATTCATAAGTCTGATAAGTAATATGTTCCATGTTCTCATTTTTATTCTAATATCTCTCTTTATATCTAGGTCATATATCCATTTTGACCTTATCATAGTAAATGGTATAAGATAATTGGTCTGTGCCCAGTTTCTGCTATTCTGCTTTCCAACAATTTTTACTACATGATGAATTCTTATCCCAAAATCTTAAGTCTTTATACTTGTCAAATACAAGGCTATTATGTTTATGTGATGCTATAAATTATTCCACTGATCTATCTTTCTATTTCTTAGCCAGTACCAGATGGCTTTGATAATTACTGCTTTATAATGTAGTTTAAAATCTGGTACAGCTAAACCTCCTTCCTTTACATTTTTTCATTATTTTCTTTGATATCCTTGACTTTTCTTCTTCCAAATGAATTTTGTTATTATTTTTCTAATTCAGTAAAATATCTTTTTGGTAGTTTAATTGATATGGCATTGAATATATAAATTAGTTTGCATATAATGATCCTTTTTATTATATTGACCCCATCTACCAATGAACAATTTCTATTTCTCCAATTATTTAAATCTGATTTCATTTGTATAAATTTGTTTTTTATAATTTTGTTTAAATAGTTTCTGGGTTTGTTTTGGGAGGAGTAATTCCAGCTATTTTATACTGTTTAGAATTATTTTAAATGGAGTATCACTTTAAAGGGATCAGTCTATAATATGACAAAAAGGGAAAATTATATATCAAAAAGGATGTGGGGAAAATGGGACACTAACACACTGTTGGTGGAGTTGTGCACTGATCCAACCATTGTGGAGAGCAATTTGGAACTATGCCCAATGTCTTATAAAACTGTTCCTAATGTTTGATCCAGCAATACCACTGCTAGCTCTATATTCCAAAGACATTAGAAAAAGGGGAAGGACTATATTTGTACAAAAATATTTATAGTAGCTCTTTTTGTGGTGGCTAAGAATTGGAAATAAGGGGGTGCTCATCAATTGCGGAATGGCAAAACAAACCATGGTATATGATTGTAATGGAATATTATTGTGCCACAAGAAATGACAAGCAGGATAATTTCAGAGAAACCTAGAAAGAATTAAATGCACTGATGCAAAGTGAAGTGAACAAAACCAGGAGAGCATTATACACAGTAACAGCAATATTGTTCGATGAAGAATTGTGAATGACTTAGCTATTCTCAACAATATAATGATCTAAGATAGTCCCAACAGAGTAATGATAAAACTAGCATCTACTTCCAAATAGTGTTTGAATACAGACTAAAGTATGCTCTTTTTCACTTTCTTTCATTCTTTTTCTTTTATTTGTCTCCTTGTACAAAATTACTAATATGAAAATGTTTTACATGATTGCACATGTATAACCTATATCTGATTGCTTACTGTCTCAGGGAGGGAGGAAGAGAAGAACGGAAAGAGAATAGAATTTGGAACTCAAAACTTTTTTTTAAAATGTTAATTGTTTTAACATGTAATTGAGGGGAAAATAAAATATATTTTTAAAAAAGAAAGAAAGAAAAGGAGGAACAGTCTAACAATCTACATAGGGAAGACCAAATGAATGAAGTATGCCTAATTGCCCAGACTACGAAATATAGTTGGATGGTATAGCAGCAAGCACCCCAAGCGTCCTCAGGGTTTGCCGCCACCACAGGTTCTTGGATCTGCTTTGTTAAAGGAAAGCAACTCAAAATGGGTTAACAAGCTTACTTTAATCAGTCAGACATATATCGTTTACCTTGTTCGGGGAAAATGGTCAGCACCCCGAACTTCAAAGTATACAGGCAGAATTATCAAGACAGAAACAGATCAAGTAGACAGATTTCCAAACTGTCCAACCATTACATCCATACCCAGTCAACATCTGGGTTTCCACATCTGGGTTTTTCAAAGCCAGGGGACTCTCAACAACGGCTTCCCAGAATTCAGATCAAATCACAGAACACTTCTCAAAGTGAGTCCCAAAACAAAGCTACACATCAGGGCTTATATAGCCTTCTCCTGGCTCAGAGAATGTAACAACCTTATTGACTCACTGGCCAATCAAGAAGTATCTACTGAAAAACAAGCCTCCCTCCCCAGGCTTCAGGTGCATTTTAGCCTAGGGGCAGGGAAGATCTTCCAAATTTGCATTCACATTACAGATGGACAGTCTACCAAGATAAACGATCAATATTTGTATTTTGGACAAATTACTTCTGATGAACAATAAGCTGGGCCCAGAAACTAATCTTCATTAAAGAACTACTAGAAAAGGAGTGGAGAATCTTTTCACATACACACTTATATGTATTTATATACATACATACATTTTTATGTATGTGTGTGTATATGTATATGCTTGCACACACTTTAATAGGGGCCTTCAGTAAACAATGCCCCCAACTTCTTTCATATACAGCTCTGAAGAGTGAATTTAATAGAAATTTGGAGTTTGGGTTAAAAAATAGAATTATTAGAGTTAGCATTAAAGGATAAAGGGGGAACACAGTGGGAAGGTAATGAGCTCTTTGAGATAAGGAGGGAAGAAACTGGGGAGGGAGCGGGGGAAAAAAAAACATTTATTGTTTACTATATGCCTGGCACAGTGCTGAATACTGGAGATACAAATATAAGCAAACAAAGCAACCTCTACCCTAAAGGAAGGGCAGCTAGGACAGGGTCTGCAGACAGGAAGACTCAACTCTGTAAGTTCAAATCTGGTCTCAGACACAGTAGCTGTGTGACCCTGGGCAAGTCACTTCACCCAGTTTGCTTCAGTTTCTTCATGTGTAAAATGAGCTGGAGAAGGAAATGGCAAACTATTCCAGTATCTTTGCCAAGAAAACCTCAAATGGGGTCACCAAGAGTTGCCCAGGACTGAAAACAAACACACAAACAGAAGAGACTGAATAACCACAACACCTTAAAGAAGCATCTATTCTAATGCTAGAAGTAGAAGTTAACACATAGAAGGAACCTAGAAAGGGGTTGGAAACATGGAAAGACTTGCATAAAATAATGGAGAAATGAGTGGAATCAAGAGAATACTGTATAAGGTAACAATGATATTTTTTTAAGAATGGCTTTGAGTGAATAAGTTACTTTGACTACTATGAATGTCCAAATAAATTATAAAGGACATATGAAGAAAGATACTATCTGCATCCAGAGAAAGAACTGATCAATAGAAATAAGTATAGAATAATTGTATGTCTATATCTATCTATCTATCTATCTATCTATCTATCTATCTATCTATCTATCTATCTATCTATCTATTCCTTTTTGTGTCTAATGGTAGCCATCTCTAGGTAGGGGAGGGGGGAAGGGAAAGAAAAAAAAGAAATGTACATGAAAACATATTTAAAAGGAACAGCAAGCTGTACATAATAGATTTGCAGTTTTTTATTCAATCTTTTTATTATACTATATTATGGAAATGCTTGTTTTATTCCATTAATTAAAATAAAATAAATAAATATGAGGGGAAAGAAAAGAAAAGAAAGGGATTGGAGATATGCATAGTGTCTTGGTGTGGCAATAAATAGGAAGTAATATGGAGACATAGTTTCTTCTGGGTTCACTTGCATGCCAGGGACAGTCTAAGTTTCTCCTCCAATTATATAATGTGTAATTAGCCACCTACTGACTCTTCCATGCCTGAGGCTTTCTCTAGTGACGGAGCCTGTTTGGTCAAAATGTCAATGATCCTGCTAGATTAAGTCATTAATTTAAGAGCATTCTTTCTGTATTTGATGATTAAGAAAAAAAAAAAGTTTGAGGTCTCTTACAGCTTTGATCCTACAATTCTTTAATGCAGCATCTTTTTAGGCTCTTGACCTAGTTAGCAGACCAACAAACATTTATTAATCACTTACTATGAGACAGGCACTGCCCTGCTTTTTGTAACTGAATTTTTGTTGTAAATTCTCTTTTCAACTATGTTGTGTTGATCTTTTCTTTCCTTAATTTTTTGGTCTTTATTAATTTGTATACTTTACAAGATTCAGTTCCACAATTCCTTGAGTTTCAAATTTTCTGTGTTTGTCTTTTCAATTTCTAATGGACTAATTCCTATTAATATAACTTTTCTGGTCTCAATAGCCCTATATTACTGTGATATTCTCACGGATTTCCTGATGCCTTTGACCCTGTGAATACCTTATATTTAAAGGGAACTATAATAACGGCTTACAAATCATTCTCACATGTGTTATCTTAGTTAACTTTATCTGTATAGAAACTTGATCTGTATCCAAGCTCACTTACCTTATCACTGTGTTGACTTTCCCTCCCACTTTGACCTGAAATTCCTATTAGATACACTGATATACAAGAAAGTTTGAGGGGTAGCACAGTGAATAGAGCACCAGCCCTGGAGTCAGGAGGACTCAAGTTCAAATTTGGCCTAAGACATTTAACATTTACTACCTGTGTGACCTTGGTCAAGTCACTTAACCCCAATTGCCTTGCCTTTTCTCCTCCAAAAGCCACAAAAAAAAGAAAGTTTGTGGGGGGCACTACTTTCAGAAATTCTCTACTAAAATACATATATATTATTAGGTCTTATGAGTCCTATTCCACTGGTCGATAGAGCAGCTCCTAGATTTAACATTTGACAGATGAGGAAACAGAGGGTTAAAGAAATTAGATGACTTGCTTGAAGTAACATAGCTTGTAAGTGACTGTGCAACATGTACTTGGAGCCTCATTTGGTTCAGTGAGAAGATCTAAAAATTAGTCAGCTCATTTGTAACTGTGACATCACGGATAAAGGTAGAGACAAAATAAAAAGATGAGGCAAATTTTTAAAAGGTTATGACAGGTTTATTTTCTTAGTGATAGCACTTGTTAAGGCTGGCCCTAGACAAAATTATGTAATCTTTCAACATGGGTTTCCCCATTCCTGCCACCAATATTGGGTCACATTGCAGATGTATGAGGTAAGGTAAATAAATATTAAATTAAATCCATTTATCTATCTACCTATCATCTATCTCTCTTCATCTATTTATCTGTTACTCTATTATCTATTTCTCTATCATTCTCTATCATTATCTATTATCTATCATGTCTCTACTTTCTGTCTCTTTATCCACTTATCATCGGTCTATCTCTATTTTCTGTGTAACTATTTTTCTATCTATCTACCTATCTTCTATTTATCTACCTATTATTTGTCTCATTATTATTCATCTATCTTCTGTCTCTCTATTTAGTTGTCTACCTATATCTATATGTCTATCATTTGTCAATATATCTATCCTCTTGCTATTATCTATATATTTATCTTTCTATATCTATCTACCTATTTATCAATCTATCCATCAACCTATCCGATCTATCAATCTAGCCAAGCTTACTTACCTGTGTTGCCTTTCCCTCCCACTTGACCTGAAATTCCTATTAGATACACTGATACACAAGAAAGGTTGGGGGTGGCACTATTTCCAGAAATTCCCTAATAAAATTCATATATATTATTAGGTCTTATGATTGCTATTCCATTTTTTGGTCTTTCTTTTATATCATACTATTTAAGGTTTGGTTTTGGGAGGGGGTTTGTGAGGCAATCAGGGTTAAGTGACTTGTCTGAGGTCACACAGCTAGTGTGTGTCAAGTGTTTGAGACTGGATTTGAACTCAGGTCCTCCTGACTCCAGGGCTAGTGCTCTATCCACTGTACCGCTCAGCTTCTCCCATACTATTCAAGGTTGAACTTAAAAGTAGTCAGGGTAGACCAGGCCCATGTGAAACAATGCTTTCCTATACTCAAATGTCCATCTTCTATTCCTTTGGGTTAACCTAATTCTCTAGGATATTTCAAATACAAATATCCGGGCAAGGATCCAATCCCTAACACTTTAGTCAAAATGAATTTATCAGATGTTTTCCTCTTGAAACAGTGGTAGACCTCCTATTTCCATGATGTGACCCAACACTGGTCCTGGAGAGGGAGACCTATGTTGAAAAGACTACATAATTGGGGCAGCTAGGTAGAACAGTGAATAGAGTACTGGCCCTGGAGTCAGGAGAACCTGCATTCAATTCTGATCTCAGACACTTACTAGCTATGTGACCTAGGGCAAGTCACTTAACCCCAATTGTTTTGCCTTCCACCCCTCAAAAAAAAAAGACCACATAATTTTGCCTAAGGGTGGCCTTATAAGTGCTATTACTAAAAAAAACAAATCTAACCTGCCATAACATTTAAAAAGCTTCTGTTTCATCCTCTTTTCCCTTTCTGCCTATGTTTAACTGTGATATCACAGTTACAAAATGAGCATACCAATTTTTAGATCTCTCTGAGCTGAATAACTTACACTTATACCCTTAGGCTCCTCACATATTTCTGAGTTCATCTTGGCTCAGTTTCTAAACCAGTAAGAACCCTACTTTGGGGGAGTTATAATAGTATAGTCTAGTATAATAATGCACTCCTTTAGCATTCAGCCAACAAGTGTTTATTAAGCACTTACTGTATGCTGGGCACCATGCTTATTGCTGGAGATACAAAGACAAAGATAAATCAAAGATCTTACCTCTATATGAGAGAGACAGCATGTACATATGAAAATTTATAGAAGCTATGTACAAAATAAACAGAGGGAAATTCAGGGGAAGGCACTAACAGTTAGAGGTTTGGGAAAGGCCTCAGGTAGAAAGTGGAAACTCTAAGTTTTAAGAGGAAGAAGGGAAAACAGCATATTCCAAATTCTAGAGTTAGTTTTTGCAAAGATAGTGATGGGAGATGGAGTGCCATATGGGAGGAATAGCAAGGTCAGTTTGGCCAACCCATAGAGCGGATGAAGGGAAACAATGCATAACATGACTGAAAAGGTCAGCTTGAAAAAGATTTTCGTAGGTTTTAAATGCCAAAATGAAAGGTTTCTATTTCATCCTCTGGATAATAGGGAGGTCCTGGGTTTAAGAGCAGGGGAGGGTAGTGATATGATCAGACCTAACCTTCAGGAATATGCATGTGTGTTTGTATGACCTATGTCTTAGAAATATATATGTATGTATGTATGTGTATATTTATATGTGCATGTATACATACACACATATCAATTTTGGCAGCTATGGGGGAGGACCGATTGAAGAAGGGAGCAACAAACCAGAAAGACTCATTTTAAGGCTATTTCAATTGTCTAGGTGATAACCCTTATGGTGAGACCTTAAACTAGGGTGATGGCCGTTTATAAAAAGAAAAGGGAATGAATGTGAGTTATATGGAGGAAGAATTAACAAGACTTGGTAACCAAACACATATAGATAATTAGAGAGAGTTTAGGATGACACCAAGGTTGTGAAACTACGTTACTGGAAGAGCAGCGGTACCCTAAATAGAAATAGGCAAGCTCAGAAGGGTGGTGGGTTTTGGGGGAAAAAAAGATAATGGGTCCTATTTGTGAAATGTAGAGTTTGCTATGTCCATAGGACACCCACTTTAAAACGTCTAGTACTCAGCTGTTGATGCAGGACAAAAAGCTCATAATAGAGACCAGGATTGGATGTAGAGATATCTGAATAATCTGAATATAGGAAATATTTAAACCCATTGGAGAAGATGGGGTCATCAAGAGTAAAAGAGTAAAGAGAGAAGAGGAACCAAATGAGAATTGTGTGTATGGGGGAGGGGCGTTCACCAACGATTAGGCAGGCCAGTGCAGGTGATTATCTATCAGATCAGATATATAAGGTTAGTCAGATAGGTGTCAGAGAAGTCTGAGTTCTCAGAACAAAAGGGCTCTCACCAGAGTCAAGTCCTACAAAGAAGTCAAGAAAGAGAAAAGTTCACTGGATTTAATCATTACAAGGTCATTGGTAACTTTGAAAAAAGCAGTTTCAGTTGCATGATGAGGCCATATTGCAAAGAAGTAAAAGGAGAAAAGAGAGAGAAGACAAATTTTCCTAGGAATCTGGCTATGAAAGAGAAGAGATACAGGACTTAAGGGGATGATAGGAACAACTAAGAGCCTTTTTTTTCTTTTTCTTTTAAGAATGGGGGCATATATTTGAGGCAGCAAGGAAGGAGCCAGTAGAAAGAAATTTTAAAAATTTATGAGAGCTTAGGGAAGATTAGATTGTAAATTATTTGAAGGCAGGGACAATCATTTGACTCTTTTTATATCCCAAGCTCTTAGCACAGTACCTAGCACATAGTAGGCATTCTAACAAATGTTTATTAATTGTGGAGTAATCTCTTAGAGACCAGAGGGGATGAGATCTAGATTACAGGCAAGGTGGCTGACCTTGATGAGAAGGGCCACCTTATTATCAGAGACTGAAGAAAACCAGGAGAGAATGTGGGATGGTGTCAAGTAGCTTTCAGATATAGAGAACTGAAGAGGGAGATCACCATGAAGAGCCGATATTTTTCTCAGTAAAATATGAGGTAAGATCTTCAGCTAAGGAGGATCTGGGAACTGATAGTATGAGAGGTTTATGCTTGAGAGCTGGAGGAGAGGTTCAGAACAGTATCTATGAGAAGTGTTACAGAGAATCAGTTAGGAAGGCATAAAAAAGCAATCAAAAAGAAGTCAGGGTATATTTGTTTTCAATTATAATGAATTAAAATTAATTTTCTTTCAAGAATAAAGAGTTTTGGGGTGGCCAGGTGGCGCAGTGAATAGAGCACTGGGACTAGAGTCAGGAGGACCTGAGTTCAAATTTGGCCTCAGACACTTGACACTTACTAGCCATGTGACCTTGGGTGAGTCATTTAATCCCGATTTCCCTGCTTTCTCCCCTCCAAAAAGCCAAAAAAAAAAAAAAAAGAATAGAGTTTCACACCTCTTGAAATAACTGCATATACAGTGTGTCACAAAATCCCCAGAAGGAAATCATTCATCTCTACCTGCCTTTAAGTAGAGATAAATTTCATTTAATAGAGAAATCACTTCAACCCAATAAACATTTGTTGAGTTCCCACTATGTTCAATTTATTGTACTAGGCACTAAGATGGACATAAAATGAATAAGGAAAAGTATCTACCTTCAAGGAACCTCAGATCTAGTTAAAAGGAATAAAGCATAAATGCAGAAATAACCAGCAGAACAACATCCTAAGCTCTGGACCTACCAGAATGGATTCTTTTTTTTTTTTTTTTGCCTTTTGGAGGGCAATTGGGGTTAAGTAACTTGCCCAAGGTTACATGGCTAGTTTTTTTGTGTGGGTGTTAAGTGTCTGAGGCCGGAACCGAACTTGGGTCCTCCTGACTCAGGGGCTGGCGCTTTACTCACTGCGCCACCTAGCTGCCCCGTGATTCATTCTTTTAAAAAATTTTTTTAATATTTTACTTTTTTCAATTGCATGTAAAAACAATGTTTAGAGGTGGCTAGGTGGCGCAGCAAATAGAGCACCAGCCCTGGTCAGGAGGACCTGAGTTCAAATCCAGCCTGAGACACTTAACACTTACTAGCTGCGTGACCTTGGGCAAGTCACTTAACCCCAATCGTCCTGCCTTCCCCCTCCAAAAAGAAAAAAAAGAGAAAAAAATTTTTAGCACTCATTTTTAAAAATTTTGAGTTCCAAATACTCTGCCTTCCTTTCTCTCCTCCCCTTTCCCTGAGAAGGCAAGCAATTTGATAGAACTAATACCTGTGCAGGCAGGCAAAATATATTTCCATATTGTCCATGTTTTGAAAGAAAACACAGAACAATTACCTCTCTCCCCCCAAGAAAAATAAAGAAAGTTTAAAAAAAGTATGCCTCAGTCTGCATTCAGACTCCAGTTCTTTCCCTCAAGATAGCATTTTTTATCATAAGCCTTGTGTAATTATTGTCTTGAATCACTGTTTTGCTGAGAATGGCTAAGTCATTCATAGTTGATCATTGTACTGTATTGCTGT
Organism: Petaurus breviceps papuanus; assembly: GCF_028583685.1. Classification (NCBI taxonomy): domain Eukaryota; kingdom Metazoa; phylum Chordata; class Mammalia; order Diprotodontia; family Petauridae; genus Petaurus; species Petaurus breviceps. The sequence goes on from NW_027186349.1 coordinate 8,650,232, forward strand.
TACTATATATAATGTTCCCCTGGTTCTGCTTATTTTACTTTGTATCAGCTCATAAATGTTTTTCAAGGTTTTTTTTAAATCCTCCTGCTCATTATTTCTTATAGCACAATAGTATTCCATCACAATCATATACAACGATTTATTCACCCATTTCCCAATTGATGGGCGTCCCTTCAGTTTCCAATTCTTTGCCAGCTTTGGTTTGCTTTTAAGGACCTCTCAAAAATAATTTCTCTTTATTTTATTTTATGCTTATTCAGGGTTTCCTCTGGTAATTCAGAGGATGCTTTAGGTCTACATCTCCATTTGTGTTGTCAAGACGGTTCAAAATTCCCATGTAAGCACTCATGATAACAATGCATATCAGGTACAGGACAACTTTTATTTCACTCTACAAAAAACCCAAAGCAATACAAAGAATTTAGAGCAACCCATATGCAATTCATACAATTTACCTTCTGGTGCTTCTGGGAGCAAGATGACAGAGTAAGCAGGACATTACCTGAACTCTCCCAAATTCACCTCCAACAACTATAAAATGATGTGTCAAAATGAATTCTGTAAAGGCAGAACCAACAAAAAGATGGAGTCAAACACTTTTCTAAACCAAGACAACTTGGAAAGTTGGAAGGAAAGTTCCATCTCATTCAGGTAAAAGGGGAGTACAATCCAGGGCAGACAGTGTCCCAGCAAGCCAGCAACAGACCCTGCCTCAAAAAATCAGGGGGGCACCTTGAGCCCTAGCACAGTGCCAGGTGAACAACCAGGCCCCCCCATGGGGCCCAGTGCAACACCAGCCCTCCACCATGGACCCCAGCACAGCACTAGGTAAGGGGCCACAACTTCCCCCTTCCTCCCACTCCTCACCATGCAGTGGCCCCAAAGAAGTGCCAGGCAAATGGCCAGATCTCCAGCAGCCCTGGGGCAACACCAGGCTAGCATCAAGAGCCTGAAGTCCCTGGCACAAGAAGCTTGCAACAGGGCCCCCTCCATCGCAGAAGTAGAGCTCAACTTGAAAAGCAACTAAATAGGCTGGAAAAAAAGGAAAAACAGAAAAAAGAACCTGAGTATAGAAAGTTATTATGATGGAAAAAAAAGAAAGTTATTATGATGACAGGGAAGATCAAAACACAAACTGAGAAAAGGACAAGAATATCCTGTGTATATATATATATTTGAAACTTCAAAGAAAAATGAGACTTGGTCTCAGGCCCAAAAAGAACTCATGGAAGAGTTCAAAAGGGATTTTACAAATCAAATAAAAGAGGTAAAAGAAAAATTGGGAAAACAAATTAGAATGATACAAGGGATTCATGAGGAAAAAAAAAACAAATGAACCAACAGTTTGATAAAGGAAGCACAAAAAATGGAAAAAGATGTACAAAAATTAGTGAAGAAAACAACTCCTTAAAACTTAGAGTTGCAAAGTGGAAGATGACTCCATGAGACATCAAGAATCAAATAAAATCAAAATAATGAAAAAAAAGAAAAAATGTCAAATATCTCATTGGAAAAACAACTGACCTGGAAAAATAGATCCAGGAGAGACAATTTTAAAATTATTGGAATTATTAAGAATCCATTCATCACCACCTCCTGAAAGAGATCCCAAAATGAAAATTTCTAGTAACATTATAGCCAAAAATTCCAGAGCTCCCAGGTCAAGAAGAAAATATTTTAAGCAGCCAGAAAGAAACAATTCAAATATCATGGAGCCACAGTAAGAATTACAGAGATGATTTAGCTGATTTTACATTAAAGGATCAGAGGGCATGGATATTCTGGAAGGCAAAGAACTAGAATTACAACCAAGAATCACCTATCCAGTGAAACTGAGCATAATCCTTCTAAGAACAAAATGGTAACAAAATGAAAGTCCTCTATTTCATTGAATGACTAGAGCTGAATAAAAAATCTGATCTTCAAATACAACATTAAAGAAAATCATAAAAAGGTAAAAAAGGAAAGAGAAAACATAAGGGATTTAGTAATGCTGAACTGTTTGCATCCCTACATGGGTAGATGATACTTGTAACTTTTAAGAACTGCATCACTATTAGTACAGTTAAACAGAGTATATGTAGACAGAGGGTGCAGATATAAGGTGACTTTGATGAGATGATATAAAAAAATTAAGGGGTGAGAAAGGATTACCCTGGGAGCAGAAGGGAGAGTTAAAATGGGGGTAAAAATTATCTCACATGAAGAGGCATAAAAGACCTTTTACAATAGAGAGGCAGTGGACATTGCCTTACTTTCACCTTACTTTCATTGGAATTGGCTCAAAGATGAAATAACATACACAATCAGTTGGGTATAAAAATCTATCTTACCCTATAGAGAAGTAGGAGGGGAGAGTGTTTAAGATAGTAGTGGGGGACTGACAGAAGGGAGGGCATATTTGGGGAGGTGATGGTCAGAATCAAAACACTGGTGAGGAAGGAAAGGATGAAAGGAAAAAGAGAACAAACAGGAAGAAAAATATGATGGAGGGAAATACACAGTAATCATTACTGTGAATGTAAATGGGATGAACTCACTCATAAAACATAAATGGATAGTAGGGTAGATTAAAAACAAGAATCCTACATTATTTTGTTTACAAGAAACATATTTGAAACAGAGAGACACACACAGAATAAAGGTAAAAGACTAGAGCAGAATATATTTAAAAAAAAAAGTGGGGGTAGCAATCATGATCTCAGACAAAATAAAAGCAAAAATAGATCTAATTTAAAAAGATAAGGGAGAAAATTATATCTTGTTTAAAAGAATCATAGACAATGAAGTAACATCAACGCTAAACAAATATGCACCAAGTGGTATAGTATCCAAATTCTTAAAGGAGAAGCTAAATGAGTTATAGGAAGAAATAGACAGTAAAACTATACTAGTAGAGGATCTCAACTTTCCCCTCTTAGAACTAGATAAATCCAACCACAAAATAAACAAGAAAGAAGTTAAGAAGTTGAATAGAATTTTTAAAAAGTTAGACATGATAAACCTCTGGAGAAAATAAAAATGGGGAGAGAAACCTTTTTCTAAATGGTACATGGTACCTTTACAAAAATTGATCATGTATTATGGCATAAAAACCTTATAATCAAATGTAGAAAGGCAGAAACATTAAATGCATCCTTTTCAGATCATAATGACATTCAATAAAGGGCAGTAGAAAGATAGATTAAAAATTATTTGGAACTAATCCTAAAGAATGAGGGGCCAAAAAAAATGAGAGGGTGTAATGGAAATGGGAATTTGAAGATCTTCCCTGCCCCTTGAGACCTTGGTGGGAGTTTGAAGATTGCTGTGAAGATAATCTCTGCCTCTGATAGGCTGAATGTAGTCACATGGAGTCTGTGGTGGGAGGAGTTTGCTGAGGAGAAGCAGAACCCACAGGAAGCTGGTAGAGAGTTAGCCAGACAGTTGGAGACAGTTGGGAACAGAAGAGTTTAGGCAAGGAAATAGTTTTGTGAGTAAATATTGATCTTGTATTAGTTTGTGAGAAAGCTAAAGGATGCTGTGGCTCTCAGCATTATTATGGCTTCTGAATATCTTTGGTACTATGATGGAATCAGCTTACTGGTTATGGGATTTGCTTTTCTGGTATCTAAATAAATCCTTCAACTTTATCCTCTATCTGGAGAGTTTAGCATATTTTGCAGTCCAACATCATGAATACTTATAGACACAGTCTTTATTGTGATCATGGGAGCTATAAATATTGCATTGGTGCTACAGAGGGTCAAAGAACAAACTTTAGAAAAATGAATAATTTCATTAAAGAGAATGACAACAATAAGGCAACATATCAAAATTCATGGGATGCAGCCAAAGTGGTACATAGGGGAAAATTTATATCTCTAAACACTTCAATTAATAAAATAGAGAAAGATCAATGAATTGGGCATGAAACTAAAAACAGATGAAAAAGAAGAAATTAAAAATTAAAAATCTCAAATTAAACAACAGATTGGAAATCCTGAAAACTAAAGGTGAGATTAATAAAATCAAAAGTAAGAAAGCTATTGAGCTAATAAATAAAACTAAGAGCTGGTTTTATGAGGGGAAAATCCCACAACCCCCGCAACTGGTTAATTTGATTTAAAAAAAAAAAACAAATTACCACTATCAAAAATTAAAAGGGAGAATTCATCACCAATGAAGAAAAAATTAAAGCAATTATTAAGAATTATTTTTCTTAATTATATGCCAATAAATCTGACGATCTAAATTAAATCAAGGAATATTTACAAAAAGAGAAACAGAAGAAGAAGCAGAATACTTAGCTCCATCTTAGAAAAAGAAATTGAACAAGTTATCAATGAACTCCCTAAGATATAATCCCTAGGACCAGATACGTTCACAAGTGAATTCTATCAAATGTTTAAAGAACAATTAATTCTAATACTATACAAACTATTTGGAAAAATAGGAGGGAGTCTTACCAAATTCCTTTTATGACACAAAAATGCTGCTGATACCTAAACTAGCAAGAGCTAAAATAGAATGAAAACTATAGGCCAAATTCCCTAATGAATATTGATTCAAACATTTTAAATAAAATACTAGCAAGGACATTACAGCAATATAGCACAAGGATCATACATTATTACCAGATGGGATTTATACCTGGAATGCAGGGTTGGTTTATTATTAGGTAAACTATCACCATAGTTGACAGTATCAATAACAAAACCAACAGAAACCAGGTGATTATCTTGATAGACACAGAAAAACCTTTTGACAAAAATCAACACCCAATCCTATTAAAAACATTAGAGAGCATAGGAATAAATGAAGCTTTCCTTAAAATGATAAACCGTATCTCTCTAAAACCATCAGCAAGCATTATCTATAATGAGGATAAGCTAAAATGCCTTTCCAATTAAGATCATGGGTGAAGTAAGGATGCCCATGATCATCACTATTATTCAGTATTGTACTAGAATGTTAGCTATAGCAATAAGAGAAAAAGAAGTCAAAGAAATTAGGATAGGCAATGAAAAAGCAGAGCTATTACTCTTTGCAGATGAGTATACTTAGAGATGGTATACTAGAGAATAAATAAAAAATTACTTGAAATAATTAACAACTTTAGCAAAGTTGCAGGATATAAAATAAACCCACATAAATCATCAGCATTTCTATATATAGCCAAAAAAAGCCCAGTAGCAAGAGATATAAAGAGAAATTCCATTTAAAATAACTGCAGACAATATAAAATACTTGGGAGTCTACTTGCCAAGACAAACTCAAGAGTTATATGAACACAATTACAAATTACAAATAAAGCTTGAATCTAAACAATTGGGAAAATATCAGTTGCTCATGGATAGGCCAAGCTAATGTAATAAAAATGACAATTGTACCTAAATTAATTTATTTATTCAGTGCCATGCCAAACTACCAAAAATGATTTGATTTAGCTAGAAAAAATAATAACAAAATTCACCTGGAAGAACAAAAGATCAAGAATATCGAGGGAATTAATAGAGGAAAAAAATGTGAAGGAAGGTGAGCTAGCCATTCCAGATCTCAAACTGTATTATAAAGTGGTAATCATCAAAAGTATCTGTTACTGGCTAAAAAATAGAATGGAGGGGAGCAGGGCTAAGATGGCAGAGCAGAAGCAGAAACTTGCATGAGCTCCCACACCAACCACTCCAATACTTGTAAAATATGACTTTAAACAAATTTTAGAGCTACAGAGCTCACAAAGTGACAGAGAGAAACAAATTTCCTGCTAAGGCATCCTGGCAGGCCAACAAGAGGGGTCTATTGCACCATGCTGGGAGCCAAGCCCAGTCCCGCATAAGCTGTGAGGGCCCACACCCAGGGCGGCCTGACCAGCCAGAGCAGACTTCAGGAGAGTGAGTCACCAGCAGCCGCGGTGGTTTCCAGACTTCTCAACCCATAAATGCCAAAGGGAAAGTAAAAGGTCAGTAGGGAACTCTGTTGGAACTGGGTGACAGAAGAGTATGGTCCAGCCCCTCCTTCAGGGCCAGAGGTGACAGAGGCACAGTGGTTGCAGCTGCTGCTGCATGGCTGCCTCCAGAGCTCTTGGCCTGCAGATTGTAGGGGGACCAAGTGACCATTCAGAGGGTAATTGCTCTTGCTTTGACCTGCTTGGATCTGGGTTGCAGTCTTGGGTGGTGGTCCTGGGATGTGTGGCCAGTATGACAGAGCTTGTGGTGGCTGTAGAGAAGGTATACTCCTCATTGCTCTGACAACTGCGAGAACCCCAAGAATTTGGAACACAGCTATCTCCACTCTGGAAGCAGAGTTCTACCATGGCAAAGAGCTCAAAAGTCAAGTAATTGGTTGGCAAGATGAGTAAGCAGAGAAAGTGCAATCAGACCATAGAATCCTTTTTTGGGGGACAAAAAGGATCAATACATGGAACCAGAAGAAGACAACAAAGTCAGAACTCCTGCATCAAAAGCTTCCAAGAAAAATATGAATTGGTTATAGGCCATGGAGGAGCTCAAGAAGGATTTTGAAAATCAAGTAAGAGAAGTGGAGGAAAAATTGGGAAGAGAAATGAGAATGATGCAAGAAAATCACGAAAAGCAAGTCAACAGCCTGCTAAAGGAGACCCAAAAAATACTGAAGAAAATAAAATCTTAAAAAGTGGACTAATATATGCATGTATAGGAGGGTATTTGTGTATATAAATATATATGTGAGTGTGTATATATGTGTATACATGTATACATAGACAGAGGGCACAGAATCAGTTGAATAGGAAGGGATGATATCTAAAAAATAACATTAAGAGATAAGAGAGGAATATATTGGGAGAGGGAGAAAGGGAGAGATAAAATAGGGTAAATTATTTCATATAAAAAAAGCAAGAGAAAACTGTTATAATGGAGGGGAAGAGCAGGAAGGTGAAAGGGAATGGGTCAACCTTACTCTCATTGAATTTGGCTTAAGGAGGGAATAACATATACAACTCAAATGGAAATCTTACCCTACAGGAAAGTAGGGTAGAAGGGGATAAGAGGGGGTATGAAAGAAGGGAGGGCAAATTGGGGGAGAGGGTAGTTAGAAGCAAACACTTTTGAAAAGGGACAGGGTCAAAGTAGAAAATAAAATAAGTGAGGGGTGGGATAGGATGAAAGGGAATATAAGTAGTCTTTCACAATATAACTACTATGGAAATGTTTTTGCATAACTACACTTGTACAACATATATTGAATTGTTTTATCTTCCTAGTGGAGGTGGGTGAGGAGGGAAGAAGGGAAAGAATCTGGAAATCAAAGTTTTATACATGCACCTGGGAAATAAGATATACAAGCACTGGGGTATAGAAATCCATCTTGCCCTACTAGAAAGTTGGGGGGGGGGTAGATACAAGAGAGAGCAGATTAGGGGAAGGGATGTTCAGTAGGCTCTCTCTCTTGGGGCAGGGGGTAGGGGAAAGACAGGGAGAAAATTTGTAACAAATCTTGTGGAAATGAATGTTGAAAATTAAAAATAAATAAATAAAAGATTTTTTAAAATTAAAAAAAAAAGAAATAGAATGGAGAATCAATGGAGTAGATTAGGTACAAAAGATACTGTAGTAAATGACCATAGTAATCTAGTCCCCTGGCTTCTGGGACAAGAACTCACTATTTGATAAAAAACTGCCGGGGAAACTGGAAAACAGTATGGCAGAAACTAGCTATAGACCATTATCTTACACCATATACCAATATAAACTCAAAATGATTACATGGTTTAGACGTAAGGGATGATACCATAAGCAAATTAGCAGAACAAAGAATAGTTTACCTGTTAAATTTATGAAGGGAAGAATTTATTACCAAACAAGAGATAGAGGTCATTATGAAATATAAAATGAATAATTTTGATTATATCAAATTGAAACATTTCTGCACAAACAAACCCAATGCAACCAAGATTAGAAGGAAAGCAGAAAGCTGGGGTGATTAGAGAAATGAAAATTAAAACAGCCCTGAGGTACCACCTCATACCTATCAGATTGACTAATATTACAGAAAAGGAAAATGATAAATATTGGAAGAGATATGGGAAAAGTGGGATGCTAAGATACTGTTGGTGGAATTGTGAACTGATCCAACCATTCTGGAGAGTAATTTGGAACTATGCACAAAGGGCAATCAAACTGTAAAAAAAAACCTTTGATTCAGCCATACCACTTACTACGTCTGTATTCCAAAGAGATTTTTAAAAAGGTGGAGGAAGGGACCTACTTGTACACAAATATTTAAAGCATTTTTTTGTTTGTTTATATATATATTTTTACTTTTTTGGGGGAGGGCAATTGGGGTTAAGTGACTTGCCCAAAGTCACACAGCTAGTAAATGTGTCAAGTGTCTGAGGCCAGATTTGAACTCAGGTCCTCCCGACTCCAGGGCCAGTGCTCTATTCACTGCGTAACCTAGCCACCCCTATAGCAGTTTTTTGTGGTGGCAAAGAATTGGAAATTGAGGGGGTATCCCTCAATTGGGAGATGGCTGAACAAGTTGTGGTATATGGATGTAATGACATACTATTATGATATAAGAAATGAAAAGCAGGTAGATTTCAGAAAACCTGGAAAGACTTGCGTGAACTGATACAAAGTGAAATGAGCAGAATCAAGAGAATATCGTATACAGTAACAGCAGTTGTTCTCAATAAATGCAATGATCTAAGAAAATTCCAAAGGTTTTATGAGGAAAATGCTATTCCTATCCAGAGAAAGAAGTAATGGAGTCTGAATGCAGATCAAAGCATACTATTTTCACTTTATTTTTTTTCTTGGTGTTTTTTTTCCCTTTTGGACTGTTTCTTCTCTCACAAGATGACAAATATGGAAATATGTTTTACATGATTGCACACACACACACACACACACATATATATATATGTATAAATATAAAATCTATATCAAATTACCATCTTGTGGAGGGGGGAGGTGAGGGAGAAAATTTGGAACTCAAAATTTTTAAATGACTGTTAAAATTTTTCTTTAAATATAATTAGAAAAATAAAATATTATTTAAAAGGTAGTAGAAGCAAAGTGTGGATTTTTCATATACTGGCTCAGTCCCTTGCTGGTCCTCCAACTCTGGGACCACTTGCTCAATCCATAGTCCAGGAGCTCTTGATTCTCTTCTAGAAGGATGTCTTTTCAGGAACTCCCACGGCTACCATCTCTTGGGCTGAGAGGTTTTACCACTGTCTCTCTTCAGCAAGGTCCAAGGACTTGGGATCCAGGGATTACTTTTCCCATTTCTAGGAACAAATGGGTAAGAATCGATCCAAGAGAGCCAGTTTCCTAATGTAGGTTCACAGGCCTCCTACCCTTTCACACTTATTTCTGCTTTTAGGTCTTTTGTTTATGGTCTGTTCTCAACACTCTCTGTCTCCCTATCTCTGTCTCTGTCTCTCAGTCTCCACAACAATCAACTCTACAGTGACTATTCCTTTAACAAACCCAATACAAACAGGTGACTTCAATCCATAACAAGCGGATTCATCCTCAATTACAAAAAGTTGAGGAAACTTCCTCAATTCTCTCAAGTAAGTATCAATGAACATGTCTATAGCCTTAACAGGAAAATATAACCCAAATATAACTATGTATAATCTCATTCAGTTGATATGGTTGTTCTAATCCAAATCACTACACAGATAAAGCAAATACAAATAAGAGTATAAAAATATGTAACAGAAAGTGGTCAGAGTTTGGTGGAAATAGGACTCACTTCAAGTTGGAGCCCTCCATAAACTGAGGTGGTACTGAACTAACCCTTAGCAGGGAAATCTGGAAGCTCCCTTTGCCCAGAACATTTTTCATAGCAGGGTCAAAATAATATCCTTTGTTTTGAGTTAAATTTCTTTCATCGAACTTGATTTTTTTTTTTTTTTTTGGAGAACTGCGACCCTTGAGTTTCCCCAAATATCCACCAGGGGACACTGTAGTCAAAAACATAGGAATGAGCTAAAGTCTTGAGAATTACTCAGCCCAGCCCAAGTCATTTTATTTTCTGAAGTGGATTATTCTCATGAAACATTTCAACTCTGCTTACATAAAAGTTGCACTGGGCATTTTTGCACAAAAAGAACATTTCTTTCCTGACAGCAGAACCTAAAGAATATTAGGATTTCCAGCACATTAACTGAGGCCCACTGTAAGGCTCAGGAAATTTGAATCCACCCAAGGTTTTGAGGCCCCAAGGTCAGAGCAAAGATAAGACACGAATCTTGTAGCTGTCAAAGTGAGCTAACTGTTCTATATTCTGAATTGCTCTCCTCTTTCCCCACCCTTCCACCAAGTTGATATTTATAGGCAATGAAATGTAAACGATGTTCAGAAGCCTAAAAATCCACCTTTGGGGGTAGAGGACATTGCAACTAAAAATACAGATGATACTTATGAATCCTCAGCTGGCTCAGGCTGAGCCAGGATATCATTGTAAAGCAACAATGCTCTCTCCTATATAAGGTGAAGTGTGGTGCTTCTCTCTGACCACAGCAAATGAAGAAGACAGGAGGGAAATGGAATGGGGTGGGGGCTGGGAAGGGAGTGGGGAGGGGAGGGAGGGATTGGTGGAGGACTGAGGAAGGAATGGGAGAGGCTAGAAACATATGGCAGGATCCACATTGTTTTTAGCATTTCATCTATTCATTAAACTAAAAATAAGCTTCTTGGACCAGACCTGAGAAACCACAGAGCCACAAGAGGAGGCTAGAAGAACCCTGGAAATCCAGAGACAGATGACAGCTAAAAAATAATAATGGCAGAGCCAAAGGCATCCCAGCAAACTCCCAGCCCCCCAACCCCCAAGTTTCCTGGCCTGCTCTGCTTTGGCAGGGGTTATCCTGCTTCCTAACTCTCAAGTACTTATCCCAGGAGACAGGTACAGAATGCTGCCCGGGGACCACTTGGGCCCTCAGGCAAAGCCTTCTAATTTTCATGCATCTGGGAGCAAACAGGGCAGTTTCTAAAAAACAGGTCTTCCTCTCTTGCTCTTTTAGGGTGAAATTCTAAAACAGAATCATGGCTAAACAATGAATGGAGAACTGCCTATGTGGTCACTCTGAAGGAACAAAAGGTTTTATTAAATTTTTAATTCACTTTTGCCTGTTCCAGACTGATAAAAACCCTCCTCTTCTGTTTCAAATGCAGAGCAGCAAGAGAGATAGGGAAAAAGGTGTTCTCCTGTCCTTTTCTAAGGAGGCCCCTCAGACACTGAGATCACTCACCCATGAATCTGCTCATACTACCTGTCATTCTTAAAGCACTTTTTCCTCCCTGGGGAGCTGAACGTGTTTTACAGACGTGCTCTCATTTTGCTTCACTACATCCTTGTGAGAATGTGGAGAGAAGAAATATTATTTCTTGGAAAATAGCAACAAAGAGGAATGGCAGGGTCCAAAGTGACAGACATATCAACTCAGGGACTGAACAGGGCTTTGATCCCTGTTCCCAGTATTGCATTCTATCTGTAACACATGGCTAGAGGACAGGATTGATTATCCATACCTAATAAAGAGGAGCTAAAGAACAGCTCTTCCCAAACTACTTATATTTAACTTTGAGAGATGCGTTATACTTCCATGCAAACAAAGCTCTTTCTAATATCCTCAGAATTACAAATAATTCAAAGAAAATAATGAAAACTTCATGGAAAAGTTGCAGCAGCCTGGTACAGTGGCTAGAATATTGGACATGGCATCAGAAAGACCTGGGTTCAAATCTATCCTCTGATACTAACAAGACGTGTCCATGGTCAAGTCACTAACCCATTCTGAGACCTACGGAGCTCCCTAAGATTTATCTATAGACAAATAGCAGAGAAGAGCAGTAGCAGATAAGAGTTGTGCAAGAACTTCTCCCACCAACAGAATCACAGATTTATTGAGTATAAAAATCTGACTATCTAGTTTCTCCATCTTATATTCTTGTGTTGTTTTTTAGATGCAGAGTTAAGTGACTTGCCTAGGGTCACACATCTAGTAAATGTCAGAGTATTTTATTTGAGCATCGCTGAGAAGAGCCAACTCTATAAAAGTTAGTCATCTCATAATGTGGCTGTTACTGCGTACAATGTTCTGGTGCTGCTCACTTCACTCAGCATCAGTTCATACCGTGTTTCCCCGATAATAAGACCTATCCTGAAAATAAGCCCTCCCCTTACTGTGTAAGATTCCTCCAAAATAAGCCCTCCCCTGAAAATAAGCCCTATTGAGATTGCTACTGTAGTGAAGGTGATCCCCTGCGCTACATTACGGTACCCTCTGTATGCACCGCCCCCCCCGGGTGAAACGCACGCCGCGCTCCGAGCTGCATCCAATCAGAGCTGCAGCAGTGAGCGCGTCATCCTGTTCTTTATTGAATTCATTATTGAATAAAGGTACATTTTTTTGTTCACATTTACCTGTTTATTAAAATTGCTGTTAATGTTCATTAAAATAAGCCCTCCCCTGAAAATAAGCCCTCTGGTGTTTTTCTGTCCAAAAAAATAATAAGACAGTGTGTTATTATCGGGGAAACACGGTATAAGTCTTCCCAGGTTTTTCAGAAATCTATCTGCTCATCATTTCTTATAGCATAATAGTATTCCATTACATTCATATGCCACAACTTGTTCAGTCATTCCCCAGTTGATGGGCATCTAGGGCACCTTTACTATCTCCTTCCTCACACTAGGAGGTGAACAGTGCAATCCTAAAAAAAAAAAAAGGCTGCTCAGACATTTAGGGGGCTGCTGAATCCCACTGCTGCTTCAGTCAAATGAGAAGATGACCCTGTTCTCCAGGTCACCTGTGTGCAGGGCCGTGGTTACAGCTCCCAGTGTATCTGCACCTTCTGCTTCATCACTTTCTTGTCACCAAAGGACTTTAAGGATTTTTCTAAAGGATTTTTATTTTAAAATAATAATATAGTAAAATAATAAAATAGTAAAATGGTGGATGATGGGTAGTATCTTGACTTATGTGTGAACTGGATTTAAGTGAGGCAGAATTATACAGAGTCATCAGCCTCACTCACTCTTCCAGAGTCCTCGAAGTCCAGTGGCAAGACAAAAGTCAAGATGACTGGGGATGGCCTGAGATCTAGTGGATGACCTTGGCATTTTCAATATATGACCAAGCTCTAAGTGCTCTGCAGTTTAGGCTTCTACCCATTCCTCTGGGTGAAGTCTTCACATGGTTGGGGTAGACATCTTCCTAGTTCACAGACAGATTTGAGGCCTGTCAGTTTCTCTCAACCTAGTTTAGCTCATATGACAAGTCTCTTTTACCAGGTGTGGCTGCTGCATATACTATAGCTTCTTGGAGCCACAGGTGAGAGCTGGGTGTCAAGCAGACACCAAAGGTGGATAAGTAACCCAGAAAAGGACTCAGCAAATCCCCATACCAGAAGTGCTAGTCCTTTCTGAACATCCTATACACCTGTCATGTAGTAAAGTGCCAGGCACTGATTCCAACCCAGCAGAGATCTACAAGGCAGGGGTCCGGTGCTCAATCAAAAACCCACTGAAATCTTCTGGGTTGTATGGCAAAAGAAGATTATTCTCCCAGGAGACCAAAAATACCTCTGTTGTCCACTTCTGTAAAGGAAAAGGAGACAGGTTGTCCTGTAACAATCACTACAGGGTCTCAGTCATTTCTGACAAGATTCTTGCCAAAGTCCTTCTTAACTGACTACCCCTTCACCTGGAACATGGTCATCTACGTGAGAGTCAGTGTGGCTTCAGAAAGGGCTGTGTAGTCTACATGGTATTTGTTGTCTTACATGGTATTTGTTATCTTACGACTCCAGGAGAAATGCCAGGAGCAGAATAGAGGTTTGTATGTGACATTCATTGACCTGACCAAGGTCTTTGATACTGTCAGTGTTAGGGCTTGTGGAAGATCATAGCAAAGTTTGGCTACCCAAAGTTCATCAGTACCGCATGCCAGTTTCATGATGGCATGTTTGCATGGGTTCTGTATAAAGGATGCTGTTTTCACACTTTCCCAGTCACCAATGGAGTGAAGCACAGCTGTGTGCTTGTTCCTATGCTTTGTAACATGATGTTTTCAAAAATATTGTCAGATGCCTTCAAAAAAGACGAAAACAACATCAAGGTCAGCTACCATACGGATGGTAAACTATTGAGAAAGCTACAAACCAAGAATAAAGTGGAAGGAGAGTTGGTGTGTGACTTTTTGTTTGTACATGATTACACACTCAATGCAGCCTCTGAGGATGAGATGCGGTAGAGTATAAATCAGTTCTCTGCCATTTATGCTAATGTTGACCTGACCATCAACACCAGAAAACAGGTTCTCCACCAGTCAGCACCATCGCATCCATACGTGGAACCATTGGTTACAGTAAATGGAGAATTTTAAATGCTGCGGATAAGCTTACTTACTTTGGTGTAGTGGCAACCACACTGGCACAGCCAGGATGGCTGCTAGCACTGGGTCTTAGATCTGCTTTACTGGGAAAGCTAGCTGTTTAAGGGGTCAACAATTTTTTTTTTAATTATATTCACTAGTTCAGGGGAAAAGTCAGCATCCTGAACTTCAGAGAAAATACAAACAGAGAAATAAAGACCAACAGACAGGACTCTGCCTGAATCAGTTATACACTTTATGTACATCCCTGGATCAAGAGAGCCTTTATATCTGGGCAGTCAGGGAGCTCTGAACATAAGGTTACTCAGAATCTAAACCAGGGAATCACAAGATCCTTTTCATAAGTGAGCCCCCAAAGCAAAATACCAACTCAGAGTATAGATACCCTTCTTAGAGTCAGAAGACCTCACAACCCTTGGGACTCAGTGCCTAATTAGAAATTAGCAAAAGGTGTGAAAGCCTTCCTGCAAGCAAGCCTCCCTTAAGCAAGCTTCCCTTAATGGGCTCCATGTGAGGCCTATAAATGGGCACAGAAGACCTTATATCCCATTAATATTACACTTGGTAGTAGACTTTTCAGGGATGTCCACATAGATGATGAGGTCGACACACGCATGGCCAAAACTAGCTCAGTGTTTGGGAGGCTCTGAAGGAAAGTGGGGGTGGGGGAAGTATTAGGCTGTGTATCAAAGTGAAAGTCTACAGAGCTGTTGTGTTGACTTCATTGTTATATGCCTATGAAACCTGGACAGCCTACCAGCTCCATGCTAAAAAATTGAACTGCTTCTATTTGAATTGGCTTAGGGAGATTTTGAAGATCACCTGACACGATAAATTACCAGACATGGAGGTCCTCTCTTGAGCTGAACTGCCAAATATTCAAATTCTCCTGCAGAGAGCACAACTCCAATGGGCTGGCCACATTGTTAGAATGCCAAACGTATGCTTGCCTAAAAGACTATTTTACAAAGAACTTACACAAAGCAAACACTTACAGGGTGATCAGAAGAAACAGTATAAGACACTCTTAAGGTCTTTCTGAAGAACATTAGTATCGATTATGAGACATGGATGATGTTAGCACAGGACTGCCCAGATGGCATGTCCACATCAAAGAAGGTGCTGTGCAGAATCACAGTAGCACGAAGGAAATGTGAGCTGCACAGATCGGGAGACATCTCCATCCCAAATGTTTAAATGGACTATTTGTGCCTGTGGTAGAGCCTTTCAAACTCATACTGGACTGAGCGACACTGTACCTTGACTCCCAACCTTGGTCCTCTTCAAGAACAATGACAAACAACAATGTGTGAATTGATTGATGAGTAGTATATGTTTTTGTTGGAAAAATGGGGGCCTCCCACTGCATCCAGGACCATCTCCTATTGTCCTGATCTATGTCTCACCACTGCACTGAGGTGACTTTAGAGGAGGAAGTGAGGCTGGTGACTTTGCACAGCCCTCCCTCACTTAAATCCAATTCACTTGCGTGTCATGGCATCACCTCCCTGATGCCATGGTCCTCTTCAAGAACAAAGGACAAACAACGTCAGAGTGAGGGATTATTGGAGTGGAACATTTCATGCCACATTAGATGCAATCACTGTCGGTTGTTTTTGCTTAACATTTTCTTCATAACAAAGTAAAGTTCACTGGTGGGAAAGGGGGAAGTACGGAAGAGCATGTCTGGACATGAATGATGCCAAACAAAAAGGCGCCGATAAAGGGTATGTGGGGCAGAGAGAGGAGTAGCAGCTCAGCACTACAGACTGTCAGTTTCTTAATTTAATCGTCAACTATGGACTGAATCATACTCTTATCGAGCTTTACATATGTAAAGGACTTTGCAAACCTTAAAGTTCTAAATTATTATCACACCACCATCATCATCTTTATCATTAATTATTATTATCATCTCCTAATTAGCCACTAGCTTTATTTCATAGCTTCCCTCGGTCACCATAGCATCTTCTGGTCATCCATTTGTGATATCATTGAATCCAGATTCATTCTCACTTCTGGCTTTTGACTTTTGAAATTTCCCATAAACATACCAGCTAAACATCTCTTAGCACAACAAAATTTGGGATTTAATGTAGTTCTTGCTTGTTGCATCAAGCAATTAATCCATTCTCACTAATGAGTGACTCCTTCAATCTGAGAAGAAACCTTCTCTAAAACAGTAAAGTGGCCCACAAGGGTCACACAAGAACCCTGCCATGGTACTCTGTTCCATTTCCACCCTTTTTTCTTGCTCACTGTTTTTATTAGAAATTGTTCTCCAGCAGCCTGACCACATTGGCACTCTCTGCTTCATCCATGTAAAGCACATTTTGGCCCATTGCTCCCATTGGAGAGGAGTGAGAATGATTCCCACACCCTTCACAATCTCCATGTTTTCTAGTGAAGTCTGAGCTATTTGAGTTACCTTAGAGTCCAGTTATACATTGGGAAGCTGGTGTGAAAGTTACTCAGGTATAGTTCATTTTACATATTTTCTCACTTACCTAACAAGTTCATTTTGCAAGTCTCTGAGTAGATCCTGAATTTCAATTAGATTGAAATGAAACTCTTAGATGATGTGAATTATTTTTATTGAAAAGTCAGTTTCTTCTGGGAGCCTGTCTGAAAATGAGTTTCTCTCATTTTACATCTCTTTTGTGAATTCTGAATGTGACTATAATTCAAAACATTGCTATTTTGTCAGAGTGTTTGTGCCAAGCTAACATTTTACTTTGGGGCAATTTTAACCACATGCAGCAGATTCCAGTAAGAGACTTGAGAAACATTCCCAGCTAAACAAATGCCACGGGGAAAAATACAAATAGCATTTAGTTTCTGAAAGCCAAACCAAGGAATTGAAGTATACATTTTAGGCTGTTTAAAGAAACTGGAACTTGTGGAAATCATTTAGGGGTGAGGCCCTGGAGACAGTTCTAGGGTCAGAGTCAGAAGTAGTTCTTAGGCCTGTCCTGAACCACTGTATGGTTTTAGGCAGATCCATTTAGGTCTCAGTTTTGTTATGTATTTCATAAAGCTGCCGTGTTGATTTCATATTGTAATGGAAAGAGCATGGACTTAAGAGTCAGGACAGTTGAATTCCATTTCTGGCTCTCATATTGCACAGAAATATGGAAAGTCTAAGAGCTAGGAGGAAACTCAGAGGCCAGCCAGTCCAACTCATGCTTCAGCAAGACTCCCTTTTATAATGTCCCCAACAAATGAGTGTCCACTCTCTGCCTGAACACCCCCAGAGAGGGGTACCCATTACCTTCTGAGGCAGCCCACTGTATGTGCTTTGTACAATTTCTCCATAAATTTGAACTATTGTTATTCCTATTTTTTTTTAAAGAAACCGACCTGACAGTATACTTACACAAATACTGCCAGGCTTCTGTTTGCTAACGTTTAACAGTGTCACACAAAGGGAAACATGAGAAAATGTAAACTTTAGGAATTTTTGATGGAGGTTCAGTCATGTTATTTATTACTCAAGACATTTGAAACCTCCAATTGTGGGATCCAGTGAACTCATGACTCCATAAAAACAGAGGCCACGTCTACATGACAGCAAACCAAATGCTTCACTGAGGCTTGAACCTATGCCCTGGCTTTTGGTCAGGAGTATCTTCCCTTTCAAACTTGACCCCCACTGGAACAAAGTGTTTCAAAGGAATATTTCTAGTGACTAGTGAATTCTGCCACACTGATGTAACACAGACTCTCTGGCCCCAATCTTTCCAGAACTGATGGGCTACATCATCCTTAAGGGCACCCAGAGGGTATTGTGGGGTTCTTTTCTCTTTGCCATCAGCTCAAGCCCCCATGGCTATATTTCCTCATTTGTCAGAGGGTCAGGGACTGGTTAGACTTCATTTAGCCATTTAATATCAATTGGCTTTTACAAAAGGATATTTACTTTAGTCACATAGCAAGAACAAATCTACAAACATTTCCCACCAACACCTTAGAGGTATAATCCCTTATATATCACCTCAATTTGGGGGATGAGGATTAGGTTAAAATCTTAGCTCAGAACCTATGTAGCATTCAATTTCATAAAATCCACATCCAAAAGTGGCTGTGAGAAGAATCCTTCCACTGGATTGGGATCCCCAAAGTCACTTCCCAAAATCACTCCTTGCTTCTTGAGTCATCAGTGCTTTGCTACCTGCAACATCAACTATAGATTCCAAATCCCAGATATAAAACACTTTGCAAACCATAACTACAAGTCAATTATTACTGTTGATGTTGTTGCCTTTCAGTAAACAGGCTTCCTAGCTGCTTTTGACTTTATTCTCTGAGCCTTCTACTGTATCCTTGCTCTGCTCAAGCATATATTGCATATATTGCAATACAGAGGTATGCTGATAAATATTTAACAACCAGGCTATCTTCTACCTCCAAAAATGTATGCACATACATTTTAACGTTTAATCTGCATTATTAACAGTTTCTTGTATCTAGACAATCAAGAAAACAACAAATCAAGCTTTGAATTACAGCATTTGCCAATTTCTGAGTTGCAAACGTTCACACTAAAAAATTTAACAATTGGCTCTGAGGGGCCATTAAAGTTTCCTACAGCACATCCCTTGTAGTATGCTTCACCATCAGACCTCTAATCATATTTGATTACTTAATTGATCAGAGTTTTAGATGACTTTTTCAAGGAATTTAGCTAGAAATTAGAAGAGAGATACAGAATACTAGCTAGCCAGGATGGTAGGATCTAATTAGGGTTTTTAAGGATGGAGGAGACTAGATACTATAGGTGACCAGGTGACCAGAAAGGAGCCATTAGGAGGGAGAGATTGAAGATCAGAGTACAGTTGATAGTGAAGACAACATGCAGGTGGCTTTAATAAGAATTTATCAGCCTAACAATATCCACAAGCACAACACTCAGACTGACTATCTGTTACCCTTCATTCTCACTCCATGACCACAATGTTTGTGTGTCCTTTCCTCATCATGCATTTCATGGATCTTTTCTAGGCTACTTTCTGCGCCCGTCACAGTTGGCAGTGTGCTACTGCCTACCATAAATATCTGCATTACTCTTGTGATCATCTGTAGTTTTGTTTCTTCAGAAACTATGATGTACCATTATTTGTAGCTTCATAGGAACACTGGGAGAAAAATCAACACATAAACAACATGATCTCTTTTTTTCAGGGAGAAGCGTGGGATCTTTGAAAAAATTGAGCTATTCCCCATATGCAAACCAGTTCACTGTCTTCCATGTTTCTAGATCTAAGAATGGCTCATTGTCTATCTGGAATACTTCTTCAAAATATTTTCATTGAAGAGTTAACTCAATGGCCTTCCTGTATATGGCGTAGCATGATCTGTAAGGTAAATGATCTTCATCCATGGGATATTTGGAGAGATTTCTTGTGAGTGGTTTGAGGAAGTCCTATGACATTCAAAGGTTGGATATAATCAGCACAAGTAATACTTGTATGTTTTATACAGGAGTATACTGAAGTCCTTGTTATATTTAGAGAAAGACTCTTCCATTTGGATTATAATTGTACAAGACATCCACCACAAAAGTGGCAAATATCTTTGCTGGACCTGAGCCTATTATGGGCATCATTTGATATTACTAATTAGAGGATAAGCAAACAAAATTGGCTTTGTGGTTCTGTCTATCAAGGGAATTTACATGATCTTAACATTTGCAAAGGGAACACTTTGCTAGAATTTTATTCTATGCAGTTATATGCCTTTAAAAATAATAATCAACAATAAAACTGGGAGGATCTTATGCCCTATGCATTTTTTAAGTCACTTATACAAGTAACCTGATAAATAAAATCATTTTCAAAAACCTTCCTCTTTCCTTTTTTGTTTTTGGTCTTTTTTTATTGATGCCAATTTTTTTGGGTTTTTCTACATCAAAGTCATTTCCTGATGTGCCACCATCCAAGCCTCCTTTGTAACAAGGAAAAAATAGGAAAAACAAAGGAACCATATTTGTCAGTATATGCAATATTTGCTTACTCCCTTTTCATACATTCATCAAGCACACCCTTAATATATCTGGAAGAAGAATATTTCCATAAAGATTTTAGAAAAATGTGAAAGTAAACATCTGAACTGGTAGTTATTTTTGTCATCTCAGTCACGATTTTTTTTGGTAATAATATCATCCACGATTTATTTTCCAATCATTTGGAATCTTCCTGTTGTTTAGGTAGCTTGAAAATCAATCCATCAGTATTTTCAAAGTATGCAGCCTCCAGCACCAACTTCTTCTTCATGTACTCATGCTAGCCCAGAAACTGTAACCATCTTCATCTTTTTTTAGTGCCATTTCCACTTTCTCAGGTGGTATATTGGAGACAGAGGTGTCAGAGTCCCAATGTGGTAATTCCACTGTAACCGCTGATGAAAATAGCTTATTATAGTAATGGTGTCACATTTGTTCTTTTTCTCCTCCCCCCCTGCCCCTTCTTGATGCCCTCATTCTAGTTATGTGTATAAATGCTTCTGAAATAAGCTGGCTTAACTGGTTCTCACATCAGGTTCTCTGCAGAATTGTTTGTTCTTGCTCACAATCTTCTACCATCTTCCTCATAACTTTATGATTCAATTTAAAAAGCATATTTAAGTGCCTCCGTTAAAGGCGCTGGGCTACAAAGACTAAAATAAGTAGGTCCAACCTTCAAGAAGCTTATATTCTACTGGAATGATATGCCATGAACACAGAGAAGAAAATACAAGCTAATCTGAGGATGGAGACAGAAGGGTGACACGCATTTAAGTGTTTGCTATGTGCTAAGTGCTTTACAAATTAATTTCAGTGGATCTTCACAACGATCCTGGGAAGCGGGTATGATTATTATCCTCATTTTACAGTTGAAGAAAGTGAGGCAGAGAGAGGTTAACTTACTCTCCCAGGGTCACACAGCTAGTAAGTGTCTGAGTCCAAATTTGAACTCAGTTCTTAACTCTAGGACCAGTACTCTATCCACTACACCACCTAGCCACCTCTAACAGACACGTCTGAAGTGAGAAAGCACTAACAGCTGGGGGATCAGGAAAGACATGAGGCATAGCCCCTTAGCATTGAGGAAAACTAAGGATTCTAGGAGGGACCGTATCACAAGCATAAGTAACTGCTTATGCAAAAGCCTGGAGATAGGAAATGGGTTGAGGAGTTTTAGTTTGGTTCACACAGAAAGTGAATTATTAATAGGAAATCAATGGTGTGGCCTCCAGCACTGGTTTCTTCTGTGTGCGCTTGATCTGAATCCAAATGAATTTATATTTTAAACTGATTTTGCCTTTGCCACATGTCTCCACCTGCCAAGATCAAGGCAATTTTTCATATCCTTTGGTCTCTTTACTTTGGTAATTACTTTAGTTGAATTAAATTTATGTAAGAAAGGGTAATAATATAAATCAGTATCTTTCCCTTCATTCATCTTTTTTTTGCATCAAAATAAATTTGTTTCCCACATTAGAATAATTTATTTTTCCTGTCATTTTCATTTTTGTAATGTTATTTGTCTTTTTGCATGTTCAAAGTCCTCTAATTCCTTGAAGAAGAGATTCATGTAATGTGAGCATGAGATTTAATTATCTTTAAGCCATCAGTTTCTTCTGTTCTTCAAACCTAAGTCGAAGCTTCTGAGTAGTCTGTAAGCATTTGACTGCTTTCATTTTTTATTCTAAGACAAAATTATCCAATATCCTTTTTTTAACCGTCCTCCTCTATACCTTCAAGTTGAAACTACTAAATATCAGTTTTGAAGGTTATTATCTAATTCATTGAATTTCCCCTACATCTTCATAACCCTAATATTACTGAATAGACTGTAATTATCTTCATTGTGGATTGGTTTTTTGTTTTGGGGTTTGTTTGTTTGTCTTACATTCATCATGTATACTACAGGATGAAATGACCCAGTATCCCATGAAACAATGTTGTTTGTTGCTTTTTGTGCATAATAAAAATCAACTTTAACAACAACAGTGTAAAAACAACATTGATAAGCTAGAGAAAAGGTCTTGAGTTCACGTCATAAGAGTATAAGCTGAAAGAACTGGAGATACACTGTGTCTCTCTACTTCTCCGTTTCTTTGTCTCTGTCTCTATCTCTGTTTCTCTCTATCCCTCTGTTTACCCATTCTCCTTCTCCCCCTTCCCTCACATCCTTCTCAGCAGCACAAGTGGTGGTATAAAGACAGCCAACCTTCCCTCCCACAATCACCTACACACATAAGACAGAACTGGTACCAGAACAGCCCAGGAACCAACACATAAGTCTCTGAAAAGAGTTGGCACCAAGTTTTCTGAGAAACATGTACTTTATTAAGAAGCATAACAAGGAGGAAAAAAGAAGATTCAGGTCAACAATGCTGAAACCATCAGTGACTGAGCAGAGGTCATTATTTAAGGCCAAGGCCCCCAAGTCCAACCTCATCCACATCTTATTCTACAATCTTATCATTCATCTGTGTCTATTAAAGGCTGCATGTAACTAACTCCTAGAACATATGGAACACACATTCATCCTCATTTTTCTGTGTGTCTTCATCAAGATTTTGTGGAAGAAATCTGTGTTAGAACACAGTGAGGAATCTGCATCTCTTTTTTTTTTTTCTTTTTGGAGGGGGGAAGGCAGGGCAATTGGTGTTAAGTGACTCACCCAAGGTCACATGGCTAGTAAGTGTTAAAGTGTCTGAGGCCAAATTTGAATTCAGATCCTCCTGACTCCAGGACCTGTGCTCTATTCAGTGCACTACCTAGACACCCCCTCTGCATCTCTTTTTAGGAACACAGGACTCAGGATACAAACTAGTCCTGGTACTGAGAGCTTAGAAATCCTCTCCAGGCATTTAATATTCCCCACCCAGTTCTACCACTGGCTCCAAAGGCATCTTGAAACCCCTATCTGCCTCCTTACATCGCAAATATTTTATACAGTATTTCTGGATTGCAGATGTTTCTAATTAGGGAAGGATCTGCTTGAGTAGGAGAATTTCTTGCTATTTCCCCAAGTAAAGAAAAGATCTTTCTTTTAAGTTTACACGGGGTACATAACTCTTCTGTTCTGGAGTTACCTGCTGACCACTCTCTGTTCAGGGCAGTGAGTCTTTATTCATTTCCTATTTCATCAGATTGACATTTTTGTGTTCATAAATTAGACCATCTTCCATCTCAATTCTTACCTAACTTTAATCATTCAATCAGAAAAACCAAGACCTGGGAAAGACCTTAATTTAGAAAAGCCAAGATCATCTACTGAATCCCAGGCCATCACCAGTCATCTTGGCTTTTGTCTCATCATTGAACTTTGATGACTGGAGGAGAGAGTAAGACTTTTCACAGCTCTGCCTCACTTGAATCCAATTCACTCACAAGTCAAGATATCACCCTCCTAATGTCATCGGTCTTCTTCAAGAACAAAGGACAAACAACAATGTGGCCTGTATATTAGGCTCTTACCCCAATCAATCAAGAGCCTTGGGGTGGGGGGAGGGGGAGGAAGAGGAACGGGACACACAGTTTAGAACTGTTATTCTAAATCAAGAGGAGACAATGGTAAACAAGTCCCATTGTCTTCAAGGATTTTACCATGTAGTCTGGAAGACAAGATAATAATAAGTAGGAAGAAATTTTTAAAAATTTCTTTTTTATTTTCATTTTGAATTTAATGAACACAGACACACTTTGCACCATGCACAGAGCTCTCACACATATATTCAATGCACAATGCTCTCACACACATTCCATATACAAAGGAGACAAAGAAATAGTATTAAGCTAGTAAAGCTTAAAAACTAAGACTTGTGGGGCACCCTGATTTTAAACTATAAATCTCTATAGAGTACAGCTTGCTTTTTAAAAAGTTACATAATAAATTACACAAATTACTTTCAAAGCCCCCCCACTTGTCTGTGTTTGCTTTTGAACTTCATAGGAAATAATTAGATAAAATCAAATGCTAAACTTGGCATTACTGACTATAAATTCAATACAGTTTGTGGAAAACGAATGAATGTGTCAGAGAAGTGTTTAGGGAGATGGATTTTGAGGGGTGAGTAGGATTTAAATAACTGGAAAAGAAGAGGGAGCACATCCCAGGGGATAGCAAAGGCAGGAGAAGAGACTTGGAAGTGGCAATGGGCATGAAGTGCCTTCGGGCATTCTTAATGATGATAGAAACCTGGCTAGAGCAGAATTCTATGTGAGGGAATTATTCAAAACATGGTTGCTTGGGCATAGTGGAGACTATCTATGACAAGCCTTAACATTTAGTCAGAGGACTTTATACTTTATATGATAATAGGGAGCTATTCAAGGTTCTTAAAGAGGAAAGTAAAAGGTTGAAAATAGCATTTCAGGAAGATTTGTCATAACTCTTCTTCCTTGCTCATTTTACAAACTTAAACTTGTACATCCTTCAAAAGAGGGGACATGAATATTGGGAAGATGAGTCAGCCACATAGAAAGAATGAATATAGATGAATAACCTGAGGGGTGTGCTGCTGTTACCAGATAGTAAGAGAAAAAAACAGTAGAAGGCTACTTTGCCAATATCACCTCGGAAGTGGAAGGGAAGGCATCTGCAATGAACTGAGGGCAATTCTGTGTTTTTTTTTTTTTAATTTCAGGAATCATGATGGTAAAGAAAAAGGTCCTCACCAACTGGCCAGTTTTTCTGATCCAGGTCTGACAGGTAGATTAGGTTTGCAATTACAACTAAATGAAAGTCCAACTAACCATTTTACAACTACAGTAACAAAAACATTGAAAGGCTATTTAACAAGAGTTCCACCTTGGTTTAGATGGCAGCTCCCTTTCCCTCCTTCTGGTCAGGGGGGTGTACTGATTCCCAGGGCAACAGGAAGTATGTCAAAGCTGCGCTCCGATTCTTTGTGAACTTGGCTTGTGATACCTCAAACTACTGAGAAGTTATTTTAGTAAAAGCCTTAGCTCCTCTGGACAAATGGAGTTTTGTGGACAGTTTTATTTTTTTTCCTAGGGAAAAACTAGCCTGCCTACATGACAAGGACCTTAGTACATGTTGCTGCTATCACACCATCCGCCTGAGGATAAATGCTTTACTAGGCTTGTCCTTGAAGAGAAGATACAGTTCATAGGAACATAGATTTAAAGTTAGAAAGGAATTCAAGGTCATCTAGTCCTTCGTATTACAGATGAAGATACTGAGGCCCAGAGAGATGAAGTTGCTTTGCCCAAGACTATGAAAGTGAAGGATAAGCCAGGATTTCAACACAGGTCTTCTAACTCCTAAATCAGTGCTTTTCCCTTGGTCACCAGGACCATATTTAAAGTGTTTCAAATTTGGCAGAACCTGCCAATTCATAAACTCTGCTAGCACAGGATTTGGGAATTCAAGGTCATGTCCATATGATGATGAGACATTTCAGTAAAAATTATATTGAGCTAGTCAGCAATAACTTGGTTGGACAGCAAGCATTTATTAAATGCCTACTATGTTCCAGACACTGTGCCAAGTACTGGGTATTCAAAGAAGGTAAAAGACAGCCCTTACTTTTAAGATACTCATATTCTAATGGGGGAGATAGGATGAAAACAATTATGTACATGAAAGTTATGTGGCCACTCAATCAATGAACATTTATTAAGCACCTACCGTGTACTAGGCTTTGTACTACATTGGAGGTAAGAAGAAAAGTAAATGACAGTCTCTGATCTTAAGGAGCTCCAAGTCTAATTAGGGAGGCAATATGCAAGCATGAGAGAAAGGAGTAAAGTTCCCTAGAATGACACAGTCATTCTGATGCAAATATCTTTCATAAATCAGACCTGTATAAGCACCAAACTTTTCAGGTACTTGGATGAATGTGATTTCATCAATGTGATTACTTCATTTGTGATACTGATCACTGCACCTCCACTCCCTCAGCCTTTGCAATTCTTGTCCACATCTTTTCTCAAATCCTCTGTGGAGGCTCCCCTCACTTGGAGATCTTCTTCTGTTCCTTTTAATACCTTGGGGATATCAATGTGCTGCTTGGACTGTTCATCTCATTCTGCCAGTCACACATACTCTTTTTTTTTTTTTTTGCTTTTTGGAGGGCAATTGGGGTTAAGTGACTTGCCCAGGATCACACAGCTAGTTTTTGTGTTGTGTCTAAGGCTGTATTTGAACTCAGATCCTCCTGACTCCAGGGCCAGTGCTCTCTTCACTGTGCCACCTAGCCACCCCCAAAGAAACATTACCATGGCTGGTTATTGTACATTTCTTTTTTTTTTTTTTGAGGGGGGAAGGCAGGACAATTGGGGTTGAGTGACTTGCCCAAGGTCACATGTCTAGTTTTTTGTGTCGTGTCTGAGGCCAGATTTGAACTCAGGTCCTCCTGACTCCTGGGCGGCCGTTCTATTCACTGCGTCATCTAGCTGCCCCTCACACATACTCTTAATAATGTCTATCACAAGTCATTGGTTTTTTGTTTGTTTGTTTGTTTGCTTTTTGGAGGGGGGGAAGGCAGGGCAATTGGGGTTAAGTGACTTGCCCAAGGTCACATGGCTAGTAAGTGTTAAGTGTCTGAGGCCAGATTTGAACTCAGGTCCTCCTGATTCCAGGGCTGGTGCTCTATTCACTGTACCACCTACCCCCCCCCCAAATCATTGCTAACATGATTCAGTCTACTTATACCCACTGTGTTTATGTTGCCTTTTAGGTTACCTTCAGTTTTGATTCTTCTGAAATCTTGATATTTTATGAATCAGAGTCATATAGCATCAACAACAAATATTGGTCTTAGAGAGATAGACATTTGAAGCAACAATCAGCTTGGGATCATTGAATGAACTGCACAGTGACCCAAATTAAATCTACCTCATTCTCTTCCTTCTATTCAATTCTGGGCCCAGAATTCAGCCTAATTTAGTCTTACAGTCTCCTCCATTTTGTTTTTCCAGTGGTGAATTGTTAATTTCTTTTTCCTTAGCACAAAATGGACCTTTAAAACATTTAATAGAAGGAATAGAAATTAAAGGCTCTGGAAAATCTTTCTTCCTGTTAGGGTACAATCTTAAATACTCTGAGGCTGATTAAAAAAAAAGGAAGCCTCAGAACTTCCCCCCACACCCCTACCCCCGCAGATTTCCAACTCTATAAAAAAGAGCTGTTTTGTACCCCAACTGAAAGCATCTACTAGAATGTCTTTAAGTTGTTCTCAGTATTGTTCTTGGAAACCAGTGTTTACATTTGGCTATATGGATTGCTCACTCTTATCTGTCCATATATTTCCACTGAGTTATCATGCCACCTCATCAGACAACCATGATTTTAAGTCTGCCTTAATTCTTAGTCACAAAACAGTGTTTTGGAATGCTGGTGAAATCCAGACACTGACTGAGAAGGTAATGAATAATTGTCAGCAGAATCCACAAGGATGCCTTTTATCATGTTTTGTTTTGTTTTGTTTTAAGCCTTTAAATCCTCATGCATCTCACTCCTGTAATATTTTTCTCTGGTTCAAACTAGCTTTTCATAGTCAGATGAACTTAACAAGAAAAAGCAGCCATTTATGAAAGGATAAGACAAATTTGAACTTATCTTAGGACATATTATGTATTTCAACCACTATCCCTACCTATTCATTGGCTAGTAAGACTTCTGAGTTGTAAATTATTTTTGAGATTAGGAAACTAAGGTTTACACTATGATAGGATAATCTTTCTTTGACATTGTCAGACTTACTTATAGGTACATGGGAGAAAAAACAAGCTAAATAACCCAAAAAGGAACATCAGTGTGATGCAGAAGGCTAAAAACTGTGCTAGTTTACATGCACATAGTACTTTAAGGTTTTACAGAATTACACACACACACAGAGGCACATTATAGCCTTTGATCCTCACAACAACCTTATATAACAGGTGTTATTATCATTCCCATTTTACAGATAAGAAAATTCAGACTAATGACACAATGCAGGGCCCTAAACCCGCAGAGAATTCAATCCCTGTGTTAACTCAGAAAGGAAACATTAGGTGTTCAGAAGATCACAGAGCTGGAACTGCAAGAGACCTTAGGGGCCATCCAACCCCCATATTTTACTGATAAGGAAACCGGACCCCAGGGAGGGCAAGGGATTTTCCAAAGGCTGCTCAAGTTGTAGAGTTTAAGGCTTTACTCTGACTTCCCATTGTTCTTCTGGCTAATGAGAAGAGGCAGTACAATGGATGTTAAAACTGAAGACACCTGAGATATCATCTGTTTCAAGTCCCTAGTTTTACCGAGAAGGAGTTAGGCTCAGAGAGATCTAGTGACTTGTCGAAACCCAGTAAATGACAAAGCCAGCACCAGGTCCCAGGTCTTCTAAATGTTATAGATTATATGTTATATATGTTATATATCTTCTTTTGTCTCTCAGATGCTTTCCGCCACAGCTCCTAAACAAGCCACCCACAGACTGCTTGTAGCTCACAACACTCCCAAGGGCAGCCTGAACCAGATTAAAATGTGATTGGGGGATTTTTAACAAAGTAAATAAAAATGCAATAAAATGTAGGTAACATTACATCTTAAAACTAAGTCAATATGTGACCTACAGGGATATTTATGTAGGGTTTGTAGACCCATATTTCTATCTGAGTGTGACACTCTATAGTGAGGCTATAGAAAGCAATTATGATGAAAGCTTGGTTTGGTCAAACCACAGCCATAGTGAAAAAGGACTCAGGAATACTTGAGGTCCAAGGCTAGCTCAATCACTAACTAACTGCAGTGATTTGGGTCAAGAGACTCTTTGAGCCTCAGTTTCTTCCTTTGTAAAAAATAATACTCACACTGCATATCTCCAGGGTTATTGTGAAGATCAATTTTTCCATAAAAGTTTATACTGTTGAACGTTTCCATTTTGTTACTCTCTCCTTTCTTGGGTTCCATAACACTGTTTTCCCTTAGTTCTCCTACTCATCTAATTACTCATTTACTGATTAAATGTCCTCCTTCCTCATTTAAAAGTATAGTTATCTTCCAAGGGATGATCCTGGTTCCCTCTTCTTTCTTTGACCTTATCTTAGTGACTCTCTCTTAGTGACTACACTCACTCCTCTGATTTTTAGTATTGCCTGCATACAGATGATTCTCATATAGACACATACATGTCCATAGATATCTAACTAATCTTTTTTTTCTTTTTTTATTAATTTGTTTGTTTCCTTTTAGTTTACAGATTCAATTCCACAATTCCTTGAGTTTCACATTTTGTCCCCCTCCCTCCCCTCCCCTCCCCCCCATGGCAGGATATAGTTCAAGTATAGGATCTGTAAATACTTTCACATTAAACATTAGTCAGGTTATAAGGATGGATTGTACCAGCTGGAATGAAAAATGGTAAAGAGGACATAAAACCAAATAAGAGAAGGAAAAAGATCAGGTATTTTGCTTCCACCTGGATATAAACTTAGTTCTTTCTAGTTCTTTCTCTGAATGCACATATTTCTCTCCATCATGAGCCTTTTGGGATTGACTTATATCACTGCATTGCTGAGAAGAGTCCAGTCTATCAAAGTTGGTCATCACACATACGTTGTGTCTGTAATTGTGTACAAATTTCTCCTGCTTCTACTCTTATCACTCAGCATCAGTTTGTATAAGTCT
Source organism: Petaurus breviceps papuanus (assembly GCF_028583685.1). Lineage (NCBI taxonomy): Eukaryota > Metazoa > Chordata > Mammalia > Diprotodontia > Petauridae > Petaurus > Petaurus breviceps. Next base: position 8,680,232 of record NW_027186349.1, read on the forward strand.
CTCCAGGCAAATATGAAGACCATCTGCTCCTTGTTTCTTATAGCACAATAGTATTCCATAACATGCATATACCACAACTTGTTCAGCCATTCCCCAATTGATGGGCACCCCCTTAATTTCCAATTCTTTGCTACCACAAAAAGAGCTGCTATAAACATTTTTGTACATATGGGTCTTTCTCCCATTTCTATGATCTCTTTGGGATATAACCCTACGGGTGGTATTGCTGGATCAAAGGGTATGAAAGTATTTATAGCCCTTTGGACATAGATCCAGATTGCTCTCCAGAAAGGCTGGATCAGTTCACAACTCCACCAGCAATGCATTAGTGTTCCAATTTGCCCACATCCTCTCCAGCATTTGTCATTTTCCTGTTTTGTCATCTTAGCCAATCTGACTGGTGAGATGTGGTACCTCAGAGTTGTTTTGATTTGCATTTCTCTAATCAATAGTGATTTAGAGCATTTCTTCATGTGCTTATAGATATCTTTAATTTCTTTCTCTGAAAACTGCCTGTTCATGTCCTTTGACCGTTTATCAATTGGGGAATGACTTGTATTCTTATAAATTTGACTCAATTCTCTGTGTATTTTAGAAATTAGTCCTTTGTTGGAGACATAGGTTGTAAAGATTCTTTCCCAATTTCCCACCTTCCTCTTAATCTTGGCTTTGTTTGTACAGAAGCTTTTCAATTTCATGTAGTCAAAATTATCCATTTTACATTTTATAATGTTTTATAATGTTCTCTAATTCTTGTTTAGTCATAAAGTCATTCCCTCTCCACAAGTCTGATAGGTAAACTATTCCTTGTTTTAGCAGACTGCTTACAGTATCAACCTTTATACCTAGATCATGCACCCATTTAGACTTGATTTTGGTATATGGTGTTAGATAATGGTCTATGCCCAGTTTCTGCCATACTATATTCCAGTTTTCCCAGCAGTTTTTGTCAAATAGTGAGTTCTTATCCCAAAAACCAGGGTCTGGAGGTTTATCAAACAATAGATTACTATAGTCAATGACTTCTGAATCTTGTGTGCCTAATCTGTCCCATTGATCCACTCCTCTATTCCTCAGCCAGTACCAAGTAGTTTTGATGACCGCTGCTTTATAATACAGATTGAAATCTGGTTTAGCTACTCCACTTTCCCTAGCATTTCTTTTCATTAATTCCCTTGATATTCTGGACCATTTATTCTTCCAAATGAATTTTGTTACTATTTTTTCTAGCTCTATAAAGTAGTTTTTTGGTAAATTAATTGGTATGGCACTAAATATATAATTTAATTTAGGTAAAATTGTCATTTTTATTATATTAGCATGACCCAGCCACGAGCAATTGATATTTTTCCAATTAGTTAGATCTGACTTTATTTGTGTGAAAAGTGTTTTGTAGTTATGGTCATACAGGTCCTGGGTTTGTTTTGGCAGGTAGATTCCCAAATATTTTATAATGTCTACAGTAACTTTAAATGGGATTTCTCTTTCTTTCTCTTGTTGTTGAATTTCATTGGAAATATATAGGAATGCCAAGGATTTATGTGGGTTTACTTTATATCCTGCAACTTTGCCAAATTTATTTATTGTCTCAAGTAGTTTTTTACTTGATTCTCTAGGATTCTCTAAGTATATCATCATATCATCTGCAAAGAGTGATAGCTTGGTCTCTTCTTTGCCTAATTTGATCCCTTTGGATATCTAACTAATCTTGATAGGTGAGACATTTGGAGTTGGGGCAGGTTTCAGGGGGAACATGAAGAAATCGGTTTGGGAGCATTTTGATCTTGAGATATTGCCAGAATATTCAGGTGGAAAGAGATTTAGAAATAGAGATAAGAACGATAGAGCTGGTGATAGCCCCGATTTCCTCTCTGAGCTCAAATCTCTCATCTCCAGTTGCCCTCTGCCCTCCCACTTAAATATCCTGCTTAAATATTCTGACACATCCAAAGTGCACGTCTCTGTCTTTCCATCCTCTGGGGTTCCGCTCCTGACTCTCCTGATTTCACCATGCCCCTCTACAGGCAGGTACCTTCCCCCACCCTATCCCTCCACTTAACAGTTCTGTATTTGTTATCTACTCTCATTAGAACAAAAGTAAAGGAATGTCCTTCTTTTCCCTTTTATTTACATTCCCAGGTACTATGTGCCTGGCATATAGTAAATGGGTATTAAGTACTTGGTGACCTAACTTGATTCACTCAGCTTATGTGCCATTCTCAGACTACTATCCTGCTGGAATTATCTCCATCCTTTAGGTGCGACCTCCTACATGAAGCATTTTCTGACGTCATCACCACGTCCACTACCAAGTAAAAGTGATCTTTCCCTCCTATTTTCTGTGAGCTCTTTATATTTGAGGCTCTCCTTTGCCCCATCCCACCCTGCCCTGTGCCATAATTACTTGTATAAGTACTATAACCTTCCATTAAACTGCAAAGTCCTCAATGTCAGTTACTATCGGTGCTGATTTTCACCTTTGCCTCAGGGGTACCTCCTACCTTGAGCACAGAAGGGGCTTATAAAATATTTGTGAATTGAATCAAATGAGATATATGAAAAGCACTCAGGGAACTGTAAAATGTTAAATTAATATGAGTCATTCATTGCTTTCACCATCTGTTTAGTTACTAAAAGCCAAGAAGAACTTCGTTCGCTGCAAGGTAGTCTCACAGCAGAACCTGGAGACTAGTCACAGCAAGCTTCCAGTGAGCCTCCAAGGGCAGCTAGGTGGCTCAGAGGATAGAATGCCAGGGCCTGGAGTCAAGAAGACTCATCTTCCTGAGTTCAAATCTAGCCTCAGACACTTAACTAGCTGTGAGACCCTGGGCAAGTCCCTTAACCCTGTTTGACTCAATTTCCTCATCTATAAAATGAACTAGAGAAAGACATGGCAAACCACTCCAGTATCTTTGTCAAGAAAACCCCCAAATGATGGGGCGGCTAGGTGGCTCAGTGAGTAGAGCGCTGGCCCTGGAGTCAGGAGGACCTGAGTTCAAATCCAGCCTCAGACACTTAAAACACAAAAACTAACCATGTGGCCTTGGGCAAGTCACTTAACCCCAATTGTCCAAAAAGCAAAGAAGAAGAAGAAGAAAACCCCAAATGGGACCATGAAGAGTCAGCCACAACTGAAACGACTGAACAACAACATGGTCACACTTAGGTATAATGCATATCATGTGGAATCATAAAATCTGAGAGTTTATAGGAGCCTCAGTAGCCATCTAGTCAGGGGTGTGCTGGAGCCAGCTCAAACCAGTTCAAGATCATTAAATTTTTAATGTGAGCATTTGTAACTCAGAAATCAGTAAATTCTACAAATCAGGATTTGATTGATTATTAGTGATTGTCTAGATTTAAGGAAATTATGGAGAAAATATTAATAATGCAGATTAAATTAACGTGTGTCATGCTTATTTTTTTTTTTAGAGAGCCATCTCTGAGCAAGAGTCCCTTCTACCATACCTCCAACAGGTGGACATCCTGGAAAACATCTAATCTCTGCTTGAAGATCTCCAATAAGAGAGAACTCATGGCTTTCCAAAGCAGCCCATTCCATGTTGGGCTAGTTCAGACTGTAGGAAGTGTCTCCTGATATCAAATCTGAATTTGCCTCTCTTTTTCTGGCTCTGTCCTCTGGGACCAAGCACAGCCAATCTAATCCCTCCTAATCCTTAAAGAAAGCTATCAATCCCTTCAAAGTATTCCTTTCTCTAAGCTGAGCATCCCTAGCTCTTTCAACCAATCCTCAAATACCACATTCTATGATATTCTATGGTTCTTTCACCAAGCTGGCTGCTGTCTTTCTTTTTTTTTCTTTTTTTGGGGGGAGGGCAACTGGATTTAGTGACTTGCCCAAGGTCACACAGCTAGTTTGTGTGTGTGTGTGTGTGTGTGTGTGTTTTAAGTGTCCCTCCTGACTCCAGGACCAGCACTCTATTCACTGCGCCACCCAGCCGCCCCCATGGCTGCTGTCTTTCAAACACACTCTAGCTTGATTATTTGGGTGATTGGGGAATATCTTCCATAAAATGTGGCACCTAGATCTGGACATAGTACATAAAAAACCCCATTAGTTATTTTTTTTTTTTTTTTACTATCTGCTGAATGTCATTGCTCAAAACCTAGACTTTCCAAAGCTCTTACTTAGATCTAGAAATGGTTAAAGTTACTACAAAATCCTTTAGAGAGAGACTGCTGCCTTTGGCACATTAGAGGTTAGATGCTCAGCTTTATCAAGCCATGGGCAGAGGAGTAGATAGATATATACATTCTTTAGGCATCTCTGCTGGCCAGCCCACAGGATGATTTGGGAGACATTTGGAAAAGCAGCTGTCTCCTTCCAGACTAAATTCAAGGTTGACAATGGCAAGTGGAATGTTAATGGTCTGACCTAAGAATGCTGACTTCTGAGCCCCCAAAGGCCAAATCAAAGATGAGGACTTACTGTAGACCTGCCAGATGTTAATCTGGTTATAGTTCCTGTAAAATTTTTCAAAGAACATATTGAAAGGAAGTTGAAATTGGGAGACAAATGGGTACTCCCAATTGGACTGTTCCCCACTAAAAATTAAGTGCATAGTTTTCATTCTCCATGTCATCAGCCCCTACATATATAACACACATCATTCTACCAAATTTTGAAATTAGTTACTTTCCTTAGAATCCCTTCAGATTCTAAACTCACGAGGGAGGAATTGTATCATCTTTATGTTTGAGATAGACTATTAAAAGTGGAGGAAAAAGGGGGCAAGCAAATATATCCAAGGAATGTCTCTACCAACAGCTTACTTAAAGTTGTACTTGTGAATTTAAGCGGAACAAAATCCACTCATATTTATATAGTGCTTTAGAATTCCAACATTTTTACATTTGATCTTCACATTAAACTTGTGAGATAAAGTATTATTATCATCCCAATTAATGGGAAACTTTTTCCACAAAACTTCCCAAAAGTGAAAGTGATATCTCCTAAATGCACATCAGAAGAACTCTGAGGTTTTACCTCATACCCAGCAAATTAGTAAAGATGGCAAAAGACAGAGATGGTCAATGTTAGAGGACCTATGGAAAAACAGGCACACTAATATGCTTCTGGTGGAGCAGTCAATTGGTGTAATCACACTGGAAAGGAATCTGGAATAGTGTCACAACAGTGATTAAAATGTCCACACCTTTTATCCCAGAGATCCCACTATTTGGCATATATCCCAAGGAGAGCAAAGGCAGAAGAAAGGCCCAATATTCACCAAAATATTCATGGCAGCACTTTTTATGGTAACAAAGAACATTAAACTAAATGGACATTCATCAATTAGGAAATGGCTGAGCAAATTGTCGTACATAAATATAATGGAATATTACTCTGCCATAAGAACTGATGAATATGAAAAATTCAGAGGCATGTGGGAAGACTTATAAAAACTGATGAATAAGCAGAAGACTTATATGAGCCAAAAAGTAAGTAGATCAAGGGAAAAATTAAGTGAAAAGAATAAAAAACCCAACAATCCTGAATTAAAACAATCATATTGACCAAGTTTGGACCCTAAGAAAAGAGCAAAAGCATCTACCTCCTTTTTTGTAGCGGGACAGGGCGGGGGGAGGCCAGATTTAGCCATGGAGCATTGAATATATTGTCATACTCAATTGATGCATTGATTTTAATGAGCTGCTTTTTTTCCTCCCATCTTTTTTGTTGTTGTTGTTGTTACAAGGTATGGTTAACTGGCTAGGGGAAGGATGATGCATAGATTAAAAATAAAGACAATGGAAAAAACAAAAAAGTCAATCTTTTTTTGTGCATAGTAAACTCTCCAGATTTCTTAGAAATTTTGTCTTCTTTTTTTGTTTTTATCATCTTCTTCCTCATGTAATGGAGCCCCTTCCTGTTCCTTCTTCTAACTAGAGCATGCACAAATATTCTCTGCCTATTTTTGGTGGGTAAAGTGGGAGCTTTGGGAGACTAGTTTCAAGTTATGTGTGGCTAATCCTCTGAGAGTCTTTTAATAGGCTATTGAGTTAGAAGAATTGATGACAGGAGATGCTACACCCTGTACAAGAGAATTCTACTTCCATCTGGCACCCCTTTTAAAACCTTTGGGTTATGAGGTATGATTTCTGTGAGGGAATGAGAAAGATGACTGTTTTCTACCCTAAAATAGTGGCAATGGGGGCCATTAGTTCCTACACATAGAATGGATTCAATTAACCAGGCCCTCTGGTTGCCTTTGTCTCTGGTTTCCTTCCTTTAGTATCAACCTTGTGAATAATAACAACCCTAGAGAGATTACAATAGTTGCAGCTGGAACTTTTCCCTTCACCAGCACCCAAACAGCTGGAGAAAAAACTAGGGCCTAAATAGCAGAAGTAGTAGCCCTATACTGAGGGAAGTCACTATCCGAGAGAGGCCACTAAAAACATGAAACTCAGCTTTTTGATCAGGGAAGACCAGCAGTGTTAAAATGGCTCCTTAGTGGTTTTGCAAAAAACTGTTTTATGTCTCAATGAAGCTTGAATATTAGCATTACAACTGACTGTATTAGTAGAAATAAGTTGTTAATGAATTCTGTTTATATCATTCTGTCACTCAATGCTGTGATTTTTCTAGGTTAGCATTGCTCTCTGTAGAAAAATTAATTATCTGTTCCATGACCAAAGCATATTGTGCATTGGTTATTTTTTCTCATCTTTTACCTGTCCCCTTTGGGGGAAGCCTTAGACTAGGGCCAAAGGTAGATTGACTGGGTTGGGGTTGGTGAGCCAACAAACATGAGAAAAGGGGAAGTCAGCATCTCTCAGAGCTGAACCCAGGCAAACAGCAATAGCTAGGCAAAGGCTAGACACCGGTGCAAATCACCAGCCCTGTAGCTTCTAGCCTATATATAGTTTTATTATTATTACATATTATTATTCAGTTTTAGTACTGAATTCTAGCCTATATACTAGATTCATATCACAGTTACAAATGTAATGTAGTGCATATTTATGAGGAATGCTAAGGCAAGAAATTGGAGCAAGTGAAACCTTACTGACCTTCCTCACTTCATTGTAGGGAAATAGTTCAGTTTATTCACCTTCCCTGTGGAGGTATTTCCTCATGATCAGAGAGTTAAGCCATAAAGAGGGAGCTTCTGCAATCAGCAGCAGTCTTTATATCTTTTTCATCCCCAGAGATGGGCAAACATCAGCCACCTCCACTAACAAAGCTACCACTGTCCGCACTTTCTCCTCTACATCCCTTCCCCATCTTTTCCCTCTCTCCCCACCCCACCCCCTTCCCACAAAGACCAGTTCGGCATCTCCCCAGATTTGCATCATCCTTCCCTGGAAGTTTCATGATACCTGGGCTGACAAGACTGCTCTTTAAGACATGGGAATACCAATCCCAGTGTTCATACAGTGCCTGGAGATTTGCTCTGTCTCCAAAGGGCACTAGATTTACTTATCTTATCACGATTATAAACAGGCCTCAGGGCCAGGAAAACCTGAATTCAAGTACCGCCTCTAACAAGCTGGCTGTGTGACCTCTGGGTTAGTCACTTAACTTTTTTGCTCTCTGGATAACTTTCCAAGACTGTAAGTTGTGGAGAACATGATTACCTTCTTTGATAGAAGAATTTCCTTCTATCAATGAAATTCCAGGTCAGGCCTTTATCCCTATCTCTGATCTATATAAGAAAGAACAAAGAACCTAAGTTCTTTCAATTCATTATTACCTTCATCTCATTTCCTTTTTTAATTTTTTTGGAGGGGGGAGGGTAGGGCAATTGGGGTTAAGTGACTTGATCAAGGTCACATGGCTAGTTTTTGTGTCTGTGTGTCAAGCATCTGAGGCCGGATCCGAACCCAGGTCCTCCTGACTCCAGGGCCGGTGCTCTACTCACTGTGCCACCTTGCTGCCAACCTTCATCTCATTTCCAAAGGGTATTAGTCTGGGCCTTGAGTTAACTAGGCAAAAGAAAATAAGACAGGGTTAACAGTCCAAGTCATGGTATTATTGCTGGAAGTTTCATGAGTAATTTAGTTGGAACTCTCCTCCATCTATACTTATGTTTAACCAGAATATTAGTGGGTTTTTGTTAGCAATGTTATTTTTGATTCTCAAATATTCAAATGGAGTTGTGATTTCATCAATTAGGTGACTTTTCCCAATGATACAGATCACAAGCCACTCATGCAATTTTCATTCATGTTCTCCCATAAGTTTGCCACAATGGATTCCTCTCATGTGTGGGAAGTCTTTCTTCACTCTTTCCTTACCTTATGAGGATGCCAGTGTAGCACTTACACTGTTCTACTGTCATTATTTGGTCATCATCTCTTTCTATTATACATAACCTATTCTTTCTTTGAAGTTCCCCATTGGTTACAGGTTGAAGCCTGTCCCTACTTACAGCGCCCCTCTTCATTTCCTGATTCTCAGGGATATGAATTTTTAATTTCTCAGACACTGTTGTGTTTCATGTCTCAAAGCTATGTGGTAACATTAGAATGTTGCTATTAAAGACATGAGTCTCTGTTTACAGGAGAAGCGTTTTTCAATTTCTTAAAGGCAAGTCCACTCCTCTTTAATTCTGGACCCATATCACTGTTTATTTGCGCTGGCTATGCAAGATATAACTAGAGATAGATAAGATATATGGGTTGTCCAGCAAACTGTGTGTCATAATTTGGGCTGTTTATGATATAAGAAATAAAATGGAAATCCTTCAAAAACAAACAACTTCTGTGTCCTTATTATTCAGTGCCAGCAGGATGTCAGATCCTGCTGACTCTACCCCAACTCCACATTTGCAAATCTTTCTTTTGTACCCTATTTTAAATTAATGTTGTTCTGGTGAATCAAAACTTTTAGTATTTCACATTCTGCACTTGAATACTATAGAAAAGATCATGATAGGTGTTATGGAAATCTAGCCAGCTGTTGCATCAAGTTGAAGGACAAATGATTTCTACATATATTTGGAATTGTCTCTTACATGAAAACTATATAAAATATAGGATTATAGATTTAGAGTGGCAAGAGAACTCAGAGACCATCCAGTCTACCCCTTCATTTTACATTGTGACCTAGAGAAATTGTGACTGGTCCAAAGTCACACAGATAATTAATGGCAGAAACAGGATTTAAATTCATGTCCTCTGGCTCCAAAGCCCATATGCTGCATTGCCCCCTCCCCCCATATTTAAATGTGTGTGTGTTGTTGTTGCTGGTGTTCAGTCATTTCAATCATATCCGACTTTCTATTGCCCCCATTTTGTTGCGGGGCAGGGTTTGGTAGAGATACTGGACTGCCATTTCCTTCTTCAATTCATGTGACAGATGAGGAAACTGAGACAAACAGGGTTAAATGACTTGCCCAATGTCACACAGTTAGTAAGTGTCTGAGGCTAGATTTGAACTCAGGATAATGAATCTTCCTGACTCTAAACCCAGTGCTCTATCCTCTGTATCATCTAACTGTCCTTCATGTGCGTATACATACATACATATATACATACATAGGTGTACATACACCTATGTATGTATATATTCTTTTTTTTTAAAGCAATTGGGGTTAAGTAACTTGCTCAATGTTACACAGCCAGTTATTTCTGGGTGTGGTGCTAAGTATCTGAGCCCGGATTTTATCCCCAGGTCATCCCGACATTGGGCCGGTGCTCTTACTCGCTGTGCTACCTGGCTGCCCCAATATGTATATATTCTTAAGAAAAAGTATTGAGCATTCACATTTTTATATTCCTTTGTTTGCTTTTCCTCAGATCATCTCTTATTCTAAATTAAAGGAAGAGAAAACACTCAGAGAAAATGGCATCCTTAAAGGACAATAATTCCATCTAGAGTGAATTAAAACAAAAGCAACCTGGGCAATCTTTTGTTGTTGCACTTTCAGAAGCCTTTTCAGGTCAGTAGAGTTGAGCACATGAACCTTTCTACTCTCTTTAAGAAACTAAAAGATATAGCACCCTTAAGATATTTGTTGACATTTGTTATATTTCTAATGAACAATTAGGTTGAAAGCGTCCTAACAGGAAATTCCATTCATGAGATAAGCAGCTGTTGGCTCAGAAGGCTTCAGCCAGATCATGGGACCCCAAATCTTCTTTATGCAACTACTGTTTGCTGAATAGTCAACATTCCTCACTCTCCCAAGAGGAAATGCTTTGAAAATAACTTTTATGGATAAACTTGACTCTCACATGCTTGTGAAATGACAAGAGTTTACTGGTTTTTTGGGACACAGGATAATGTTTATTGAGATCTTCTATTACCACGTAAATTATAAGTAATAGGCATTAATGAAAAACTACCTCCCCCAAACTTCACTGTTTTTTCTTAAGAGCACCACCATCTTTCCACTCGTTGGAGTTTACAACCTTGGAGTCCAGTCTGACTTGCCTTTCCCTCACTCACTGTATCCAACAATTGTCAAGTCTGGCTTCTTTACCTCTACAATAGAGAATCATAGTTTTAGGGTTGGGAGGACCCTGAAAGACCATCTTGTCTAATCCCTTCATTTTACAGATGGAGAAGTTAAGCCAAGAAAAGTTAAGCTAGTGTCTGAGGTAAGATTAGAACCCAGATCTTCCTGACTCCCACATGGAGCACTTCATACACTACACAGTGAAGCCTTGGTCCCTTTCCTTCCATTTGATCATCTTCTCTCATGTGTTGCCTGGGCTGTTACAATATTCTGCTGCTTGATCTCCCTGCTTCCAGTCCCTCCCTCCACTCTCTAATTCATCCTCTACAGAGCTGCCAAATTGATATTCCTGAACACTGATCTGACCGTGTCAATTCCCTTCTCAAAACTCATCAGCACTTCTTAGACCAGCATTGAGTCTGGTCTTTAATACCCTTCACAATGCCTTTCCATCCTTTTCATATTACTCTTCTTTTTTTTTAAATTAAATTTTATGTTTATTTTTAGTTTACATCATTCATTTCCACAAAATTTTGAGTTACAAATTTTCTCCCCATCTTTCCCCTACCCACCACCCCAAAACAGCGATCCCACTGTATAATATTAATCTTCTTGAGACACTCTTCATTCTGGTCACATTGGCCTGGTAGCTCTTCTCCACATACAATATTCCATCTAAGTGCCTTTGTATAGACAGAACTCTGTCTGGTGAATTGATAACACCAATATCTTATCTCTGTGGCTTTTAGCTTCCTTCACCGTACAGTTGAAACGCATCATTCTGTGGTAGGTCTCTCCTGATCCCCTAGGTCTGCTTTTGTTTGTCTGTTTGTTTTGAGAGAGGAAGGTTAGGCAATTGGGGTTAAATGACTAGGCCACAGTCACACAGCTAGCAAGTGTGTCCAAGTGTCGGATTTGAACTCAGGTCCTCCTGATTCCAAGTCCAGTGCTCTATTCACTGCACCACCGAGCTGCCCCTTATTGATTTGTTTTTGACATTTCCCTCTCTGCTAGGTTGCAAGTGCAATGGTCACTCAGGAACTGATCCCATTGCTGAGCAGCATGGGAGTTTTTACCTACTTTGTTGTTTCACCCCTCCTTAGGTAGCCTAGTGGTCTCCTTTTCTCATCTCTGGACACTCCCCATATTGGCTCCTGACTTTGAGTGGACACCAATCAGTTTTAATGCTACTACAGCTCAGAGGTGCTGAGCTCCAGCCTCAGTCTCCTCTTGCATCAGGGATTACAGGTTTGCACCATCATGCTAAACCTAACCCA
>NW_027186349.1:8692338-8702036 GCF_028583685.1 Petaurus breviceps papuanus
TTTTTTTTTTTTTTTTTTTGCTTTTTGGAGAGCAATTGGGGTTAAGTAACTTGCCCAAGGTCACACGGCTGGTTCTTTTGTGTTAAGTGTCTGGGGCCGAATCTGAACTCATGTCCTCCTGACTCTGGGGCGGCACTCTACTCACTGTGCCACCTAGCCGCCCCCTATTTAGAAACTAGATTCCCTCTGGGAATAAGAGGCTGTTTGACTTTTTTTTTTTGGAGGGGGGAAGGCAGAGCAATTGTAGTTAAGTGACTTGCCCAAGGTCACAAAACTAGTAAGTGTTAAAGTGTCTGAGGCCATATTTGAACTCAGGTCCTCCTGACTCCAGGGCCAGTGCTCTACTCACTGTACCACTTAGCTGCCCCTAAAACTAATTCATTCTTACCTTTGTATCACTAGGGCCTAGTCTAATGCCTGGCACACAGTAGGTTCTTAATAAATGCTTGTTGAATTGAATTAAATTGTTTAAGATAAGCTGAAAAAAAAAAAACCCCACCTGCAAATCTCAGTTCAGTTCCTCAGATTCAACCTGGATGAGTCCTGTGACTTGTAACCTATTACAACATGCTATTATTAATTAAGTCATTTGGCAAGCACAAGGTTGTTAAGGCTTATCATAGTCAGCCACTGATCTTAGAGTATTAAAATAGGCTGCATTTTCATCTTCCTTTCAGAAACATGATATGTCTGAACTTTGAAGCAAGTAGATTAGAGCATTATTGTTATTCATACACACATATATAAAATAATAATCAATTACTCTTTGCATTGTACTATACTAAGCTCTAAGGTGGTAACAGAAAGAAAGTAGAGAATCAGGCCTGCCCTCAAGAAGTTTACAGTCCAAGTGGGGAGACAATCTAGAGGCAGGATTCTAAAGCTGGGGTCCATAAACATTTCTGTAGTAACTACTTAGATATAAATTGGTTTTCTCTGTAATCCTGTGTATGTTGTTTTATTCATTTAAGAGCTTCATTCTGGAAAAGGGATCCATAGGTTTCGCCAGATTTCCAAAGTGATACCAAAAAGGCAAAGAATTTCTGAGCTGTAGAATAACTCTGATATGTGTGTGTGTGTGTGTGTGTGTGTACGCACATGTGCATGTGTATATGTGTATGTAATACAGTGTGGTATAGATATAGATTTATAGGCAAGTGTTAAAGTAGTAAGGGAATTCCTTACAAAATAAGGGAAAGATGCTTGTGGTATGGGGTTGATCAGGGAAGATTTTTCTGGAGAAGGTAAATTATAGCCTGGTTTTAAAGAAAGTGATACATTTTGATATGAAGAGGAAAAGAGAGGCCATTCCAAAGAATGTAGGTAGGTGAAGACAAGCAGATTGTCTACAGAGAATTGTCAGGAAACTCTCCTGGCTGGAATGAAGGGATCACTTTGGGGAGATAAATGAGGTGCTATAAGCTGGCTGAAGAGATTCCAGTGCCAGGCCATGAAATTTGGATTTGTCTAAGAGGTAACAGGGAGCTGATTGAACAAGGAATAATGTGATCAAAATGGTATTTTAAGAAGGTTAATCTGGTCGTGCTGTACCAGAGCAGAAAGAAATGAGAGTCAGGGAAACCACTGGGGATTTTACTGCAGAAATCCAGGCATGGAGAACACATGGGCAACTGGAAATGGAGATGAAGGATCGGATCCAGGAAACATTGATTTTCATTGCAAATGGATTCTTTATTTAGCTAAAAGACTCATTAAGTAGGCAAAGTAGTCCCTGTCTGTTCTTCAGTTTTCTCCTCTCTAACATGAAGAAGGTGGACCAGATGAAGGCCATGGCCCTCTAGCTCTGAAGTCTATGATCCAATCCAAAGGTTTCTTTTCATAGAGAGCAGAACTAGTGGATTTAACACAATTCAATTTACAAAAGTCTGACTTAATACCCAATGTTTCCAAAAGATTAAGGAATAACATGCTTGCAGTCATTTGAGATACTGAAGTGAAAGACAATAATAGAGTGAAACCCTGTTAGAAGAGCTCACTGTGGAGCAAATGTAAATATTCCAGAGGCTGGAGTGTGTCCCTTGAAACACAACAACTGGAAACCATATAAGCCAAATAAAGCACAGTGCTGCCATAACCCTAGGGTTAGTCATGTCCCTCAGCACTCCCATTAAAAAATGGTTCCACTGTGTAAGTCCCAATTATTATTGTTATTAATGTAGTCAGTTCATGACTCTCAATGAAGGTTCCATCAATCACAGGGCTGTGTTCTTTCTTGTACCTAAGTCACTGCTTCTCAGTTGTATAAAGAAGGGAGCATATTAACTCATTTAGCTCACTGCAAGAATATCACTAACATCTTACTTGTTCTACATACACTAAAATATCTATAGCAGTACTTTTTGAAGGGGCAAAGAACTAGAAGGAAAACACATGCCCATCAATTGGGGAATTGCTAAACAAGTCATGGTACGTGGTACACAAATGTGATCTGATATTGCTGTGCTATTAGTAATGATACATTAAACATAATGAATACAGAGAAGCATGAGAAGACACATGAAATGATGCAAAGTAAAGTAAGAAGAACCAAGACAAAACAATATGTACAATGATTGCAATATTGTAAATGGAAAGAGCAACATAAGAATAAAAACAGAATTCTGTGAAATTATAATGACTGAGCTTGGCTACAAATAAGAGATATTGAAAACATATCTCCCTTCCTTCTGTGGAAGCATGTTAAAAAAAAGATGGTCATTGAACTGATCAAAATTCTTAAGTCTTTCAAAGTTGTTTGCCATTACTGTGTTGCTGTTATTGTAAAAATTATTGTTCTGCTTTTGCTCACTTTACTCTTCAACAGTTCATAAAAGTATTCCCAGGTTTCTCTGAAACCATACTTTCACCGTTTCTTATAGCACCATAATTTGTTCATCCATTCCCCAATTGATGGGCATCCCCTTGGGTTCCAGTTCCTCACTACCATAAAAAGAGCTGCTATAAATATTTTTCTACATAAAAGTGCTTTTCCTCTTCCTTTGATCTCTTCTGGATGTGGACCTAGTGGTGGTATTGTTGAGTCAAAGGGAATGCACATTGTAGTAGCTGTAGGGGAGTAGTACTAAATTGCTTTCCAGAATGTCTGGACCAATTCACAGCTCCACCAGTAGTGCATTAATGTGCCCGATTTCCTTTAAGTCATTTTATGAAAATAGTCATATACCCAATTCTTTTTTTTTTCTTATTGGAGAGCAATTGGGGTTTGGCGACTTGCTCAAGGTCACATGGCTAGTTTTTGTGTTAAGTGTCTGGGGCCGGATTTGAACTCAGGTCCTCCTGACTCCAGGGCTGGTGCTCTATTCACTGTGCCACCTAGCTGCCCCCATATACCCGATTCTTTAAAAACTTTGGATAGAAAAACAAATTCTGAACTATGAGGACAATAAAAACAAAGACTATCCTGATGTAAATGAAAATGACAATGTAATTCATACCAAAATCAATGATCAAATTTCATTTGGGATGACTATTAGGGAATGTACTTCTTTCCTTGTTATAGAAATACCAGGTATTGTCTGCATACTCTATCAGTTACCGATTGGCACTTGCAAGAAAGAGTTCCATTTGTGTACCTGCATACTCTGAAAGCCCATGGATGGTACCATGGTGAGGGGTTATTGGGAATTAACTTTGTAAAAGACAAAATACATCAATAAAACACTTCAACAATTCCTTAAAAACAATGATTTCATGACTCAGCAGTTGGAACCTGTCCTCCCCCCCTTTTTTTGGAGGGGGGAAGGCAGGGCAATTGGGGTTAAGTGACTTGCCCAAGGTCACACATCTAGTTACTGTCTGAGGCTGGATTTGAATCTCAGGTTCTCCTGACCCAGGGCCCATGCTCTATTCACTGTGCCACCTAGCTGCCTGTCCCCCCTTTATTTTTTTTTTTAACAATGACAAGTTTTTACTTGAGAAACCTGCCTTATAGGTCTAATGAAACCATGAAGCCATTTTATATACCAAAAACAAAATGGGACCCAGAGGGAAGATTTAGTGTAGACATTCACAAAATTTGTCCCTCCTTCATTTCACATAAATACACAGTAAATTATCATAAGCTCATTATGTTCTATTTGTAGTGGCAAAAGGAAACATAAGAAGCCTGAATTCTTTAGGAGGGAAAATCCTATAAGAGTACTAGCATTCATAGACTCTTATTATATCCAAACTGTAATTAGAAAGGACTCCATGGTAAAAAGTAAAGACTGATTATTTTAAACTAAATAGTCCTAAATCCAGATAAAGGAATGCAGTTGGAGGACAGCCATAGTTCTTGGTATGTTCTTTTTTAAAGACAACGTCTATGTTTTTACTTTTCAGAACTACAATAGCAAAAGAAAAGTCTTTATGGCTTTATATGCTGCAAAGAATGTTAATGCATTTATATTTTATGAAAAATAAATACATCAATATAGACATATATGTATATGTATATACATGCATTAAAAAAAGCCCTTTGTGGATACAAAGAAAATGATGAAGCATGTGGAATATTCATCAAATGTAAGCCAGGTGTAAATTCTCTTGTGCCCTTTACAGAAAAAGTTCAGACTTATAGGCCCCTGTTCAGCAACTATTCATTTAATTGAATTTCAAGGTCAAGGTCAGGAGAAGAATTCCAGCTAACTAAAAAGAAAAATCAAACTAAAATGGGGAAAAGAATACAGCCATTTATCATCGTCTTTTTGTTCCTTTTCATATTTTTTCCTGTAATTGATTAATTTTTAAAGATTTAATCAAATACAGTATAACATTAATATTTTTTCATTTTCATGTCTCATCAAAACAGCATCATATTTTTTTAAAAATAAAAATACCAGATCCTCTGCATTTCAAATAGCCAATGTTTTTCTAATTCAGACATCTTCTGAGGAGTCAGGAAGTATATTTTACTCTTGGCAAATAGAAATTCATAAATGTCAACTACTATTGAAAATAATTATTTACAGAATCAGAGCATCTTGGAGTTGGAAGGGATCTAAGAGGCCTCACAGTCCGACTTATGGCTTACAGTGGTAGGTGTCTTTACAGCAGTCTCAGCAAATGGTCATCCAACCTTCAATTAAAGTACTCCATTCAGAAAAAACTCAATTGCTTCCCCTCCATACCACCTTTCCACCCTGCCATGGGCAACCTATCCTAAATAATTTTAATTATTAGGAAATTTTTCCTTACAAGGAGCTAGAATCTGCTCTCTTCAAGGTCCACCTACAGATTGCTCCTAGCTTTGCCCTCTGGAGTCAGCTAGAACAAATCAAGATACAGTGTAGAACTGTGCAAAGAATTCTAGTTCTGGCCACAGAGAACAAGGATCCAAATCCTGACTCTTCTAATTAACACATGTGTGACTCTGATCGAAACACCTGACCACTCTGAACTTTGTTTCTTCATCTGTAAAATGAGAAGGTTGAACTAGATTTCTCTAAGATCTCTTCTGACTTTTCTAAACCTTTTTCTTTAGACTTTAAATATTTGAAGACAACTATCATCCTCCTCTCCAAATATTAGCTTCTTCTAGCTAAACCTCCCTAGTTCTCTTATCAGTTCTTATATGCCACAAACTGGTGTTCCCTTCATCATCCAGGCCATACGTTTCTGCAGACCTTCCAAAGTGTACAACTCAGAATTGACCACAATACTCCAGGCATGATCTGACAAGCACAGAATACAGTGGGATTATCAGTCACTGTATTTCTAAACTAAATAAAAATCAGGGCATTGACCAAACCAATTTTTATTTATCGTAGAGCAACTATATAATATTCCTAGTGAATTACATACTTAGGAGTCTTTGAAGATTTGTTTCATGTTTATAAATCGTCAGAATAAGTCCAACCTTTTATAGGAGCCTCCTTTCAGAACTTTGAATACACAGGTCTCTGGCAAAAACAAAACAAAAACAACCAATAAGTGATCTCGACACTTAAAAACAAGTAATTGACAATAAAGATTGGGACCAACCCTTTAAAGCATCTACATATAATCCATCTGCAGAGGGATTCTAGATTTAGAATTGGAAGGTATCTCAGAGACCATCTAGTCCAAACTCCTCATTTTAGAGATGAAAAAATTGAGACTCAGAGAGTTTCAGTGACTTACCCAGGGTCATACAGCTTCACTAGCTTTACTAGTGTGAAGATCATTCCATTCACCATGGTTCACTGCTCAGTGCCAGCACAAACTTTTCATCAGTGGTGCAAACCAAGGCCCAGGACAACATGTTCCCCTTTCCTTTCCTTCATGCTCCACAACATGAGGGACCAAGTAGTGCAGAATATGCTGGAGCTAGATGAACCAGCTCAGGAGAACCAATTGTTAAATTTTCATTGAGAGCTTTTATGTGTTGGAAATCAACAAAGGTTACAAATTGGGACCTGATTTATAATTTTGTTCATTATATAGATTTAAGAACATGATGAAAATATTAATATGAAAATTAAACTTAAAAGTGTGTCAGCTATTTGTTTTTTGTTTTATTTTATTTATTTATTTTTTTTAAGCAATCGGGGTTAAGTAACTTGCTCAAGGTTACACGGCCAGTTATTTCTGGGTGTGGTGCTGAGTATCTAAGCCCAGATTTGATCCCCAGGTCATCCCGACACTGGAGCCGGTGCTCTTACTCGCTGAGCCACCTGGACACCCCCTTTCTGTTTTATTTTCTTTTGCAGAGCCAACTGTCAAACATTTACTAGCACAGGCCTGTGAAGAATTGACTTCCAAACCTCCTCAAAGGTGAGCAATGGATGACTTGGAGACAACTTAGCAAGGCACACTGTAAGAGTGGAATGCTTAACAATTTCTTTGCAAATTTACCCTACTATATTCAATAAACCACTCAATCATAGAAAAGCCTTTAGCCTATACCACATAAATAGAGAGGGTTGTACTAAGTTAGGAAGTCTCACAGATACATGGTTGGGGTAAAGTCAACACATTTCCTAAAATTTTCCAGTAATTCAGAACTATTTTTGTATAACCACTAAATGAATAATAAATCTGAGGTAATGAGGTTTTCCTTCTTGCCCAAACAAATGGCAGGTTCAGCAGCATGGAAGCTAGCCTAGAGAAGCACATTAGAGAGCATCTTCTGCATAGATACACAGATACAGGGAAGGTCTTCCTCATCGGTTAATTAACTGATAAATGCCAGCCTGATTTTCTGTGGGTTTAACAGAAGCAGAACATGAGCTCAGGACTGACTAGACTGCTGATGCATCATTTGTCACCTGGTACATTCCTAACCAGTACTGAGTTTGTCATAGATGTAAGATAGAGAAGGAAAGGAGGGAGCCATATTCTGAAAGGCATTAGGTGCCATGTTGAGGATTTTGTATTTTATTCAAAAGACAATAGGGAGTCATTAAAATTTTTTGAGTAGAGGAGTCTCTATATTTTAGGAATATCACTTTGGCAGCCATGAAAAAGGTGGGTTGGAGAGGAAAGTGACTGGAGGCAAGGAGACCAATTAAAAGATTATTATATTTCAGGTGAGAGGTGACAAGGGAATGAACTGGGATAGAGACTATGAGTGGAGAGAAGGG
Organism: Petaurus breviceps papuanus; assembly: GCF_028583685.1. Classification (NCBI taxonomy): domain Eukaryota; kingdom Metazoa; phylum Chordata; class Mammalia; order Diprotodontia; family Petauridae; genus Petaurus; species Petaurus breviceps. Next base: position 8,699,904 of record NW_027186349.1, read on the forward strand.
GGTGAAGAGAAGAGATTTTGTAGTAATAGGATAAAAAAGCCTTGACAACTAATATGTAATGGGATTGAGGGAGAGAGGGGGTCAAGGATCACTCTAACGTTGTGAACCTGGGTGACAGGTTTGGATGCTTGTGCTACTGACTCAACTGGGAAAGTTTGGAGAAGGTATATTTTTTGGAGGAAATTGTGTTTTAAACAAGTTGACTTCAGTTCATTAAATAGAGACGTCTAACAGGCAGTTGATAATATAGAATTTTAGTTTGGGCAAAAAGTTTAACACTGGATAGAAAAAAATTGAAAATTATCTGCATAGAGATGGGGATTGAATTCATGGTTGTTGATGAGATGACTAAGAAAGAAGATTTAGAGAGAATATATGAAAGGGCCCAAGGCAGATCCTTGGAGGAAAACCCACACTTAGTAGACAAAAGGAGAATGATTCAGCGAAGGAGAATGAGAATTGTACAGACAAAAAGGAGGAGAATTAAAAGAGGAAAGAGAGTAAAGGAGGAGGGGGTAGTCAACAATATCAAAAATTGCTGAAAAGTGGAAGATGTACAAATGTTTGTTCTACTTTTTTTTAATGAAAATACTTCATACTCTTAAATAATTAATGTTCCATAAAAGGCTTCAATCATTTGTCATATTTTTTCAACTAAAATATGGAAATAAAGAAAAACCCAACAGTCATGAGGGGCATAACAGATGCACCTTTCCCCAGAATATTGGATTTAGACTTCATTTCCATCAAAGGTAAAATAGCAGTCTTCTGGTATATCACAGAAGACTATTGGTTAATTCTTTCATTTGCAATATGAAACAGATTCTGAAGATCAGCCAATATTTCGTTACTAAAGAAGATGTGCTGTGTAAAGACTTTTGAATTGGGTTGTTCCTCTGATTTTCAGTGACACTGAGCAGCAATTAAATTCTCTTAAAAGCCAGCACAGCAAGAAAGCTAGAATGAGGGAAGATAGGAGAGATGATGGGGAACCTGGAAGGAAAAGTCTTCTGGAGCCAATAGTCTGATGTTGCAATATTCAACCCTAATGCTTATGGGAAAGTGCCATCATTCCAAGATTGGAGTGTTGGGGAGTTTTGCTAAACCATTCAGAAAACTGGAAGACTTGTTTTTATGGGGCTCAAGGTACTATGAAGGACAATTTGCTGCCCCAAGAGTACTGAAAGTAGAGCCCAGGGACCTGGACTTTTTACTTAGTCCTCCATTTAATAGCTAAGTGATGTTGGATAAGTCAGTTACTCCCTCTAAGTCTAAATTTCTTCATTTCTAAAATGAGGACAATCAAAGTTGTAACACCTACATCGCAGGGTGGTCTTAAAGATTCACTAAGATAATGTATATGAGTGCCGTTATAACTAAATGGAGCTACATGCAAGTAAGCTGCTAGCATTTCTTCTGAGACTGGGCATGCTGAAGTGGGGCAGACTTCTGAAAGAGCACTGGACAGGATGTTGGAAGCATGGGCTCTAGTCCTGGCTCTGCTTCTGACCAACAACCAGGGATGTGTAAGTAAATGTTTAAGAACCAGCCCTTGGGGGAAAAATAATATACACAACACATTTTTAAGTTTAATCTTAATTACGAATATTTTTCTCCATCACATTCTTAAGTCTAGACTATCAACCATATAATAAATCAAGTCCTGATTTATAGAGTTTACTATTTTCCAAGGTGTAAATGCTCACACAAAACATTTAATAATCAGCTCTTGCTATTAGAGCTTTAGCATACCCCTACCCACAAAGCACTTTTCCCTGGATACTATTTGGGATCCTATAAAATCTTTTTGATGAGATGATCTCTAAGGTCTATCTTGGCTTCAATTTTTTTTGTGCATTTTCCAATTTTACTTTTTTTTTTTTATTAAAAATCCATTTCCTCTCTTCACATCCTGGGCGAGGGGAGCAGAGGAGGAGGAAGAGCTAAAGCTTCAAACAATATACAAAGTTTAACAAAAGAAATTCCTGCATTGATTATGTCTAATACATATGTATATACATATATAATATATAAATTATCTATCTATCTATCCATCCATCCATCCATCCATCTATCCATCTATCTATATCTATCTATCTATCTATCTATCTATCTATCTATCTATCTATCTAT
>NW_027186349.1:8702046-8735123 GCF_028583685.1 Petaurus breviceps papuanus
TATCTATCTATCTATCTATCTATCTATCTATCTATCTATCTATCTATCTATCTATCTATCTATCATTCTGTACCAAATCCATTCCCATTCTGTCAGGAGGATGATAGCAGGCTTTATCAACAGTCATTTAGAATTTGTGTTATTATCGCATTGATCAAAGTTGTTAAATTTTTCAAAGTTGTTTAAATATTGTTAGGGCAGCTAGGTGGCATGGTGGATAAAGCACTACCCCTGGAGGGAGGAGGACCTGAGTTCAAATTCTATCCTTTGACTTTAAAATGTCAGCAAATGGTACAATGTAGAATAATTTTTCAGGCTCAGGAACTGGATCCTCAAGTCACATTCTCAAATTTACAAGATATTCTTAAGTTGGGAAAAAGGGAAAGGGACAGGAGAGTGGTTTAAGATTTTTTTTTTCTTTTTCCAGAAAAATATCAGCTCCAGTTGAAAATGTTTGACCGCTAGCAGTCTCAAATGCCAGGGAGTTTGTTCTACAATTTAAGAGCAGGTTGTGGGATTGTGTTTCAAAGCTATCTTTAGAAGGCAGTTGTTTGTTTCCAAGCTGAACCTACAATTAACCCATTAGGGTTAGTAAATGAAACAGACCATAAACATTACTGTTTTGACTCCACTAAACCTCCATGTATTACTGGCGGAACGTGCCTTCTGAGTTCCTTTGAGATAAGACAGAACAAGTGGATAGAGTTCTGGGCTTGGGAATCATGAAGGCCTGGGTTCACATCCAACCTCAAACACTGGTCATGTGAGCCAGAGCAAGTCACAATCTCTTTGGGTCTCAGGCATTCACCTCTAAAATGAAATGATTAGACTAGATTAAGGGTGGGGAACTTGCGGCCTCAAGGCCACATGTGGCCCTCTAGGTCCTCGAGTGTGGCCCTAATTCAGTCAAAGGGCCACACTTGAGAACCTGGAGAACCACATGTGACCTCGAGGCTACAGGTTCCTCACCCCTGAGCTATATGGACACTGAGGTCCCTTCTAGCTCCAAATAAATGATCCTGTGATTACTTTCCTTCCTTTGCCCCAGCAGAAGGACAAAGTAGGCTTCAGGGAGAAGGAAAGATGTCATTCTTGGGTAACCAAGATTAACTCTCAACATCTACACAAAAGTAGGCACCTATCTACCAGCCTTTCCTGGCCCTGTTTATTTCAGATTAACCCCAGGTGTTCTGAATTTAGAAACTATGGGAAGCTAACTCCATGAGTAACAGGAGAGATTCTAGACTAAAGACTCTTGCCACCCCTAACTTCTCAGCTCAGATGAATGTGTCAATCTAGCTACTTTCCATAATGTAGCATTAAATTATATTACATTTTAGATTTATAAACCCACATCAAAAGGAAAACTATGTTCTTCTGTTATATAGAGCTAAAAAAGATTTGATGGCCTGTACAAAGTTCTAGAAACGAATAATTGACTATCCAAGAATAAATGTGAAATTCCCATTCAGTGGGGGTTGCCCACTTGATTCCTTGGGTTAATTTATAACAGTAATGAGTAGGAAAGAAATAATGGTCAAGAAAAGGTTAGGATTTAGGTGTTAACTCATTCTCAGTCACCACAAAGGAACACTTCTCTGGCATCCTATAAAAATCTTTCTGATGAAATAAATGATCTCTAAAGTCTATTTCAGCACTAAAATTCCAACAAGTACTATGTAACCATTTTTGAGGACTCTGGAACTGGATCCTCTCTGATCTTCTGTCCTGTTTAAACATTTAACAAGCACATTATTGTTTAATGAAGTGATTCGATTGACTGAGTCATTAAGATTGATTCTAACATTGCTTCACAGTGACCATATGAGGTCAATTATGGTTACTTCCATTCCTTTCCAGCAACTGGGAGACTTGCTATAATTCTGTCCTGGGCAGGGTGTGTCCTGTGGGCCTACCATATCAACAATGAAGGTGTTTTTAAAAAAATCTGTTAGGAACTAAACCTGTGTGGATTGGGATTCTAATACAAAAATGCTTATAATCCCACTCTCTAAAGAACAGTATTATGAAGACAGGTATCCATATATAAGAAAACTAAAGGAAAGAAAGATCTGTATAATATATAGAAAAAATATCATACAAGGAGTCAGTAGGGCCGAGCTTTCTTCCCAGATCTACTTTGACCATAAGAATTTGTCTAGTATTTAAAGGTTCATAAAATACTTTCTTCACAACAACCCCATGAAGTAGGTAAACTAAGGTTCAGAAAAATTGAACAACTTACCCAAAGTCACACAACTTGTAAACTTCAGAGCTGGGACTCTTAGTGAGGCCTCTGATTCTAAGTCCAGTGTTCTTTCCTCCATACAAAGGCACTTTACCTATCTAGGCCTAAATTTCCTCATTTATAAAAGAGGGTACAGTGACTAGTTTATCTCTAAGGTACTTCCAGCCCCGAAATTCTATAGATCTAATCCCTGGTCTTCATATGATGACCTGAAGGATTGTAGGGTGGGCAGAGTACTGCAGCCTGCTGTTCAGTTCAATTGTTGAATGATAGGTGCTTGGTGATTTGAATTGTCCTGAATATTTAATTTGAACAGATCCATAGCAGATTTCATTAATGAATTTTATTTATATTCTTGAAATTAGGCCATGATTGTAAACATCCTCAGATTATATCCTTTTAGACAGAATATAAGCTCATAGTCCTTTGATGGCAGATCTGGTACTCTTTGAATCAATGTCCTGCTCTCTCAACTGTATATCATGGTCTAGACGTTGGATATTTCTAGCCTATTTAATTTTTCTTGCAGGCCAATCTCTAAGTAGGATTATATGGAGAACCTTACCATCTATAAGGATCCCTCTTCCTTCTGAACTCTCTGCAGAATATCTTCTATGATAGTGATGAATATGTCTGTCATTCATGACACCCTATTCTGTGTTTCCTTGACATTAATAATAAGAGAGTCATTGAATGGAGTTATCTTTGTGGTTGCACTCCTTTTTAAGCTTTTATTTATTTATTTATTTTAGCAATTGGGGTTAAGTAACTTACTCAAGGTTACACGGCCAGTTATTTCTGGGTGTGGTGCTAAGTATCTGAGCCCGGATTCGGTCATCCCAACACTGGGGCTGGTGGTCTTACTCACTGTGCTACCTGGCCGCCCCCTCCTTTTTTTATTTTTAAATATCCATTGACATCTTCCGGGGGTTTTAAATATTTATTCATTTATTTTTAGTTTTCAACATTCATTTCCACAAGATTTTGAGTTATGATTTTTTTCTCCCCATCTTTCCCCTTCCCCCATCCCAAAACTGAAAGCCTACTGAATACCTCTTTTCCCAATCTGTTCTCTCTTATATCCTCCCCATCACCCCCCTAACTTTCTAATAGGGCAAGATGGATTTCTATGCCCCTGTATAAGACATACAGTGCCTGTAAATCTTATTTTTTATTATACATAATATATATATATATATATATATATATATATATATATATTGTTTTTAAAACTTTGAGTCCCAGATTTTTTCCCTTCTTCCCTCCTTACCCACCCCCACTGGGAAGATAAGCAATTCAATATAAGTTGTATATGTGTAGTTATGTAAAACATTTCCATAGTAGGTATATTGCGAAAGACTAACTAACTATATTTCCCTCCATCCTATCCCTCCCCTCACTTATTCTATTTTCTCCTTTGACCCTATCCCTTTTCAAAAGTGTTTGCTTCTAACTACCCTCTCCCTCAATCTGCCCTACCTTCTATCATCCCCCCTCTTATCTCCTTACCCCCTATTTTCGTGTAGGGTAAGATACCCAATTGAGTATGTATGTTATTCCCTCCTTAAACAACATCTTCTGTTTTTACAGCACCTATATTTCCTCCTGGATTCATCCTCCTTTCCCCTCCAAGAAAGCCATACTTCATAATGAAATTTGAAAAAAAAAAAGTGGAAGAAAAAAATCAACAAAACCAATCCACACAAGACCTGATGTGGTATAAGAATGTGATGGAATACTATGGTGCTGTAAGAAACCAGTAAGGGCATGGCTTCAGAAAAACCTGGAAGACCTAAATGAATAGATGCAAAGTGAAATGATCAGAACTAGGTGAACAATCAGCATAGTAACAGTGATATTATAAAGAAAATCAACTATGAAAGACTTAAAAACACATCAACACAATAACCACCACAATTCCAAAGGATTCATGATGAGAAAATGCTATCTAATCTCAGAAAGATAACTGATGAACTCAGAGTGAAGTTAATTTCTTTTCCTTGACTTTTTGGGAGATACCATGGCTAATGCAGAATTTTTTTTGTATGATTATACATATTTGCAATAGGCTCTGTTTTTCTTGCTTACTCAGTGAGTAGAGAAAGGGGAAAAGAGAGGAAGAAAATTTGAAGCTAAAAAAAGTCTCTGTGCTTTAAAAATTCATTAATTTTAATTTTTTAAAAAAAGATCTGATGTTAAACTTAATGTTCCATACACATGAATACAAAGAAATAGAGGGTAATAACTTCTCATATCTCTTCTTTGGGGTCAAGCTTAGTACTTAGAGTTTCAAAATATTCATTTTTTTATTGTTCTGTGCTTCTTGTTCTTCCATTTACATGGTCGTATTCATTGTGTGTATGTTTTCCTGAACCTTCTTACTTCATTTTTAAGGGTAGCATTTCCCCCCAGTTACATGTCAAGAAAATTTTTAGCATTCACTTTTACAATATTTTGAATTCCAAATTTTTTTCTCCTTTCCTCTCTCCCCTCTCCTCTTTTGAAAATGATAGGCAACTTGATATAGGTTATACATGTGCTAACATGTAAAAATGTTTCCATATTAGTCACAGTTGTGAAAAAAGAAACAGATCAAAAGGGAAAAAATCCGCAAGAAAGAATAAAGTGAAAAACAAACATGCTTTGATCTTTATTGAGAATCCATTAGTTCTTTAACTGGATGTGGATAGCATTTTCCTTCATGAGTCCTTTGTACTTGTCTTGGATCATTGTGTTGCTGAAAAGAGCCGATTCATTCATCACTTCACTTTTTATCAGTCCATATAAGTCTGTATTCATCATGTTCATCATTTCCCATAGCAGTAATAATTATTCCATTACCTTCATGTACCACATTTTATTTAGCCATTCCGCAATTGAGGGGCATCTACTTTGTTTCCAATTTTTTACTACCACAAAAAAAAAAATGTGTAGTTATAAATATTTTAGTATATACAGAAACTTTGTCAGTGACCTCCTTGGTATACATGCATATTAGTGGAATCTCTGGATCAAAGAGTATGGATATTGTAACCTCTTCATTTGGATAATTCCAAATTGTTTTCCTGAGTGGTTAATTCACAGTTCCCCTATCCCATCACTACTGCCTCTGCTTATGAGGTCAGATGGATGGGGAACAAACACACAAAGTTCAGGGCAAGCCCCCAGTCCAGGAGAGGAATCAGTTAAAGAAATGGGAACTCTAAGACAAAGGGTTCAGACTACCAGCCTTTGGTTTCTACAAATCTTGGAAGGGAGGCATGGATACTGGTTGAGCATGTCAAGGGTAAAGCTCATGAGAGCTAAGGAAGTAACTGCAAGAACCAGACCAATAATGATGCAAGAATTGGAGAGATGAAAAACAAGTAAAGGAAACAGGATGGTTCTATCTATAGGATAAGAAGGAGCTTGGGAAGAGACAGGACTCTGCTGGGTGACTGGGATTGGTTGTCCTCAGATGGAGAGTGGTATCAGAGATTTAGCCACAGAGAGGGACTTATATAATCACCAAACCAGAGTCAAGGAAGTCCCTCTTTCCCAAGTCTTAGTCAAAGGTTTACTCAAAGCCAAGACTGATACCAAATCCGCCAGAACCAGCGCAAGGGTAGTTCTTGGCCCCAAACAATACTATACTGGTATGCTCCATGGTGGGAAAGATGCCAATGTGAAGAGAATACACTGTTATGACCACTCTGTTTGTGGCCCAGACTAGACAGGTCAAAGTTTACTATATCCGCAAATAATGCATGCACCTAACTAACTCTCCATAACCCCTCCAATATTAACTAGTTCCATCTCTTGTCATTTTTCCAAATTTGTTAAATCTGAGGTGAAATTTTAGTGTTGTTTTGATTTGTGTTCCTCTTTGTATTTGTGATTTGGAATATTTTTTTTTTGCATGGTGGGTAACAGCAATTTTTTTGAGAACTGTTTGTTCATATCCTTTGTTGTGGTTCTACTTCTCATGGCATATTATGATATTAATGTGTGCTTCAGAGATTCTTCCCTGAAGGAGAACCTTTAAAGCTTTATTTTGCCCTGCTAATTTGAACGTTTTTTTTTATTTGCAGGATACTAATGATAAACCAGCAGGATCTTGTATAGTCTTGCATTTTTAGTCAGTCGTGTACAGGTGTATTCTGTAATAGAAAAGTGTTTGTGAAAACCTGACTGTTCTCATGTTTTCATAAAGAACATTTTCAGTATATATGTGGATTATTCTAACAAAGAATTAAGAAAGATGAGAAAGTAGAAAAATGAGTCCATTGCCATTGATGTCCTCTTGCCATAGTTTTTTGGATAAAGATTTTTTCTTCTTTTGGTATATTCCCTTCCCAAATATATTTAATTAAATGATACCTTAATATTTTCACAACTATGTCTCCTCCAGTATGTATTTCTTAGTATGTTTTTGGTCAACCAGTTCTTTCTAACTTTGTCTTCTCAACTGCCATTTCTAATCCCTTTTAGAAAACATTAAGGGTTAAGGTTTTAGGATCCAAATGACATGGTTCCACTGACATTTATTATGAAAAGAGATCATTATAGCAATATAGGCATGTCTCTACTTGTTGTTTGCCTGCTTGACTTGTCTATGAATGTTCTTAGGATGGTATGGCTTAGTTGGGTCTCATGCCAAACTTTCCATGAATTTATTTTCTCCTCTTTACTTTTGTTGCTTTAGCAGGTGATGTTACTCATAATCTTCTCCCCACCTATTCCATGGTGTTTTCCATATTGCAAATTCTACAACAAAAGTTCAAAGTTAGCTTGTCTTACTGCCTCTATCTGATTGACAAGGAGATCAAGCATTTGCTAGCTAAGAAGATTTGGTGGCACTTTTGATCTCCTTTTTTCAACTGCTTTACTTATAGAATGGTCAGAAAACTCACCACCATAAGTATCATGTAGAGGCCTACTTAGGAGATATTACAGGTTTGGTTCCAGACCACCTCAATAAAGTGAATATCACAATAAAGTGATATGAATTTTTTGTTTCCCAGTACATATAAAAGTTGTGTTTACCACTATAATGTAGTCTATTAAGTGTGAAATGGTATTATGTCTTTAAAAATGTCATACCTTAATTTTAAAATACTTTTTTGCTAAAAAATGCTAATCATCATCTGAGCCTTCAGCAATATTTTTGCTGGTAGAGGGTCTTGCCTTGATGTTGATGGCCACTGACTGATCAAGGTGGTGCTTACTGAAGGTTGGGGTGGCTGTGTCAATTTCTTAAAATAAGACAGCAATGAAGTTTGCCATGTTGACTGACTCTTTCCATGGAAGATTTTGTGCTACAGCACGCAATGCTGCTTGAAAGCATTATACTCACAGTGTAATTTTTTTCAGAATTATAGTCAATCCTCTCAAACACTGCCACTGCTTTATCAATGAAGTTTATGTAACATTCTTCAATATTGTTGTGTCTCAGTGAATAGGGAGGCCCAGGGGAAGGGAGAGAGACAGGAGAACAGCTGGTCAGTGGAGCAGTCAGAACACACATAGCATTTATCAATTAAGTTTGCTGTCTTATATAGAAGCAGTTGGCTGCTCCCTAAAACAATTACAATGTAAGATCAAAGATCACCATAACAGATATGATAATAATGAAAAAGCTTGAAACATTGCAAGAATTACCAAAATGTGATGTGAACACATGGTGTTGGAAAAAAATGTCACTGATACATTTCTCCATGTAGGGTTGTCACAAGCCTTCAATTTGTAAAGATTAATTAATTAATTATTTTAAACAACCATCTGCAACGTACAATAAAGTGAGGTGTGTTTGTAATATGAATATCATGAATACTTCAAGAAGACAATCAAAAGGTCCTAGGCATGTAGAGTACCAAAGAAATCAGTGAAGTGAAAATGACCGCTTTTTAACAGAAAGACATTAAGAAAAGGACACAGACAAGTAGATCAGCATTGGCACTACTATATTAAATTTAATATGTACTATAAAAAAACTGTACAATACTTAAGAGAGAGTCGTGGTGTCAAATAAGAACTTCTTTTTCTGTTCTTTTTATATGCAAACAGTCATGTTATTGTAGTTCTCACTGCTAGCTCTCAGAATTCTTACCTTCCTTCAAGGTTCAACTCAAAGCTATTTCTAGTTAGGTGAGTACAAGTCACAGCTATATCCATTCCATCATCTGCTTTTTTATATTAAAAATTAACAGTTTCAAAATTTTCAAAAAAATAAAATGTCTCTTGAGAGGGAATGACTAGCAAATGACATTATAGTCACATCAGAATCAGGTCTTGACCATTTAGAATAAAGGTAAAAATCAATCACAAATTAAAAACAAAGATAATTATAAGAAAACACTACCAAGGATGATCACTTCAACCTGATTTAGTCACACAATCTTCTACTAATGAAAATGGGAAAAACAATGAAGATATTCAGCTTAGCTATAATCATTTCCTACAGAAATCTACTAAGAATAAGAATTCAATACATGTTGGAGTTAAAAGCATATGCTATCTTTTAGGACTATTTTGAATCAACTGCCTATCATATGAATTCTCTTCTTCAGCAACTCATTAAACCTAGCTTCATTTTTCTCATCTGCAAAATAAGGGGGTTGGATCAAATTATCTCTAAGCTCCTTCGCTGTCCTAAGAATTCCATGATTCTATGTTAGGAATGTGGGAGGAGGGGAGGTATATGTGTGCACATGTGCATTTAGAGAAGACTGCAGCTCTCTTCCATGTATGTAGACTTCCAGGGATAGATGACATCATAGATGTCACTTCATGTGATTTTATAGTTGCCTCCCCACTCCCAAAAAGACTGAAATAGAAAAAGTAAAAATCATAATGACCAAAAAGGAGAATATTGTGCTAAAGTATTCTCCTTAGTTGAAGTCCACCATGCCCTCATTCTTCTACCAAAACGGAAGTCATTTGGTGACTGGGAGGTCACAGGATCACAAAGTTGCTTCTGTCAGTGATGAGAAGATTCTTTGTGAAAAAATGTCCCAGAAGGAATAAGTGTGTAGGCAGATCTTATTCCCCTGACAATTCATTCCAAAAGGGAAAAAAAAATCCTATCCATCATGGAAGAATTATTTGATTTTATGAGACTTCCAAAGTAGAACAAGTTACTTATAGTAGAGTTCCACTTAAATCTCCCCAATCTATTTCAATTTTCTAAATATGGGCTCTTGAAGATACCAGGCTCTTTGGATTTCCTCTTATACTTAGAGTGGAATTAGTTATTCAGATTAATTAATTGTGGAGGAAACAGTTTAGAAAATACTCTGTAAGCACATTCAATTTTGTTTTCTAGTTAAGTGAGTACACAGTCACAGTTATATCCATTCCATCATCTGCTTTTTTTTTTAACTCATCCATGCTGTGGAAAATTAAAATTTTAAAGGTTATGGGATCATCATTATTTAGAATAAGTGATATTTTAAACATGCAGAACATTGGTGTTTGGCAGTAAGCCAACAGTGAAAGGGACAGAAAGATACCCACACTGAAAAAAATCCTTAACTTTTTTTCATAATGATGTGTAATAGAAACCCTATTCATTGCTCTTTGATTTTTTTCTTCAGAAGTTATTTTACTCCCTGGGTGGCGATTAAAGAGTCATTGAATCCTTACGGTGTCATACTTATAGTTAAAAATCATTAATCACATTTCACAAATCCAAACTAATAGCCCAATGTGTAATAAGTATCAGAAGAACATATACTTAGAGGAAAACAAATTTCTAAGAGAAACCAAGCATTCATGACTTGGGCTGCTAACAGGAGTACCTGTGCTCTATGTGTGACTTACTGTAAGAAAGTGCTGGACTTAGGACTGGACAAGACCTTTGTTGTTGTTCAGTTGTGTCCAACTCTACATGATCCCACGAACAAAGCCCATGGTGTTTTCTTGGCAAAGATACTGGAATGGTTTGCTATTTTCTTCTCCAGAGTGTCCCCATTTTACAGATGAGGAACTGAGGCAAATAGGGGTTAAGTGAGTTGCCCAGGGTTACCCAGCTAGTAAGGATCTGAGGCTGGAGTTGAACTCAGATTTTCCTGACTCCAGGTTGGATGCTCTATCCACTGCACCACCTAGCTGCCCCTGGAAAGACTTTAGGAATCATCTATTCCAACCATTTCATCTTGCAGAGAAAGAAACTAAGCCCTACCAACATTCTTCTAATCACTCAATTTCACGACCTCAGACCCATACTGGATGCATTTCTCTTCCTCATCAACAATCACTTGAAAAGTGTTAACAATTCTGCCTTTCAAATATCTCCTATCCCTTCCCTTTTTTCCACTCACACAGCCACCATCCTATTTCAGACCCTAATCACCTCTCACTTGAACTATTGTAATGGCCTCCTCACTAATCACTCTGATTTCAGTGCCCCACCTTTCCAATCTATCCTTTACATGGGGGCCAACATACTCTTCCCCACGAACAGCTCTGACCATTTCACTCCCCTGCTCAAGTAGCTTCATCGGCTCCCCGATGCCTCTGGGAAAAAATGCCAATTCCTCAGCTTGGCATTTAAGTTCCTTCACAGCATGGCTCCACACAACTGAAGGTTCATTCCTCATTTTCCCCTTCATGTTCTTCATTCCATCCAAACTCACCTCCTTGCTGTTCCCCAAAATCTGCATTCCACCCCCCACTACAGGCGATATCCCTCATACTTGTAACACTCCCTTCTCACTGCTACCTCTTAGAATCCTTACCTTCCTTCAAAGCTTGTCTCAAGGCTACAGCAAGCCTTTCCTGATCCCCTTACTGCTATAATTGCTGCTACCTATGGCTGCTGCTACTATTACTAATAATTATAATAACAATAATGACTAATAGTTATGTAGAATTTTGTAATTACCTCATTTGATCCTCATAATAATTTTGTAAGAAAAGTTAAGTGACTTGTCCAAAGTCACACAGCTGGTGAGTGTCTGTATGAACTCCAAGTTCCACTTTCTGCATTAAATCATCCTAGAACTCTCAACCTCCTCAAATTAGAGGTTTCCTTAATTGTATACATGTATGTAATAAGCTCTCCAAGGTCCGGGAATGGGTTTCTCCCCTTGCTGCCCTTCCCCCCCCTTTTGTCTTCATTTCACCTGCACCTTGGACTGGTTCCTTACATGTTGAACTGAATTAAATGAGATTGAATGACCTGCCTAAGGCCATACAGGTTTTAAACTTCAGTTAGTATTCTGACCTGAGGGGAGTGTGCCCACTCCACCTTGCCACCTACTGGAAGATACGAATACTAACTTTGTTAGTAGAAATAGTTATGGAAAGGTGATAGCTATATACAATACACAGATCCTATGTTTTTGTTGGGCCCACATAAAAGATATGACCAAGCATAGGTTTTTCATGTGTGTTCCTTGTGAAACTGGTTTTTTGGTTGGTATTTCATTTCATGTTATTTTATGATGAGGAGATTAGTGCTAAGTCTATGTGAAAATATTTTCTGTATGGGAAAAAAATCAGTTTTGTACTTCAAACGAAAAGAGCTTAAATAGTTTTTATTTTTGCCTCTAGGTTTGATGAAAATAAAGAGCAGGCTTTACAAGCAGATACTCCCGTTTCATCAGTAAGGGGAAAATATTTGGGCAATCAAAAAAAAACCATCAAAATGGTGGGGGCGGTTTTTTTCACTTTCTGGAATTTTACCATTTGTTATATGAGTTTCTCCAAAAATCAAATTTTCAAATGCTCTTGATTTGTTGGTTTGTTTATTCCTGAGAAAACCCCATACAGGCCATTGTAACTACCATTAACCGACAATATGTCCTCTGCCCCAGCCTTATAAATCTGACCTTTGCCAAACCAGCCTCCAGAATCCCAAACCCTCATTCTTATGAAAGAAGTTAATTTGATCCACTAAATGATGCCTCCAGACTAGTTGTTAGGAGCAGATATTACCAGACCACATGCCACGCCTCTAGGTGGGTAAAGAGAGCCTGCCTTAGTTTACTCTGTTTTTTTTGTTGCCTTTCTTTGACTCTAAACTTAGAACTAATAACTCCTCATTGGATTTGTACTTAGTTGAAAAAGAGCAAGGGACTTACCCTGAATTTTCAATCACTTTAACATTCTTCTAAGGAAACAAGTTTGGACAAGTCACAGATGAAGCCTGACCAGTTAAGGGGTACATATTTCTCCTTTTTCTTCTCTAGTCCTTTGAAACTTGGGGCTTTGAGCATTTCTAAGCATTTGAAGTTGATGTAGATTACAAAACATCAAGAGAAAACAGCTGGTGAGCTAGAAGTTCAAGGACCTAGTAATTTTAAAGATTTGTTTTGCAGAATGCCTTTGTTCAGGCCTAGTTTATCTATACTTTTCTTTAAAGGAGATGTTTAGAAGAATCCTGAGCTCTGGACAATGAGCTAGTCTTTTCACAGATTTTATGAAGCATCAAAGTCATCTTTAAATATGAGCTTTTGTAGTTAAAAAGCTTAAAACTTTAAACTGCTTTTAAATTAGTATGGGAGACTTTATCAAAAAAGGAAATTAAATTATCCGTGTATCACTGAATTATAAGAATTGCTATAATTAAATAAATACCAAGTGATAAATTAAAGGTTAAAAAAACTAATCATTATCTTCTGGTTTTAATACATGGAAAGGACATTGTGATGGGACTTAATCCATCAACAAGTATTTATTAAAGACCTATTATTTGTTCTTGTTTTTTCGTTTTGGGTTTTTTTTTTTTTTTTTTGCCTTTTGGAGGGCAATTGGTGTTAAGTAACTTGCCCAAGGTTACGCGGCTAGTTTTTTTGTGTGGTTATTAAGTGTCTGGGGCCAGAACCCCAACTGTGGTCCTCCTGACTCCAGGGCCGGCACTTTACTCACTGTGCCACCTAGCCACCCCTAAAGACAATACTGCTCCTCAATGCACTCAACCTCACACCATGAAGTTAACTTCTGCTTTTTTTTTTGGAGGGCAACTGCGGTTAAGTGACTTGCCCAAAGTCACAAGGCTAGTTTTTTTTGTGTTGCAAGTCTGAGGCTGGATTTGAACTCAGGTCCTCCTGACTCCAGGGCCAATGCTCTATTCACTGCACCACCTAGCCACCCCCAAAGACCTATTATTTGTGCCAAGCATTGAGGATAAAAAAGACAAAAGTGAAGCAGTCCCTACCCATAAGGAGTTTACATTATTTTTTTTTTTTTTTAAGCAATTGGGGTTAAGTAATTTGCTCAAGGTTACACGGCCAGTTATTTCTGGGTGTGGTGCTAAGTATCTGAGCCCAGATTCGATCCCCCAGGTCATCCCAACACTGGGGCCAGTGCTCTTACTCGCTGTGCTACCTGGCTGCCCCAGGAGTTTACATTCTAATGAGGAGATAACATATACTATATGTGTGCATAATATATACATTATATTATACATATAGTATAATATTCTAGTATATATATTCTAATAGAGGATAATATACTATATAAATGTATAATCTATACATTATATTGATATTATATGGTATATTATACATATGTAGTATCTTATCCCCATTAGAATTATACCTAAACACACACACACACACACACATATATATATATATATATATATTTGTATGTGTATACAGAGAGAGAGAGACAGAGGGGGGGGAGAGAGAGGGAGAGAGAGAATGAATTCAAGACTAATTGTTCCTGTATGTCTGTAAAGTCTGAAAAGTTGGTCAACCAAAGAGGAAGGCAGAGGAACATGGTAGGTAGTAAAGAGGCTGTAACATATACCCAATTAAAAAAAGTATAAGAGAAATACATTAAATTATGTCACCCGACATAAAATATGACCAGGAAAAGAGGTGGGCCAGTCATGTAGCCAAGAGTGAGAGACAGATAATAGACAGGCCCCATGGTGTCAAACTTAAATAGAAACAGATCCCTGCCACCTCTTGTGGACCTAAAAAGCCACAAATTAGCATTATCTATGTTATATTGTATTTTTGGAAGAAGATTAATGTTTTAAGTTTTGTAATTACAAAGACCTACATCTAAAGATGACTTTGATGCTGCATGAAATCTGGGGCTAATTGTGAAAAGACTATATCATTGTCCAGAGCTCAGGATTCTGCTAAACATCTCCTTTAAAGAAAAGTATAGATAAACAATGTCTGAACAAAAGTATTCTGCAAAACAAATCTTTAAAATTATCAGGTCCTTGAACTTTCATCTCACCAGCTGTTTTCTCTTGATGTTTTATAATCTACATCAACTTCAGATGGAGATTTTGGAGAGATGATAAAAGTAGGGGGGAGGGGACTCTTGAACTGAGTTTTGAAGGAAAACATGGATTCCAAGTGACGGAAGTGACATGGAGAACAGCAGATACAAAGGCACAGAGGTGGAAGACGCAGAGTCATAAATGAGGAAGAGTAAATAAGCCTGGATGGTGAGACCATTGAGTAAGTGCATGGGAGTAATAGATAAGAAGACTGAAAAGGGAGAAAGGGACCAGATTGTGAAAAGCTTTTGTCCAGATGAGTCAGAAGCTTCAGAACAAATGAGTTGCTCTGTTGCTAAATGTCAATAATCAGATCAGCCCATCAGTGTTTAATTTACCTACGTATAGAATGGAAGGACAGGGCAGCCCCTCTTTATTCTTCTATGTGTGTGTTTATGTTTACAGTAGCTATCTTTATTATGTAAAATGATGTGCCCTTCATGTAGACGGTTGTTATACATTGGAGGCATCACCTGATATGGAATTTCTTTTAATTTAGAAAATAATGAACCAGTTTAGAAAAAAAAAAATCCTAGAATATTGGTCTAATAGGAAAAGTCCTGAATTCTAATCCTGACCCTGCCACTAACCATCTGTGTGACTCACACCTTCGTTTTTTGTTGCAATTCAGTCAATTTTTCAGTGTTTCCAACTTTTCATGACTTCATTTGGGGTTTTCTTGGCAGAGATACAGGAGCAGTTTGTCATTTCCTCCTCCAGTTCATTTTACAGATGAGGAAACTGGAGTTAAATGACTTGGCCAGGGTCACACAGCTAATAAGTATCTGAGGCCAGATTTAAACTCAAGAAAATGAGTCTTCCTGACTCCAAGCCTGGCATTCTATCCGCTGCACCACCTAGCCACCCTCACTCCACCTCTCTAACCAGTCATTTATTAAATGGCATTGAACTAAATATCTAAGGTCTCTCCCAGATCCTAGATTCTATGATCTATCTCTGATCTAATCCAATCAAAGGATCTGTAACTTCTTCCATGTATCTACTTCCTCCACTGATGCAGATTGCACCAAAATGCCAATCGATAGGATGGATAGAGTCAGGAAGATTTGGGTTCAGATCCTACCTCTGATACTCAAAACACGTTCCCAAGGCAAGATATTTAACATCTCTAAGTCTCAGGTTTCTCTTCTGGAAAATGACAGTGTTGGCCTAGAACTCTAAGGACCCTTCCAATCTCAGTTTATGATTCTCTGATAACCCCTATAACTTAGAAGGCTTCAAAGATTGTTGTGCCTAAAAAAGAAAATAAGTAAAAATTCACTATCTTATGAAAAATCCGGTACTGAATGAGCCTCTCTGCATTTAGCTAAGCTAGTCCTCAGATAACAAACACACAGTATGTTACCAGGCCCATATCCAAATTCTTTCTAGCTGAGCAATAGAATTTTCTGGAGCTCAGCTAGAAAGAATTCTAGGACAGGAAGAATTCTGTTCTTGCATGACCTTTGAGAGTCCAAAGTCACATCTATATCATCAGGCCTTAGAAGAGAATTTATGGGAGGATGACCTAATGGGTCTTGGAATCTTAGTTTTCTCTTCTACAAAATGAGGGATTGATTGGATGTTCTCTAAGGCCTCTCCAAAATCTCAGGTTCCTAGGATTCTGGGATTCTTTTTTTTTTTTTTTGCTTTTTGGAGGGCAATTGAAGTTAAGTGACTTGCCCAAGGTCACATGGCTATTTTTGTGTGTGTGCGTGTGCGTGTACGTGTGCGTGTGTGTGTGTATGTCAAGTGTCTGAGGCCGGATCCGAACCCAGGTCCTCCTGACTCCAGGGCTGGCACTCTATTCACTTCGCCACCCAGCTGCCCCCATGGGATCCATTTTTTACACTTTATTGTAACATGTAGAATAATTTTAATAGTGAACAAGTTGTACAAAATAGAATTCTCATCAGCAGTTGAAGTAAAAGACTTTAGTTCTTTCTCCCTTCCTGAGCTAGAATTGTGTTCCTTACACAGTCCCCACCAGCATGTTGGTCAATGCAAAGGTATCATCTGAATGTGAAGGTCAAGGTGAAATATCGACCTACCTGCCAGCCCACCTTTTGAATTCATCCATGCTTTGAGAAAAAGACCTTGGAGGAGTAGAAAACGGAACTGGATAAAAGAAAGTAGATGTCACTGACTCCAAAGCCCAGGCCTGAGAGAAATACATGAGAAATGTTTTATACAGAAGGCACAAGGGCATAAAATAGGTAACAATGTAATTGAATTTGACTATACACATTAATGAAGCACCTATTATATGCTAGGCACTCTACCAGAAAAAAGATAAAAGTGAAATTGTTCATATCCTAAAGGAGCTTACTTTTTATTGGGAGGAACAATAGGTACATAGGAAATTAAATATAAAATATATATACCAAGTTATTTGGGCAGGCAGCATCTGGGGGCATCAGGCTATTTTTTTTTCATATATATTGACTCTTGAATTGAGTTTTGAAGCCAAGGATTTCATGAGATTTCATGAAGTAGAAGTGAGAAGGAAATATACTCCAGCCACAGGGAGCAGTCTCTTCAAAGTCATGGAAATGTCATATGGAAAGACGACTCCAATGGCCAGCAAAACAATTTGGTTGGAACATAAGAGTGCTTGAAAGAGAATAATGTACAGCAAGCCTGGAAAGGTAAATTGATGCCAGACTCTGAAGAGTTTAAAATCCAAACAGAGAAATTCCTATTTTTTCCTATAAGCATGAGGGAGTCATTGGAGCAGGGAAGAGATGTAGTCAGAACTATGCAACTATGACCCCTTTAACAGTAGAAGAAAGGCAGCCCCAAGCCAGGAGGACATCACAATTTTCCTGTATGATAATTTATCTTGATTTTTGCCATCAAAACCATAAGCCTGTTAACTTTATCACCCAGGGTTGGACTGTCTATATTTTTATGTGACATTCTGTAATGTACCATATCTACCTATAAAAATAATTTCTTAAACTATAAAGTTCGGTCAAACATGTTTTTTTTCCTTCTCTATCTACTTTTTAAGAACATGGTCCAGTTACATCAAAATAAAATAAATTCCTTTCTTTTTTAGTCCAAGTCTTTTTATATTCACATATAGTTATGATCACAGGCTTAAAAGTAGTTGAGTAAATGTCCATTCCTATTTTCAAGCAACAAAACAGAAAATTTTTATGTACAGAGAATATAGCTCTGCAATTCTTCATAGGAAATTAATACCCAAGCACTACATATCTATATCATATTGCTTACCATCCCAAGGAAGATGGAAGGGGGGAGGGATGGAGTTTGAAATTCAAAAATTTTTTTAAAGTTTAAAATTTGTTTTAATATGTAATTGGGAGAAAAATAAAATACTGTACATATATATTTTAAAAGCGAGGGGTGTTGGAAATCAGAGGACATCAGTTCAAATACTAGGCCTGCTAATTACTACTTATATCACCATGAGCAAGTCTCTATACCTCTCTGGGCCTCAGTTTCCCATCTAAAATATAAGGGAGATCGGCTAAATGGCCTCTAAGATCCTTTCCCTCTGTAGAGCTATGATTCTTTGAGCCTGTGACTACATGTGACAATAGATGATCCCAGAGACTGTCAGGCAACCCTTTGATCTGGAGTCCTAAAAATAACTACAGTAGAGAAATAAACAAATGTAACTTGAGGAATTTAGAGAATGAAGCAATAATATCATAGGATAGACTTCCAGTGGAGACAGGAGGCTGAAATCCTAGAGAGTCAGAACAGAGTAAAGGAGAAGATAAGCCTGGATTCCAAACTTCAAGGAGTCAATTCAAACATTTAAAAGCATCATGAAGCCAGGAAATCAAAACAGCAAAAGAAACAGACAGGATATGAAAGAGCCTGATGAACAATTTAGATACTTTATCAAGAAATAATCATATCAATAGATTATGTAATCAAATACTATAGCTAACCATTCCTAGAAGATTTTACCTGGTAGTTTTCTATAGCTTTCCAAATTCATCAATAGGGCAAGGAGTCACAAGAAGAAGGTGAATGGGAAGAATTATGTTAGAGAATCGTAGGAAGGGTGCCCAGAGGCCAAATCTCCCTGTCCATGCCTTCCCCAAAATCCCTCCTCCAAAATTCATAAAAGTCTTCAGAGGCTAGAATGACAGACCAAGTCCAACATGGTAAAACTGAATAGAAATAAAAGTAAAGTCTTATACTTGGGTTTTAAAAAATCTACTGTATAATACAGGATGAACAGAGTCATGGCTAGGCAACATTATGTGTGGAAAGAGATTAGTAGGCTTTAACGTACTGCAAGTTCAAAGTGAGTTATCAGTGTGACCGTGTAGCCAAAAACATAAATGGGATTCTAGTCTGTATCCCTGGCAATAGAGAGTCCAGGATGAAGGAAGTGATAGTCCTGCTGTCATTTTCTTTCATGATTAGAAAGGCAGTCAATTAGCTGTGAAAGTAGGAAGACAATTGCTCTCAGCAGTTCTAATGGGGACAACAGCTTCTTTCCCCCTCTGCTGCTTATGAAAGCAGAGAAAAGTCAGTCTTCTGAACTACTACTCCCTAAACTGGTCCTTCTGTTATAATTGTACAGCAATGAATATGAGGAGTAAGAGCGAGGGAATCCTGGTCCTTTCTCTGTCGTGTAGTATCTTAGCTTTTCCTCCTGCTTTATTTCACCTGCAAGTTTGATGCCATCTATATCTTCAGCAATTTACTTATAAATATTAATGGGATAAGGACAGATTCCAGGGAACCTCTACTAAACACTTTCAATCATGTAGACAGTGATCCATTAATAATTTTTGTGTTTAATTCAGGGGTGGGGAGCCTACAGTATTGAGATCACACATGGCCCTGTTCTGTGAAGTTTGAATTCAGTCGAAGGGCCACACTTGAAGACCTAGAGGGTCACATGTGGCCTTGAGACCACAGGTGCCCCATCCCTGGTAGTCATTCATCTAATATTGAATATCCCTAAATATTCTACCATCTAAAACACATTTCCTTCTTGTCAACCCAGATGGCATGAGAAACTTTGTCAAATGCCTTTCTGAAATCCTGATACACTGCATTTGTCTCATGGGGATACACAGTAATTCCCCTGATCAATCATATCAGAAAAGAAAATGAGGTTAGTCTGGCAAAATGTCAATAATCTCTGAGCTTATTTTTCAAAGTTGGCCAAGTCTTTTCTATGATGTTGTTGGGCACCCACATCAAGCTCTATGGTCTCTAATTTCCAGAATCCTCTATTACTCTTTTTGAAAAAGTGGAACATTTATCAGTTTCCTGTCTTCTAGAACTTCTGTTCTCCATGCTTCTTCAAACTCCACAGTCCTTCTGCAGGCTCTTTCCACACCCTCACATGTTATTTATGTGTTCATCCAGAAAATATTTAGTAAGTATCCATTTGGTAAATAATACCCTAAGCATGTACATAGGGAAACTAAGGGAGGATACAAAGGGAAATAAAAACTCATTCCCTTAAGGGATTTTTAATCGAGTAAGGTGAGAGTCCTGAAATCACAGTTTTTAAACTATACATAAAGGGTCAAGTCCAAGAGCAAGGCAAGATGGCCAGACACAAGCGGTGTGGTTGGAAAGAACATTCAAACAATGAGATCACAGATTGGAGTATTTAAGTAAGAGATAAAACATGTGGATCAATAAGTATAATACAAAGCTCAGATATAGGCATTTGTTGTATGGAATGATTTCCATTCTAAAACTTTCCCTCTTTTAGTGCCATGAGACCAAATAAAATCTAGAGCTAGAAAGGAAATGGGAGATTATCTGATACAATCCTCTCATCATGCAAATGATTACTCTATGCCAGGGAGGCAGGTGATTATCATCTTTTCTTAAAGATACCAGATGCAAACTCTATCCATTTTCTTGGCAGTCAGTTCCATTGCTTGATCACCCTTATTATCAAGACTTCAAGTTCAATTGAAATTTCTCCTCTTTCATTGAATTCCATTTTCACCAATGTGGTTCTTAATGAAAATCAGGCCTTTTTCAATGACATCATAAAAACTAATCACGTACTTGAACATATTAGCAAACATCACTTAGCCTTCATTTAGACTAAACAATCCCTAGTCGTTCAGCCATATTTTTTGAGCCAATTTTCATTCTTCTTAGCCTTCTCTGTCTTCTCTCTAGGTTCTAAATATACTTTTTTTTTTTAAAAAAGTTAAATGACAAAACAGAATGTAATATTTTAATAAAATATAATCAACACATTGAACTATATTAAGAAGCAAAGGTCATCAAAACCATATGGTACTGGTTAAAAAATAAAGAGATAGACTAATGGAATAGACTAGATAAGGGAAATTCAGAAACAATAGAACTCAATATCCCAGTGCTTGATAAAGTAGAAAATGTAAATTACATAGGAAAAATTTTCTTATTTGATTAAAACTCCTGGGAAAACTAGAAAGAAGTCTGGCAGAAATTAGGCTTAGACCAATATCTTGCACTATATTCCATAATACATTCTAAATGGATATGTAAACTTAATATTAAAGAACATACTATAATAAAACATAGAAGTAAAGCTGATCATACGTCTCTCACAGTTATGGGTAGGAAATGTATTCTTCACCAAAGAAGAGATAGAGGCAATTCCAAAAGATAAAATACATAACTTTGGTTACATAAAGCCCAAAAAAACTTCTGCACAGACAATGTTAATACATCTAGGACAAGGAGAGAAGTGTTCAGGTGAGAAAAACTAAAAATAAACATAAAATTTAATTTAAAAAAAAAGAAATGATGTGTATGGTAAGTACAAAGAAGCATGAAGTCTGTATGAATTAATGCAGAGTGAAGTAAGCATAGCCAAAAAAACAATATACATAGTCACTACAACAATATAAATGGAAAGAATGGCAAATCAAAAAATCAAGAATAAATGTAACAAAATTATAAAGATGAAAAAAAAAACCAAAGATCAAAATTATAAACGTCAAATGAAGAGAAAAGAAATTATATCCTCAACTTACCCCTTTGTGGAGGTGGAAAGTCTATAGGTGTTACACATTGTACATGTTTTCAGACTTTTTCACTATGTTGATTAGTTGTGCTGATCTATTTTCCTCTCTAAAAATACTATTTATTAAATGGGATGGCTCTCTGGAAGGGGGAGGGATATTTAGAATAACTATGGTGATATAAAATATGAATAAAAACTTTTATTTAAATGTGCCCAATACAGAATAAGGAGAAATACTTCTTAGATTTTTTATGTCACATTTCTTTAACTACATCTCATTATTATGTTGGCATTTTTTCCACCCAGAAATAGCACAGCATGATCGAATCATAGCTTGTGGTCAACTAACATAGCCTCCCTCTGCTCCTGCATCCTGTGTTTGTACATCTGATCTTTCCCCAACCCATGCTTGGATTAGATTTTGTTGCTGTGTGCGCCTTTCATATCCACTTAATAAAATTTCTCCTTTAAAGTGGAACAGTTTCTCGCCAATTTATCAAGACCATTTTGAACTTCACTCAGACTTTCCAGATTATTTGCAACCTCGTTTATTTTGTTATCAGCAAAAATTTTATTCTGCCTATTTTCAGTGCCTTCATTTAAAATATAGATGTTCAAAGGAGGTGCAGCTTTAAAATGATGAGAGTAACTATATGACTATGATAATTTTGGATACAAAATGAATTCCTTAGGTTTCTTGTCACCAATTATTCTTCAAACAAATAACTATTTTGGATTCTGAACTTTTTAAAAATTAAATTGAATAAAAATCGGCTTAGTGTAATGTAAAAACCTGGACTGGAAATCAGGAAATCTAGCTTCTATTCCAGTCTTGGCCCCTCACTGTGTGACATTGGGCAAATCACTTGATTTCTTTTTTTTTTTTTTTTTAAGAAATCAGGGTTAAGTAACTTGCTGAAGGTTACACAGCCAGTTATTTCTGGATGTGGTGCTAAGTATCAGAGCCCTGATTCGATCCCAGGTCATCCCAACTCTGGGGCCAGTGCTCTTACTCACTGAGCCACCTGGCCACCCCTAAATCACTTGATTTCTAAAGATTTCTGTTGCTCTCTTATGAAATTAAGAGGTTGGACAAGATCAGCAATTTTCTTTTTTTTAATTAGTGTTTTTTTTTTCCCAATTATATATAAAGAAAGGTTTCAACATTCACTTCTGTGAGATTCTGAGATCCAAGCTTTTTTCTCTCCCCCACCCCGACCAAGAAGGCAAGCAATCTGATATAGGTTATACATGTACAATCATATTAGACATATTTCCACATTAGTCATGTTGTGAAAGAAGAATCAGAACAAAAAGGAAAAACCACAAGAAAGAGAAAATAAAAGGTTAAAATACTAGTTTCTATCTGCATTCAGACTCCATAGTTCTTTCTCTGGATATGGATAGTATTTTCCATTATGAGTCTTTTGAAATTGTCTTAGATCATTGTATTGGAGATCAGCAATTTTCAAAATTTGGTCCAGGCACATCTGGGAGTCCTCAGGACCTTTTCAAAGTTATTACAAGGCCCAAACTATTTTCACAATAATACTATAACATTTTAATTTCTAGTATGGTAAATATCAATAGATGTAACTCACATAACCAAAAACTCTAGGAAGTCCCCAAAAATAAGAGTATAAAAGGATCATGAGACCAAAAGTTTGAGGATAGCTGAACTGTATGATCTCATGTCCAACTTTAAAACTTTGTGACTCAGAATCACAATCTGTGGCACAGTGGATAGAGCACCAAACCTGGAGGTGGGAAGATCTGAGTTCAAATATGACCTCAGACACTTAGTAGCTATGTGACCTCAGCCACTTAGTAGCTATGTGACCTTGGGAAAGTCATTTAACCTTTCTTTGCTTCAGTTTCCTCAACTGTAAAATGGGAATAATAATAGTACCTACCTCTGGGGGTTGTCATGAGTATCAAAAGGCTTATTATTAAAATGCTTAGCCCAGTGCCTGGAACATAGTAAACACCATATAAGTGTAGTAGTAATAGTAGTAGTAGTAGTAGTCAGAATTAAAAATCTTGGCTTCCAGTCCTGGTTCTACCAGTTAATATTTCTGTGACCTTGGGGAAGTCATTTGACCTTGCTGAGCTTCACTCAGTTTCTATTAAACAGAGGTATTATTATCTGTGGTACTGTCCCCATCTTCCTTATAGGGTTGTTATGAGGATCAAATGGAGCAATCTATGTAAAGTGCTCTGTAACCATAAAATGCTATATAGCTGTGAGCTAGAATTACTACTACCATTGCACTAATAGTGAGCATAATGAAATTCTTCCAAGCAAACAATGAATTTCATTGTTGAGATACAAAGAACTCTCTAGATCCATTGATAAAGAATAGATAAGATCAAAATGACTTCAGAAAGTAACATTAAAAACCTTTTACTATATAATTATATAGAATATAAATTATATATAAATTAAGTTATATTACATAAATACAATTAAATTATATTAAATTTTAAATTAAATAATATTGTGTGTATACATATATATATATATAAGTTATATAAATAGAATCTCATTTAGCATTCACAGCAACCCTGGGAATGAAGTATATTATTATTTCCATTTTACAGTTGAGGAAACTGAGGGAGAGAGATATTAAATCAAAGTCACACAGCTAGTAAGTGTCTAAAGACTCTTTTGAACTTGTCTTCCTGACTCCAGGTCCAATGCTCTATCAATTGCACCACCTGTATGTGTATATGGCCAACCGTGTTTAAAGAAAAACACATTCTATTGCAAATAATGTTTACTCTAAATAAGAGTAAAATCTACCCACCTTGACCCCCAGAGTTAAGTATCTCCAAGGCATGTAATGAGAGAACTAGCCAATTATGACCAACTCCTTAAAACATACACAATATGTTCTGACTGATGATAATTTACATGGAGGTTTGGTGAGCCTGCTTTTAGAAATGCATGATAGAAGAGCTTTTTTTTTGGTCCCCACTTCAGATAAAAAAAAACAAAAACTTTTTAATTCACTGCTGGACTGGGTCAAGTAGGTCCTTTCCTAGAGCTTGCTTCTCCCTAGTCTCCTACTGCTGTTAGTAGCTCTGGTGGCTGAGGGGACCTCTAATAGTTCTGACCTTCTGAATGTCAAAAAAGGTCATAACTTGGTATGTTTACTCTCTGATACTCACCTAAGATCCAGAAAGAATGAAATAGAACAGAGGAAGGAACAACACTGCCATTCATTCACAACCAAATGGCAGCCAGTTGAAGAGAAGAGGCAGCCATCACTATTTCTTTCCCAATGGACCACAACATTTCTTCTTCCTCACTTGAGGAAAGAGGAAGTCTGTCAGGGAAGAAGGAATTCATCTATTTAAGCCTTTCATACTAAATATTCAATTCCAGCTCAGAAATCAATTAAAAGACCCCCCCCCAGCAGTAAGCTAAGTGGAGACAGAAGAGAGAACTTTCACCCATGTGAAAGGGAAAGGCCCTCTTAATCATCCATTCTTCAAAACACGGAGTCAAAGCAAGCAGATAATATTACACATATCCTCAAGACTGGGCCCTTCCACTCTTCACAGTAGTAGTATATGCTTTAGAATTTATTTAAAATGACTCCCTGACCAGTTGCCTTCTATTCTTATTGCTCTTTTCGGAGAGATAGCTTGGCATAGTTGTTAGACTACTGAACTTCCATTCAGTTAGACCTAGATCCAAACCTTGCCTCTGACTTGATAACTGTACAACTATGGACCAATCACTTAATCTCTTTGATTCTCAGTATCCTCATCTATGAAATGGGAATGACAGTATTTTACTCACAGGGTGCTTGTAAGACTCAAAGTAATGTATGTAAAGAGATATATGTAAATATCAGCTATTATAATCCAGTTCACTCTTCTTAAGGATTTGTGTAATAAAGAAAATAGTCTCCTAGTATGCTTCTAGGGTTAATGGAAAGATTCAAACAACGAGCTGAGACAATAGTATCTTCCTGGTCTTGTCTCCTCTTGAAACAAAGGTATATAACTCCCAAATTTGAATTGCAAAAAGAACAGAAACCCTAAATATAAATATCACCTTCTAACCAAACTACATTCAGCCAATTTGTTTGGTACAAGTTGAAACAACCATTTAAAGCAGTCTTTGACTTTAATCAGCAAGAATTTGCTAAAGAGAAGAAAAATTTAGGCACTTTAAATTCCAGCTAATTTTGTGACTGATTACATTATAATTCTAGGTCCTTTAGAAATTGAGTGTAAGAATCTTACAGGTGAATGAAGGTTACTGACTGTAGCATTGACACAGTACTCTTCCTACCCCAATTACAGAGCAAAAATGGGACTCAAGAGAGGAGTTATTATTATATTAATATTAATTTTATAATAATTATAATATTATATAATATGTTATTATAATATAATAATATTATATTTAATATTATTATTAATTATACAACTGTATAATTAATATAATGCTTCTTTTGTGTTTTTTAATTAAAAATAAAGCTTTTGAGTAAGCTGTCTTTCTTGAGCATTACATTTGTGGTCTCTTATGAAAAGATGTCTTTCATTTCTTATCAGTGTTGCCTAATGGCAAAACTTTAGTGGACAAAAATAAAATTCAAACTAAAAAATGAATCTTAATTATGTTAAAAATTAAATCCTGTCACAATTACATGCCTCTAAATTGCAAGGGAACTATGACTTCCAAAGCTAAGTATTTTTCTGACCACAAGAGGGCTTCTTTTATTCTATAAATGAAAATGAACAAGATAATTTCTTATTGAGGATTTGCAAGAATTAACAGGTGAACTTTAACCACATGCACTGTATTGACTGCATTTAATAGGATCTAAATACATATGCAACCTCACAAAACTACTGGATTATAGAATCTCCATAATATGCATAATATTCAGTATATAGTTCTCAATTTTACCATCTGGAATTGTACCTTATGGAAAACAGCCAGTTGCTTCTAAAACGTGTTCATGATTTAATTTCCCATTTGGCAAATGAAAAAAACGGCAGAGCACCTACTATGTTTTTTGTCAGTTTTCATATTAATTTATATATGTAGTAGATTGTGAAGGCTCAGTTAGAAGTATATAGAACCAATGTTCCCTGATTGACCACTCAAATATATTTCTATCACACAATAAAATTAATGACCATGAAGGATAAGTATTCTTTACTTTCCAAAATGGATGGGTTTTAGAAAGTGTTGTAAAATTTTAAATATATTTCAAGAGCACTCCACTATTACCCTATTAGGTGTATCATAGCCTGACCATCATCTTAAACCTCTGGTCTTACACTGGGTCTTCTTCCCTTTACCTACCCTTTCCAATAACATGGAAATTTCTTTTTTTGCCCAGAGATCCCCTGAATCTACATGGACAGCCCTGGTGCTTAGCTTCCATAGTACTGTTTTAGCTTGAGTGTTTATGATGTCTAATACAACTAGGATTCTATTCCAAGAATCATTAGTAGATGCCACCATTTGAGACCATGTGACATAGTGTAGCGTTGAACTTAGAGTCATAGGAGCTGAGCAAACCACAAAACAACTAATATGACTAGGAACTTTCCAGTATTATCATCATGCTAGAAGTGAAGCAGGATTCAATATTCCTAATAAAAGTTCATATTAGTTATAAAAAGAAAAAAGTGGCTGATTCTATCTCTACATCTCTCTCTCTTTTTCTTTTTGACAAGGCAAGAGAAGTGGGCAATTGTAATAGCCAACTAGTGGATCTTTTCTCCTTCACTCTCCTTTCTTCAATCCTTATTTTTCAGTAACGTCTGACTCACTGTAACCCTATTTGGAGTTTTCTTGGCAAAGATACTAGAGTAGTTTGCCATTTCCTTCTCCAGCTCATTTTACACATGAGGAAACTGAGGCAAACAGGGTTAAGTGAAGTGGACAGTGTTACACAGCTAGCAAGTATATGAGCCTGGATTTGAACTCAAGAGGATGAGTCTTCCCCTCTCCAGAGGTGGTGTTCTATCCACTTCACCACTTAGCTGTCCTAATCTTTGGCATAGATTTTCCTCTACCCCAAATTACAGAACCAGAATCATAGAACTTTTTATTTGGAAGGAGTCTCAGTGGTCATTAAATACAACTTATACCTGAAAAAGAATTTCTACTCCAACATAGCCAAAAAGTGGTCATTCAGCTTTTGTTTGAAGACCTCCAGTGAACAGGCAACCCACTACGACCTGAAGATGGTGCCCATTCCACTTTGGGACAGTTCTAGTTTTTTTACAAAGATCGTCGAGTTGTCAGGCCTAAATCTTCATCTTCACAACTTCTACCTCTTGCCGCTACTTCTACCAGAAGGGGTCAAACTGAATAAGTGTTTCTCTTCCACATGGTAGCCTTCCAAATTCTTGAAGACAGTTTGATCTCCAAGCCTTTTCTTCTCCTGATTATAATCCTCCAACAACCATTAGTGTCCTTTCTAAAAAGTGGTATCTTAAATAAATGTAGCAAAAATTATTAGGGAAGCAAGTAACATGGGGAAAAGTTTGTAGCAAATTTCTCTGTCTCATTTCCAAGATCTATATGTAACTGATACAAATTTATAAGAATGAAAGCCATTCCCAATTGTTAATGTTAAAGCATATGAGTAGGTAGTTTTCTAAAGAAGAATTCTAAGCTATCAATAGCCATTTGAAAAAATGATCCAAATCACTAATAATTATATTAAAGCAACTAGGTAGAGCCACTTCACAAACATTAGGTAAGCAAAGATGATAAAAAAAATAGAAAGAGAAGGAAGGAAGGAAGGAAGGAAGGAAGGAAGGAAGGAAGGAAGGAAGGAAGGAAGGAAGGAAAGAAGGAAGGAGGGAAGAAAGGAGGGAAGGAAGGAAGGAAGGAAAGAAGGAAGGAAGGAAGGAAAGAAGGAAGGAGGGAAGAAAGGAGGGAAGGAAGGAAGGAAGGAAAGAAGGAAGGAAGGAAGAAAGGAGGGAAGGAAGGAAGGAAGGAAGGAAGGAAGGAAGGAAGGAAGGAAGGAAATTACCATTCTGGAAAGCAATTTGGAACTGTGTTCAAAAATTCAATAAATTATGTAGATTTGTAACCCTATAATGCTACTACTAGGCCTCTTTTCAAAAAGATCAAGGAAAGAGGAAAAAGACTCATAGGAACAAAAATTTTTGTAACAGCTCTTTTTGTGGTTGCAAAGTACAAAAGTAAGAAAAAGCCCACCAATTGGGAAAGTGGCTGTACAAATTATGACACCTTAATGTAATGAAATGCTATCATTCTAAAAGAAACTATTAAAGGCACATATTCAAAGAAACTTGGGAAGATTTTTATGAACTGGTGCATAGGGGACTATCCAAACCAGGAGAATGATTTATTCCATAACAAGAATATTGCAAGAATGAATAATTTTGAAAAACTTAAAAATTCTGTTTAATTCAATGACCTACCATAATTCCAGAGCATCAGTGATGAAATGTGCTGCCTACCTCCTTATAGAAAGATGATAGATTTAAGGTGTAGATTAATACATTCATTTTCTTGCCAACTGAAAAAATTTAATCTAAAAATAAAATATGATGCCCCAAACCAAACAGAATAAAACAGATATGGTCTAAATTAACCACTTGAAAATCCTGAGTGGATACTTATTCTTTCTAGCATTCAAAACCTTTTACTATCCAATGCCATTATACTCCTAGACTTGTTTCATCCCTTTCCCTTCTCTTTTTGCTTTTGCTGTTACTTATGCCTAGAATGTTCTCCTTTTTACTTGTTGGATTCTTTCCCATCAAAATCTGAGTTTTGTAAAGAATGTAAGCCATGTCTTATCTAAATCTTTCATTTCCCTTAATACCTAATACAGTGCTCTATTACACAGTAAATATTTAATAAATAACTATTATTGAATTCAAATATAAGCAAAGGATAGCATAGTAGACTAAGTACTACAGATTCACCTCTCCCAGAAACTCAGATATCTCATTATCTCCCTTATCTTTTCTTGATATTTTGTGATGCCACCTCAGCTAATATGAATAATCTGACTCATTGCCCAGGAAAAAGGAAAAAAGATGGAGGAACAATTGGAGAAAAAGTGACATTCTCTCCCTGAATGCCTATGCTCAAGAAAAAGTGAGGAAATGGACAGGCACTGGGGGAGAGGGGAGGTTAATGGTAATGAATCACCATGATCTTATGTGGAATTGGACTTAGTGAGGGTTATAGACAAAACAGTCATATAACCCCTGGGGAACCTTGTGTGTGATGTCTCTATCTATGGCAAGAATTCTTAACCTAGGAGAACTTGTTTTTTTTTTAAATATGTATTCTGATAACTGTATTTCAACATAAAAGTTTCCTTTTTAATCCTATGTATTTTATTTTATGCATTTATAAAAGTTATTATGAGGAAAGGTCAATAAGTTTAATCAGACTGATTTGTTTATCTGACATATAACAGGTTAAGAACCCCTAAGTTGTGGGGACCTTGTGCAAGATAAGACTTAGAAATAAAAGAGGTATTTTGTTTTGTTTTTTAGTTTGAATACGTACTCCAAGGTTTTCCAGATATGGGCAAGTTCTTTAATAAGGTATTCCCTCCGAAAGATAATAAGGTCAAATGACTGAAGGCTGAGGAGAACAGAAATATTAAGAACACCAAAGCAAGCTAGTGAAATGAAGTTGCTCATGTTTTGAGTCATGTAACCCATTGTGCTTGTAAGGGGGGTTGATGACTATTTTCTTAGTGTTGTCAGGTACTAAAGTTGCCATATACCATTTGGGTGGAGGCAATAAGTCACATAATTAAAAGGTCCCCATAATATACCTGACCTTTTCATATAAGAGGAAGCCTTTAACATAAGTTATCTTTTTTTCGAAGTTAATTATTAACTTCTCCCATAGCAATGGGAGCAGAAAGCAAGAAGACTCAATCACGACTAAGACTTCCCTGAAAAAAAAAGAGGAAAGAAAGCACCTGGGAGATGCCAGAAATGAAATCCTAGTTCATTTTCATCATTGGTAACCCTTCACTGGTCATGGGTCATGGAAGATCCGTAGCTAGGGAATGGAACAAAAGCCCCCTTTTTGTGAGCATGCTTATATGGAATGTTTAAATATATCATGTACATTCCTAGGAAATGCTTAACAAATGTATATTCAATTGAATTTGAGAAAAATCTCTAATATCAAGGAAAGAACAACAAATAAACTGAGAATCAGACAATTTGCAATCTAGTCCTGGCTAAGTCACTAATTAATTGTGCAGAAAGTTGGTTCACCTCTCTGTCTCTTAGTTTCCCTATCTTTAATTTGAGATTGGCTGGACTAGATTATTTTCAAGGTTCCTTCAAAGTCACACCTTTTCTGATTCCATGACTATAGGAGTCTGTTGGTTTGCTGGCATTGAAAATAATCTGAATGAGAATCTGGCTATGCATAGAACTATCTGGAAATAGAATGAGTTTATATCGCCTTTCAAATAGGTAATGGACTATAGGGATAGAATGCTGCATATGCTGTTAGATATACCAATGTGTCCATTGATTTTATTGAGCTATTTTTCTTCTTCTTTCTTAATCTTTCTTCCAAGGGAAATCTTCCTGGGTAAGGAAGGAGATTGTCATAAATGAATCGGACATTAAAAAAAAAAGTCAACAAAACAAACAAACAAAAAGAATCACATGCCTAGTGAGGTGATGGGTTTCCCCTTGCTAGCAATATTTTAGCAGAGAATAGATGACCATTTCTCAGGAATGTTGTAAAGAAGATTCATTAATAGGGCAAGAAATTGCAGTAGGCTAGGAGTTTTCAATACTTCCTTGTGTCATGGACGCCTTTGGCAGTCTGGTGAAACCTGGGAACTCAGAATGATGTCTTTAAATAAATAAATTCCAATATATAGGACTACAAAAGAAACCAATTACACTGAAATACAGCTTTCAAATATTTTTAAAATAATTTCACAGACCTCAGGTTAAGAGCCCCTGGACAAGATGAACTCTGAAATCCCTTAAAGCTCTAGTGCTCTCTGATAAACATGCCGTTAGATATTTATACACACATGTAAAGACCTTTGTAAACCTTTTTAAAGAGATATAAATGATAGCTATTATTTTTGTTTTTAATCTGATGGTGCTGAACCCAAAGTCAGACTCCAATGCCTCATTGTGGTAGGGAGAAGGAGGGGCAATAATCTCTAGGTTCTCCAAGGTAATACCAGGGAAGCTCTAGCAGATTCTCCAAAAGTGGGCAAGTTTGAAATCTGGAGCAAATTGAGAGATGCATTTCTGCTGTCTGAGAACCAACCTGGCTAAATGCAAAAGAACTTTCAGCCTGAGAAGGTTGGCCACCAGCTACTAATGTTTGAAGTCATAGAAAGTATAAATACGGTCCCTTCTAAACCCTGAAGGGCTCATGGATGGTGTCAATGTAGGAAGTGCTCACCCTCAAATCCTGAGTCTTTTGGTGAATTGAAGCCTGGGAGTAAGCCATAAGGCTGACTCCAAGAGTCAGCATCTAGACCAGAAACGACAGAATGTTTTTGTTGTTTCGAAAGGCACAACTATTTGAATATCATATATCCAGAAGTTTCCCCTGGGCAGTTGGCAGACCGGCAAGAGTTGAGGTGGGGTAGGACATAGTATGAGAATTGGGTCCAGAAAGAATAAAGTTTTAAAGTTTGATGTTTGATATTTCCAAGAAAACACTTAAGTTTCCCCATCAAGTCCAGTCCTGCTTGAGTGGGAAGTGTTCCTGTTTGTTCTTCGCCTTGGCTCAGCTGGAGTTAGGATTTGATTAGTGTGTTTGTTCTTTAGGTCTCTGTGCACACACAGGCATGTGCAGTTTGTTAAAACCAGCAAGGATCTGGGAGTGGGGCGAATGGAGGGGAGTACTGAGCAGGGACAGGAGATAAGCACCTGCTAGGAAAGGGAGGGAACCATTTGGGTAAACCATATCCCTGCGTGAAAAATAAAAACATCATGTGTCAATCAACTATGCTGCTGCTTGTACACATGCAAGTGTTAGAAACCAAGGTTTGTTTCTCCATGCTAAATGCAGGCCTCTCTGGGCTTGGAGCTGTGGCTGAAACCATTCTTGGCAGAGCTTAATGGTTGTAAGACAGATTGCTGGGAAGCAAGAGCAGCATGTATATCCATCCGTCCAGTGCTGCTCAGCTTGTTTTTCTTCAGGAATACCTTGGAACATAAGCACTATTTTTTCTTTCTGCCAGCTGTGTTCATATTTGCCCAGACTCCCTTTGCAAGGCAAGGAATAGGTAGGGGAAGTAATGCGCAAGATGTCAATACTACCACATGGGATCTATTTTGGGTTTTTTGGAAGGACAGAGTTAATCTCATCCTGTTTTGGCAGCCCAAATAGGATAGCCCAGGATAGGTCTTCCCACTAGGCCTCCTTTCTTTCTGGGACAGTCTTAGAGAAGAGTAGAGTGCAAAGATCATATAAATGCTCATAGACCGAGAGCTGGACAGGACCTCAGCTTTTATCAAGCACTAACTGGGACACAAAGAAGGGCAAAAATAGTCCCCGCGTCCGAGCGCTCATCGTCAAATAGGGAAGATGATATTCCAAAAACTCTGTCTAAGAAAGACATGTGTGTGTGTGTGTGTGTGTGTGTGTG
>NW_027186349.1:8735523-8756462 GCF_028583685.1 Petaurus breviceps papuanus
AGAGAGAGAGAGAGAGAGACAGAGAGAGACAGAGAGAGAGAGAGAGAGAGAGAGAGACAGAGACAGAGACAGAGACAGAGACGGAGAGAGAGAGAGACAGAGACAGAGACAGAGACAGAGACAGAGACAGAGAAATTGGAAATGATCTCAGAAGGAAGGCACTAGCATTGAGGCTTCTTGCAGAAAACAGGATTTCTGTGGACACTTGAAGGAAGCCAGGGAAGCCAGGAGGTAGAGAGGAGGACAGGAACTCCAGGCAAGGGGCAGCCAGTGAAAATACCTGTACAGAGTCAGGAGGAGGAGGAGAGTCTTGTGCAAGGAACAGCAAGGAGATCAGTGCCATTGGATCATAGAGTACCTAGAAGGGCATAAGAAATAAGACCAGAAAGTAGGAAGGATCCAGATTATATAGGGCTTTAAAAGTACAAGAGAGGATTTTATATTTGGTCTTAGATGTAATAAGGAGTCCCTGGGGTTAACTGAATGGGGGATAGACTAAAGACTTTTACTGATGAGGAAACTGAGGCCCAAAGAGGGTAAGTGACTTCACCAAGGTCACATGGGTACCCAGACCCTCTGACCCCAGTGCCTGTGTTCCTTCCCCCTGAATCATGCTGAGAAGGGAGAAAGAAAGGGCAACAGGAGAGGAAGTAGAGTTGGGTCCTAAGTTGGTCACCCCCATTCAAGTACTACTTGATACAAATGCCCAAACCAGTAGATTAATAATGAATGCTAGTAAAAATAATTATTATGCTTCCATGATGGTTTATGGTAAAATAGTCATATTTGTCATTATCATCATTATTTTTGATGTTTTTAAATTCTATTTTTGGATTAGAATGATGATTTTACAAGTATAAGAAACTCTCAGGAAAAAAATAATAGAGGGACTTTTTCATGCCCACTCCTCAAAATCACCTTGTATCTATTCTTTACAAACACAGACATGGACACACAGACACACACACACACACACACACAATTGTCTCCCCCAGCTAGACTTATAAGCTGTTTGAGAGAAATTATTGTTTTCACTCTTGTCTTTGTATCCACATGATTAGCACAGAGTAGGTGTTTCATAAATGTTTTTTGATTTCTAGAAATTCTCTTTACCTTGTCTGTAACTTGGAGAGTTGCTTGAAGGTACTGAGAGATTTGGTCACTTACCCAGAGTTACATAGATAGGATGTGTCAGAAGTAAGACTCAAACCCCAGCCTTCCTGACTCTGAAGCCAGCTTTCTATCTCCTAGACCAGTTTGTCTTTCTTTTGTTATTATTGTTATTAGAATAACTATTGTTTTAAATATTGTTATTATTGTTGTTATAATGTTTTTCATTTTACTCAAACTCCTATGGTGGGAAAAATCTAATAATTTCATAAATAGAATTTTGGATCACAAAAAAACTAGGACTTCATCTGATATCAAATTGTACTTGATAGAGAGAGGTATTAGAGGGGAACCTTGTAACCAGAGTGGAAAGTAGGTGATGTTCCCAGACTGCTTATCTCTTTTACTTTTGACTACATAGTACATTTACTTGTTACTATTTATGAGCTACAACCAAGACAGACTAAGAATATATCAGTCATTGAAGGCTAACTGGTAACCTTGGAAATTTGATGAATCCCTGTAACCATTCTAATCAGTGTCTTCTCACCAATTGGAAGTGATTTCTAATGTGGTGGGGGGCTGCATATTAGAAATGGCATTTCTCTCAAAGGGGATTTCTCATCCTCTGCCTTTCTAGTCTTGCATCAGCCTAAGCAAAAATGAGATCATTGATCACAAATTTGGGGTTGGAAGACAACCCAAAGGCCCTTGAGTCCAACTGCCTCCTTTAATATATGAGGAAACTGAGGCCCAGAGCAATTAAGTGACTGCAGAAGGTAGATAACAAGGAAGCAGTGCTTGATCCCAAGTCCTTTGACTCCGAGTTCATTTTCCCCTGTAGCACAGAACAAGATTTGTTCTTCGTATTTCCAAACTTCAGATGTTCAAAATTTGTTCTTGTTCTGTGAAGTTTGGAGTCAGGCAAAAGGCTGGACTTGAGGACCTGGAGGGCCACATGTGACTTTGAGGCCACAGGTCCCCCCCAACCCCCGATTTAGGGAAATTACTAAATATATCTGGACCTCAGTTTCCTAATCTGTAAGATGAATTGGACTTAGTTGACCTCTAAGTGCCTTTGTAGCTCTAAATGTATGATTCTATGATATAGTTGCTGACTTTTCCCCTCATTTTATGTGTTCTGAAACCTGCAATGTCAATGAGATTGCAAGACAAATAAAATACCTATGTGTTAACCTTGGCAGCCTTGCACAAAATATTTTAACCTCTTTGGGGCCTCTGTTTGTTCATCTATAAAATGAATATGTCAGACTCTATGGTCCCTTCTAATTCCAAGCTTCTGTGATCCAAAGATCCTCTTACCCCAATGAGATTATAGACTCCTTGAGAACAGGAACAATTTCTTTTTTTGTTTGTTTCCAATAGGGCATTCAATAAATTCTTTGATTTGACAGAATCTTATCAACTGTCTAACTAGTTGCAAGGCCTAGAGTCTTATATCACCTTTATTTTGTGGTCGTATTTTATTCTGAGGCCAGGGTGTGGTACCTCATTGGCATCACTTTCTGTCAAAAAGCCTCATAAGAAATATTTTGCTTTCTTGATGAAATGCCCTACTTCTATCAATGTCTAGTGACATTATATATACAGAAAAAAAAATTTCTATCACGTGACTTTTTCCACCTAAATCTCTCTTTTGTTAAATCTTCATAATTCCAAACTTGAATCCCTTCTAGCTGGGATCATTGAATGCATTAGCACAATATAAATAACTCTGTCCATTAATCAAAGGTGGAAAAATAATGTGTCCTCTCTGTCACTGCCCAGGCCTTCCAGATCTATTTTCAAAAGAGGCTCAGAAAAGTAAACCACATTTTATAAGGTGCTTTCTTGACATTTGGGCGGTTTCCTAGAAAACACTTTCAGCCTGAAGTGTGCCAGGCTAACAGAACACCCCTGCTTTTCTCCACCTCGCCCCTATCCCCCTACCCATACTCCACAACCACTTCTAGCTAACCTCTGCCACTATTACAAGACAAAAGTTTTCAGATGCCTTCCGCAGATGAAAGCTTGATATCCTGGAACTGGACAGAGCCAAAACTTTCCTCTGTAACAATTGATTCCACTTTAGCCAAAGCTTTTCCCCTTAGTATATCAGAAATGTTCAGGGTCTGATTGCAGAATAAGTAAACAGGATATGATGGGTTTTCAATAAATCTTGCCAAGCCAGACTCCAAGTTGACTTAAAGAGGTTCATTTAAAATGCAGAGCCAGATGGAGGAAATTGAGGGCACAAAGGTAAGTATAGTAGGTCACCAATGAGAAAGAGATGCTCTTCTTAGGCTTGCAAGTGCTTACATGTGTAAGATGAACTAAAGAGTTTAGGCAATCATAAACTGGATAACTCAGGAAATAAAAAACACTTCAGCCTGAAATACCCAAAAAAATTAAGTAATCCAAATAATTGCCTCTAGTCTTTACATCACACCCTGAGAGATTGCAAACAAATGAACAATGTTTCAACAAGCAGATATTTGAAGCCAAGTTTATATCCTGACTTTTAAAAAAGTAGTTTCAGTCATTTTCAATTATGATTATATTTATTTTCTTTTTTATGTTCAGGAAGCTCAGAATTGAAATGTGCATTAGACTCCTTATGTGCAATTTTATTTCTAAACAATGTAAATAAAATATTATGCAACTAAAGAAGGGCGAGAGAATCCAGTTTCAGAGACAGGTTACTTTTTATCAAGAGTCCTTACCCTGGGGTACATGGATAGATTTCAATGGTTCTTGAACTTACACAGAGAAAAAATTATACTCTTATAATACTAATCTTTGGTTTCCTTTGTAATCCTATATACTTTTTTTATGAATTTATAAATATTATTTTGAAAAGAGTTCAGAAGAATTACAAAGAAAAATATTTTTAATATTCAGTTCAAATGAGAAAAGTAACTAATAATGAAGAAAGTAAATAATACATTGCAAATATTATTTTTAGTAATTTTACAAAGAAAATAAATTAGTTTATTCCTATGTAGTGTCACTGAATTCTAACCATTTTAGAGTTCCTGTGAAATGGATGTGCATTCCATAAAACGTGTTATTCCATTCATCCATTTATTCAATCATAGACTTTACCAGATTGTCAAAGGGGTCCATTACATATGCAAAAATGTTAAGAACCCCTGTCATAGATATTATTCTTTGGGATATCTGTGGAACACTTTTTAATCTTGGCCTAATTCTAGAGCTGATAATGTTCTTAGTCCTAGTTTCTTTTTTTTTAAGTTTCAGTGATAGTTTCCATTTACTATACCACAAATGTTCTAATATTTCATTTTTTGTTCCTCTTCCCACCACTGAACACTCCCTTGACAAAATGAAAAACAATTAAATAAAACCAACCCACATGGAAGATCTGTATCTGACAGTATATGAAACATTCAGCACACAGAGTACCCCAAGTATCTCCCCAGGAAGGGTTGCCCCCAGTTGTTAATAGTCACCTACAAAAATTACATTTAT
The DNA here is from genome assembly GCF_028583685.1 of Petaurus breviceps papuanus. Lineage (NCBI taxonomy): Eukaryota > Metazoa > Chordata > Mammalia > Diprotodontia > Petauridae > Petaurus > Petaurus breviceps. The sequence continues at coordinate 8,740,126 of NW_027186349.1, forward strand.
GTTGTATATATTTTTGAGTAATCAGTAATCAATTTGTTAATTAGGCTAGCCAGTAATCAATAAATCAATGATTAGTGGTTTCTCTTAGTAACCAAATATCAAACCATGGAAAGCCTAAAATCCTTAAAGGCTCTTTTTTTCCCCACTTAATAGTATTTTCTTTTTTCCAATTACACATAAAGATAGCTTTCAATACCTTTTTTTTTTTTTTTTTTTTTTTTAGCAATCAGGGTTAAGTAACTTGTTCAGGTTACATGGCCAGGTGTTTCTGGGTGGGTGCTAAGTGTCTGAGCCTGGGATTCGATCCCCAGGTCATCCCGACACTGGAGCCAGTGCTCTTACTCACTGTGCTACCTGGCCACCCCTTTCAATACCCATTTCATAAGATTTTGAGTTCCATTCTTTTTCTCCCTCCCTCTTCAACTCCCCACTCCCTAAATAGTATGCAATCTGATATAGTAAATCATATTAAAAATATTTCTACATTAGTCATGTTGTGAAAGAAGAATCAGAACAAAAGGTAAAAAAACACAAGAAAGTAAAAAAAAGAGAGAGAATAGTATGCTTCCGTCTGCATTCAGACTCCATAGTTCTTTCTGTGGATGTAAATAGAATTGTCCATCATGAGTCTATTGGAATTGTCTTAGATCATTGTATTGCTGAGAAGAGCCAAGTCTACCAAAGCTGATCATTGCATAGTGTTGCTGTTACTGTATATGTTGTTCTCCTGGTTCTGCTCACTTCACTCGGCATCAATTCATAGAAGTCTTTCCAGGCATATCTGAAATCTGCCTGCTCATCATTTTTTATACTACAATAGTATTCCATTACTTTCATATACCACATGTTGTATATATTTGTATTCACTTATCTGTGTACACGTTGCTCCCTACAGGTAGGGTTCTTGAGTGCAGGGACTTTGTTGTTATGATTGCTGTTGTCTTTGTATCCCCAGCACCCAGCATTCAGACACTTAAATGCTTGTTGAATGAATGTACAGGCTCTGGAAGGAATATAGGTCATCATATTAATGACAGTTCAGCTGCCTTTTAGTGTTGGCATCACCGGCATTACCGTGGAGATTGTGCTCCTTTTGGTGCCTGAATTCTCCATCAAGTACATAAGTCTTCCTATGCTTCTCTGAATTCCCCATATTTATTATGGCTTACATATTACACAATAAAATCCTTTTATATTCGTATGTCCTGCTATTCCCCAAATGATGAGCACCTACCTCAAGCCCAGTGTTATTGCTACCACAAAAAAAGTGCTGTAATAAATATATCCGTCTTTATGTGATCTTTCTTTCTGTCATTGACCCACCTGAGGCCCAGAAATGGGATCAAAGATTCAATCATTATATTTTCCCATATAGTAAATCTACCAAGAAATGAATGAAAAGTTCAACAAAAATCCCACTCACTAGGAGGGTGTCCAACACAGTTGGAACTTTTTTCCCTAGATAGAATGCTACGTAGCATTCATATACGCTACATGTAGTATATATACTTACATGGCATTCATATATGCTATAGATAAACAAGCTTATCTATCCTGTTTTCAGTGCCTTACATGGGCCACATTGGGGTTTCAGACAGCAAGAATGTACAGTGAGTCACCTGTCTCAATTGTGTCTTAGGTATTTGTGCTGGAGAATACAGCATAGTGGAATGGGACTGAGATAGAGCCTCTACGGGGCTCTTCAAATTCTGCCTCTTTTACTTACTATCTGGGTGACTTTGGGCAAATGACTTTACTTTTTTGGACTTAGTTTTTCTAAATCTGTTTTTTAAAAAAGTTTGAATTAGATCGTCCCTAAGGTCCCTGACAGCTTTAAATATATGATTCTATGATCAGGGTTTAAATCTCAGTTGCACTACCTAATTACCTGTACAAACTTGGGCATCTCGTTTCCTTTCTGTGATTCAGTTTCCTTATCTATAAAATGAGAAGGTTGAATTACGTTACCTCTAAAGTCCCCTCAAATAGTCATTAAGTTGTGCTAGACCCTATGCCAGGTGCTGGGGATATAAAGACAAAAAATAAAACTTTCCTCTGCCCTCAAGGAATTTACATTCCACATTCCAGCTCTATATCTATATGATATAATACTAGTTTGGAAATAAAAAAGGAGAGAAAAATTAAGAATATAGGCAGTAGCATGGGAACTTGTTTGGGAATATCTGACCTTCAGAATGTTTCCTGTCTCTTTGTTATAGATATGAAATCAGCAGCTTTGGGCAATGGTGCCCAATGCCAATTTCTGCCTAATCTCCCAATGTCTCAGCCTCCAAGGTAAATAGTTCAGGTTAACTCGTAGCTGAAGCTAACAAATGGCTTAACTTTATAAAAAGAATTACAGTCATTTCAGAGAAGGTCAGAAGAAGAAAAAAATCATCGGAATGGATATGGACAAAACAAATTACGGCATCTCACTGTGTCAGGAGTTTCCTAGATTGAATGTACATTCAGAGGGGTACATACTAACTAACCACGGAGAATAGTGGGTTTACTATATGTAGTGGGTAAACAAATACATATCATAACTACTTCCCTCCTGCCTGCAGGAGGGAATATGGCTACAGAAAGCATGTAGGGCTCACCTTGGCTGGATCTGCTTGCCTTGGAGGACTTGGATACTTGATAAAGATGATGACAAAAGTATTGGCTAACTAACACTTTTACAGTACTTTAAGGTTTGCAAAATCCTTTACAGATATTCTCTCATTTGATCCACATAACATCCCTGTGAAACAGATGATTTATTATATTCATTTTACAGATGGGGAAACTGGGGCTTCAACAAAGGTAAGCAATTTGATCAAGGTTAGATTTGGGAATTAGTGTTAGGACTCAAACCCAAGCCTTTTGGGAATTAGTGTTAGGACTCAAACCCAAGCCTTTTGACTCCAAATTCTTTTGTCTCTCCAGTATACTAAGAGGTTAATAAATTCTGTCTATCAGAATTTCTTATATTCCTTACTGCTCCTGCTTCCTTTTTGCTCCCCAAAAGCAATCCACGTCTGTTCCAGAGTCCGATTGACCTAAAAATGGTAATTGAATTAAAGCAAATTTATTGAGTGCCTACTATATGCAAACCATTGGGCTAGGCACTGGTAGATACAATAATGAAAAATGACAGTGTCTGTGGACTCCAGCAGCTTACACTATGAGGAGGATGTATGATTAACATAAATAAATACAGGAGGCAGTTTGATGGTTTGAGCACTGGAATCAGAAAGACCTGAGTTCAAATTCGACCTCAAACACTTACTAGCTGTGTGATCCTGAGCAAAGCACTTACTGTCTGTTCACCTTAAAAGGCAATAACAAACCACCCCAGTTTCTTTGCCAAGAAAGCCCTATAGACAGTATTGGTATGCAGTGGTCCACAGAGTCACAAAGAGTCAGACAACTGAACAATTGAACTACAACAGTATGATACAAGAGAGCAATGGTGACAAAGGAGACACTTTATGGGAGGAAAGGTTTTGTTTTATTGATGTTGTTGTATTGATGCCTTTTTTATGGTATTCATTTCCCACCATACTTTTCACCACTCTACTTCCCCCTTTCTTCTTGCTTTGAAATTTCCTTTGAAATAAATACTCTATGTAGCCATCAGTAAAACTGGGATGATAACAGCACCTACCTCCTTGTAGGGTTGTTGTGAGGGTAAAATGAGATAGTATTTGTGAAGTGCTTTGCAAATCATAAAGCACTGTGTAAATGCTAGGTATTTTTATTATTATGACAATTTGAGAAATAGAAAATAGTTTTCATTGGACCTGTCTGGGACCTGTCTCACAAAGGAAATGACAGCTGAACTGAGCCTTAAAAAGAAGAAAAGTATGGAGTAAGATGGAGGGCATTCCAAGCATGGAGAGAGTCTGTGTGAATGCCAGAAAGGCCATTTGGGGCCAAACTGGGGAGCATGTGAAGTGCCAGGATGCAGTTTATATTTTATCATGTAAGCAATAGGGAACTACTGAAGGCTTTTTATCATAGGAGTGACACAGTCAGACCTCAGCCCTAGAAAGATTACTTTGACAATATAATGAAAGGTGGCTTACCTAGGGGAGAGGCTGGTGGCATAGAAACCACCACATGGGATGATGCCATAATAATCAAGGAAAGGGATAGTGATGGCCAGAACCAGTGCTGTAAGAGAAAATGAAAGGGAGGGAGCATTACAGAGGGCAAATCAATTGAACTTGATAACTTAATATAGTTTGGGGGTTAGGGAAAAGGAAAAATCAGAGGGAACCTTCAAGAACATCTTGTCCAGCCTGCTTATTTTACAAAGAAGGAAACAGTTCCAAAAGGGCCAAATGAGTTGTCCAAGGTCACAGATATAGTAAGTAGCAAAGCCAGAAGTTAAACCTAGGTCCTATAATTGCAAATATTTTTCTTAATTAAAAAAACTTGTGTTAATTTTTCCTATTTAAAAATATTGCTTTCATTTCCTAATAATACTAGCCCTAAAACTCTCCCTTACAAGGAAGCACAGCCAAATAAATGAATGAATATATTAACTATATCTGATAGAGAGTGTGTTGCTCCAAAATAGTAGTTCACCATCTCTCCATGAAGAGAAGGGAGATATACCTCATTACCAGTCTTCAGGAATCAAGACCTATCATTTCATTGATAGGAGTAGTGATAAATTTTAGCATTCTTTTTATATACTAAGAAGAAAGGTATATTATTCTTCTGGTTATGCTCACTTTACTCAGTATCAAGTCTTTCAAAGTTTACCTGAATTTATCATTTCTTTTGGTACAACACTATTCCATTATATTTATATGCCATGATTTATTCAGCCAATCCTCAATAAATGCACATTCAGCTTTTTGTTTCCTCAAAAACTGCTGTTTTAAATATTTTGGTATATATGGGATCTTTCCCTCTATCCTTGACCTCCTTGGGTGTATATGTCATGTATTAGTATCACTAGGTCAAAGGGAAAGAATAGTCCTGCCACCTTTCTAGTATAGTTCAAACTTATTTTCCAGAACCATTGAACCAACCATCACTTCACCCCTTGTGCACCAGTATTCCTATCTTTCTATGGTCCCTTCAACATTGTCTACTTCTACCTTTTATCATATTTGTCAATTTTTTGGATTTGTAGTAAGAATCTCAGAATTTTCATCTCCCTTATCATCAATCAGACCATCTTTTCAAATGTTTGTTCATCATCTACATTTCCTCTTTGGAAACTACTCACTTCCTCTGACTAATTATTCTTTGGAACCCAGTGTCCTTTCCATAATGCCGTACTGCTTCTCTTACACAATTCCATCATTTTTAGCATGAGTGGCTAGGGGAATGGTGGTACCATCAAAAGAAATAGGGAAGAGAGGAGGAAAAGATTGGAGGAGAAAATAATGATTTTAGTTGGGCAGAGCTATATAGCTGGCCTCAAAATTAAAGGAGAGATTGGAAATGAAAATGTATACTTAGGAGTCATTTGCAAAGAAGTGATCATTGAAGCCATGAGAGTAAATGAGAAAACCAATGGAGAGATAATAGAAAGAGAAGAGAAGAGGGCTGAGGAGAGAACCTTGGTTGACCTCTGCACTTAAAGAGTGGGAAGGAAAGATAGACATCCATGAATGAGGAAGAAATCAGACAGGAGAAGCATCTGAAAGCCTATAGAGAAAGGACTATACAAAAGCAAGAACCAGTCGAAAATACCAAACTCTACTGCGAATTTTAAAAAGCTGAGGCTTTAGAAAAGGCCATTGCATTTTGTGAAGAGGTTTTTGATTACCTTCTATAGAGCAGTTTATTTGATGGGGATAGAAGTCAGGTTGGAAGTAGTCAGCGTAGCATATGTTTTCTCAAAGTTTAGCAATCAGAAGGATAAAAGGAACACAGAAAGATATAGGAGATGATATAGGGCACAGTGGGTAAAAGTGACACTACTGGAGTCAGAAAAACTCATCTACCTGAGTTCAACTCCAGCTTCAAACACTTACTACCTATGTGACCCTGGGCAAGTCACTTAATCCATTTGCCTCAGTTGCTTCACATTGAAAATGAACTAACAAATGAAATGGCAAATCATTTTAATATCTCTGCCAAGAAATCTCCAAATGGAATCATGAAAAGTTAGACATGATTGAAAATGGCTGAACAGGGGCGGCCAGGTAGCACAGTGAGTAAGAGCACTGGCCCCAGAGTCGGGATGACCTGGGATCGACTCCAGGCTCAGACACTTAGCACGCACCCAGAAACACCTGGCCGTGTTTCTTGTGCAAGTAACCTTGAGCAAGTTACTTAACCCTAATTGCTTAAAAAAAAAAGAAAAGAAAATGGCTGAACAACAACAGCAACAGCAGTGACATAGGACAATAACTTCTAGTCATGATGAAATACAGGGAAGGTTTTTCTTTTATTTCTGTTTTTTCTATGATATGGGCAACCCAAGCATTCATGCTAATAGGCAATGGGAAAGAAGCCAATAAAAGAGAAACATTGATGATATGACAGATGGAACAAGTTCCTAGAATAGGAAATTGGGATCAAAGACTCTTTCTCTGAGACTGAAGCAAAGGAGAAATAAAACAAGGATGTAAAATTTTTTATGAAGAACTATTCAAATAACTGGAAGAATATTCAGAGTTCATGGCTAGACCATGCCAATATGATAAAAATACAATATTACTGAAGTTAATTACCAAGGGCATACTTTGTGGAACTTGATAAAAAATAATAACAAAATACATTTGGAAAAACAAAAGATGTATAATATCAAGGGAAACAAAGAAAAGAAATAGGGGTAAAGGAGGAATAACATTATCAGACCTCAAACTATATTATAAAGCAGTGGTCATCAAAACCATTTGATATTGGTTTAAAAGAGAGACTGATCAATGGAACAGACTAGACAAGGGAGAATCAGAGACAATAGAACTCAGTGATCCAGTGATTGATAAAGTAGAAAACAAATTACCTAGGAAAAAACTCCTCATTTGATAAAATTGCTGGAAAACTGGAAAGCAGTCTGGCAGAAATTAGGCTTAGACTGATACTTTATACCATATTTTATAATATATTCTAAATGAATTTTTAAATTTTATTTTATTTTTAACATATGGAATAAAACCAGCATTTCTATAGCATAGTATAATAAAAAAAGATGACTGCACACGAAACTTCAAATTTATTTTGTATAAATTGCTATTCCCCTTAAATCTATAATGAAGTTATGTAAATTTTTATGTAACCTTAATATTAAAGATCATATTATTTAAAAAATTAAAAGAGAAGTAAATCATATACTTCTCATAGTTATGAGTAGGAGAGGTATTCCAAATCAGACAAGTAATTTCAGCAATTTCAAAAGATAAAATAGATAAATGATAGTATGAAACTGAAAAACTTTTGCACAGACAAAATTAATGCATCTTAGATAAGAAAAGAAACAGTCAAATGGGAAAAAATCTTTATAACAAATGTATCTGATAATGATTTGATATCCACCTTAAATAAATTATATGTAAATATAGACATATTAGATATTATAGAAATAATATAGGCATATAGACATACAGCTATAGGTATATGACTAATGGTCATTCACCTGTAGATAAGTGGTCCAAAGATACAAACAGACAGTTCTCAAAAGAAAAAAAATATATATGTGAAAGAATGCTTCATATCACTGATAAGAAAAATTCAAATCAAAACAGCCCTGAGGTTTTACCTCATACCCTCAAATTGACAAAGATGACAAAAAAATTATAGTATCAGAGGAGTTGTGGGATTATATAACCATTTTGGAAAACCATTTGAAATTATGCAAATAAAGTAGCTAAAATGTCTATGCCCTTTGAAACAAATACACCGTCACTGGATTCAAATAAGCCAATGATGAGAAGATAGTCCTGATATACACCTAAATATTTCTAGTAGCACTTTTTTGTGATAGTAAAATATTAGAAATAAAATAGATACTCATAGATTGGGAAATGGCTAAACTGTGGTATATGAATATAATGGAGTATTACTGTATTGTAAGAACTGATGACTTAGATGATACAGAGAAGCGTGGAAAGATCTGTATGAACTGATGCAGAGTGAAGTAAGCAAAGCTAAGTACAACAATGTAAATAGAAAGAACAACCACACGCAGAAAAAAAATCAAAAGTGACTATAGCGAGTTATGGCATATGAATGTAATGAATGCTTTTGTATTACAAGAAATGATGAGCAGGCAGATCTCAGAAAAACCTGGAAAGACTTACATGAACTGACCCTGAGTCAAGTGAGCAGAACCAGGAGAATATTGTACACAGTAATAGCAACATTGTGCAATGATCAACTACGATAGATTTAACAACTTTCACAAAAAAGGATTCTTCTCGGCAAAACAATGATCCAAGACAATTCCAAAAGACTTAAAATAGAAAATGCTATCCACATCCAGATAAGAACTGTTGGAGTCTGAAAGCAGATTGAAGCATACTATTCTCACTTTTATGTTTTGTGTGTATGTGTATGTGTGTGTGTGTGTGTGTTTCCCGTTGTTTTATTTCCTCCTTCACAACATGATATGGAAATATGTTCAACGTGATTGTACATGTATAACCTATTATCAGATTGCTTGCTGTCTTGAGAAGGGAAGAGGGGAAGGAGGGAGAATGGGAGAGAGGGAAGAAAATCCTGAACTCAAAAATCTTATAAAAAATGAATGATGAAAGCTGTCTTTGCATATAATTGGAAAAATACCATTTACATAAAATAATGAAACAAAATTGCCTACTTACCAAAAAAAATGAATGTAGCAAAAATATTAAGATCAAGCATGACTCAAGTGAAGAAGCATGAGAGATCATCCCAATCACCCCTTTAAAGAGGTAGAAGAGTCACAGTTATTGCATAGTGCATATGTTTGTAGATTTTTTCAATGCATTGATTGGTTTTGTGAATTTTTTTGTCTTTTTTTTTTGTTCTTTAACATATACTATTCATTATATGGGGTAGGTCTCTGGGAGGAGAAGGAGAGATACTAGGACCACTATGATGATGTGAAAAAACCAAAAGACATTAATAAAAACTTTTAAAAAAGAGTTTATCAAATTTGGAAAGAGCAGTTTGTCAAGTTTGTAGATGAGGAAGTTAGCAATGAATAGCCTCATTCATAGTAAAATAAGGGATGAAAGCATTTGATAATAGAGAGGGGGTTAGGGGTCTAGTGATCTTTAGGAGAAAGAAGAAACCAGGAGATGATCAAACTTTCAATTCAGTAAAAGACTCATTCTAGAAAGTTAAAGTCACACATGGACATCTTAGTCCCCAGAATAAAACCAATTTCTTTCCATCCATTCACTATGCAAATGGACTTCTAACAATAACAAATTCTATTGTCATGTGCTTATTTCACACACTTCACAAATTCCCAACTTCCTGCCTTATTTCTTCCTTGGCTTCTCAGCCTCTTTCCAAAGAAAACTAATTTTTTTTTCCCATTTTCACTTTATCTGATTTCTTCCCCTGTTCTTTTTCACCTTTCCCAATCTCCTTTCCTGTTTTCTCACTCAGGCTATGATGTTGGTAAATTCTACACCTAGTCATAGTTCAGAAAGGCAAGAGAAAACGGAAGGAATCTGACTATCTTAGGCATGACTGCACACCCTGAGGGTACTGGGTTTCTATTCCAGTTAGTTTAACGTTCAACTGATGCACACAGACAGAACATGAGTCAACAATGAGACACTGTTGCCACCCAATTCTCCCCCCACAGAAAAGGAAATGGCCTCTGACATTGGGATGTATTAACAAGAGTTCCACATATGGCAGAAGGCATGGGAACTGCCTCTCTTCTGTACTCAGAGCTGGCAATAGAATACTGATCTCATTTTCAGTTTGCAAATATCAAATTAGGAAGAAAAAAAAACTCTCTGAATTGAATTATGTTTAATGCAAAGCAACACAAATGAAAAGCTCAGAAAGTAAAAGATAGGGCAAATATCAACTGAAGAAAACAAAAAGAAATAAAATCATCTACAAACATAAAAAAGGAATGTTATGGGGGAAAGAATCTTATCTATAGGTGCCAATGACTTAAAAATGAAAAGTAGATTCAGTAGAGAAATTCAGAGATTATAAAAAGTTGACTTTATCAGGATGGGTAATATTGTACTAGGACAAGCCACTGAAAGAGACTGTAGACTTGGTGCCCTAAAAGATAATTCACTCTTGAAATAAAGATGTTTCACTCAAACAATATCACTTTTATAATGATAGTATGGACATAATCAGTTCATTGATTTGATGATCCTATTATCCTGATCTAAAATCTTCAGTCACATTTTCCAGACATTGTTAGAAATCTGAATTTTTTTTTCTTTTTAGAAATCTAAATTTTGGGGGCAGCTAGATGGTACAGTGAATAGAGCACTGGCCCTGGAGTCAGGAGGACCTGAGTTCAAATCCGGCCTCAGACACTTAACACAAAAAGCTAACCATTTGACCTTGGGCAAGTCACTTAACCCCAATTGCCCTACCTTTCCCCTTCCAGAAAGCAAAAAAAAAAAACTAAAAACTAAAACTAAAAAAAAAAAGTGAGTCAAATTTAGGGGTGGCTAGGTGGCGCAGTGAGTAAGAGCACCTACCCCGGAGTCGGGAGGACCCAGGATCAGTTCTGGCCTCAGATACTTAACACCCACATAAAATAACTGGCTGTGTAACCTTGGGCAAGTTACTTAACCCCAATTGCTTAAAAAAAAAAATCTGAATTTTTTCAATCAAAATTTGAATCAAAACTCTCCATTAGTTTGCAAGTATCCCATTAGACTGTAAGACTCTTGAGAGCAAGATTGTCTTTTTTTACCTTTCTTTTCATCCTTGCTTAACACAATGACCCGCATATAATAGGCTGAGAGCTTGTTGACTGACTCACTGACTGAAATACAAGCCCGCATTCACCAGTACAAATATGGAAAGACAAAAGAATCAACACCAGATTTGGTAGTGGTGGTGTTTTTTTAATGACACAAAGTAGAATTTATGAATTATAAATCAGAAAGCTTGACTTTGATTCCTAGCAAAACATTAAATTGTATCAGTCAAGGAATGGTGAGTGAATAGCACATAAAAACTCTGGGTTTTTACCATCAACCCAAATCCCTACTTTCTCTAAGGATTTGTGTCCCAAAGCAAGGCTGTATTTCTCTCTAGAGATATCTCTAGGGATATCCCTAAGGGGTCAAGGGTGATTCTTCTCTAAAGCCATCAGCTCAAGCTTACATTCTGGTATTTTCTTCCTGACATTAGCTACCAGTGATTAATGTATCAATTTCATTAATATCCATTTGCTTTTTACAAAGGGATATCTAATGAAACTATAAAAAGAACATAAATTACAAAGCATTTTCTCCTCCTCCCACCCCAAAACCTGGGGGTATGTTCTCCCCTGTACTACCTTATCTCCTGAAGAGTAAGCTCGTGCATAAAGAAGTTTCTACATAGAGTTGGTCCCACCAAGTTAACCTCCCAATGAGACATAGCCGCTTGATAAGAACTTGTTTCAGCTACCACTGGGCTGAGTCCTTCAGATCATTCCTCATAACCGGGTTACTGGGTGCGGTCCTGAAGGACATTCCTCAGATACTTGCTGTCCCACTGGCTGGTCTAAAAATCCACCGTGGACTCCAGACCCTATACCTCTAGTGGTCTGCCTTTTTGTCCACTTTTTACTTTTCTCCAATACTCCATCTAAAAGCAGGAAGAATAGACACAACAACAGTGACAGAAGGAAAAGCAGGACATGCATTCACAGGTCACCTTACATGGCGAGAGGTTAAGGCCCAAAATCTTCCGCCCCACTCAGAAGTTCACAACATTCCCTGACCCTGCCCTCTAACTGAGCCCGGCAAGAAAGATCCAGCCTAAGAGACTCACTTTGGCTGGTTATTCACTTTTGAATGTATCCAGTTCCAATGCTCTCCACAGCCAATAAAAATCAAAGCATGCTCACCAGACTTTCCCCCTTCCCTATTACAAGTGAACATCTGAAAAAGAAAGCAGTGATCACAAAAGATGATGCTCATGTAGAATGACCTCATAGAAAATAGGTCATTCTAGACTAACTGGGTTTCCTTTTTTAGCAGGTGCTAGACTGCTAGATTAGGAGAATGAAGTAGAACTTTTTCACCTCTGGGTAGTATCAATAGTCATTCATTTCTATCTTGTTAAGTGAAAAAATTATCTGGGTTCTAAGAAGTGCCACATTCCTCTTGGTGGTATGATGGACTCAGAAAGACCTAAGTTCAAGTCCCATCTCAGGCACTCACTAAGGGGTATAAACTGGTCAAGTCACAACCTTTTTGCACCTGAGTTTCCTCATCTATAAAATGAGAGTTTCAGATTCCATGACCTCTAAGGGTCTTTCCAACTTTAAATCAATGATCCAATGAGCTGTACTAAGCAAAAGTGTGAAACAAGTCCCAAGTTCCCTAGGGTTCTTAGAGAGTCAATGACTTTCTATTACATAGCTCCATCTATTTTTCTTAGACCTGAAGTGCTGACTAGATGTATCTCAAGCATTAAGCTAATAGTAAGTGCTTAATAAATTCTTTTTTATTCATTTAGTCATCCAGTCAGTCATTCAAGGGGGGCATATGGATTTTTGGTTTTATCAAATCAGAAATTAGTTCTTAATCCCCCTACACACTAGCAAGTCTCCAACTCCTTCTTGAACTTTATATCTTTCAGGAATTGCTAATCTCACGACCATGGCTCTCTACCAAAACAGACAAACATTTTTGTTTCAGTATTGAAAATTGTTTGTTTGTTTTAACCTCAACACAGACCCTGGAAGCAAATATACTGTATATTATCATAAGGAAACAACAAATAATGAAATATATACTATGTCACTATGCATACACCACTTTCCTAGATCCTGGAAGCCCCACAGACAGTACAGAACTACTTCCAACCCAAGAATTCTAGGAAATGCACAGTTTGAGTCCTCCTCTGAATGGGTAGAGAATTATAAACAACACAGCTTCTAAAAGATGTTCAACTCATGCTCCTAACAAAACAAATTCTCAGATGAAAATAGACTCTGGATCTTGACTCGGCTGTGGCATTGAACTCAGGTTCTGGTGTGAATAGAATTCATGAGGGTTGAAACGTTTCATGGTCTCAGATGTCCAGTTGCCAGCAGGGGTTGCAATCCTCCTCCGGCCACAGCTAGCCCATCACAGAGTAAGATGAGTGGACTCAGTCATTGTCACTCAGACACCCTTCTGTCTAGTGTGTCAGCCTTAGATCCAGAACCTGTCGTCATTTCCTGTCTTGATTCCTAGACCAAAGCTCACACAGCAGGAGGGAAGGGAGGAGGAAGCAGCAGATGTAGACCAAGGAGCTTTATCATTTACCTATATTTTAGCAAAGCATTTGACAAAGTTTCTCATGCTATTTTGTCAGCAAAATGAAGACATAGTGTAGATAAAAGTAAATTTAGATGGTTCTGGAAAGGATTGAATAGCCAGACCCAAAGAATAGGCATTATTTATCTGATGTCAAATTGGAAGGAAATCTCTAGAGAAGTATCTTAGGGAATCTGTGTTTGACCCTGAGCTAGTTAACATTTTTTTCAATTACTTAAATTGATAAAAGCACAAATGGCATGCTTATCAACTTTTAGCATTTTGTGTGCTTTTTAATATTCTGAATTTACATACTTACTAGCCATGTGACTTTGGGCAGGTCACTTAACCCCAGTTGCCCTCCAAAAAGAAAAATAAATTCTGAATTTAGCCATCAAAAAAAGAGTATTTCCATATTCAAAGTGAAACACAGAGAATTGTACATGAAATCATGAATCTCCATTCCATCCCACTTGCTTTTTAAAAAGTTGTATGTAATAAATTTAACATATTAATTTCCAAACTGTCCTGTTTTCATATGGAACTCTTGTTTCTTCTCTCCCTATTAGAATGTTACCATTACACCATCATCTAACTACTCTTAGTTACTCAGAAAAGTTTACATTTTTGAGTTTTTCTGGGCTCTTGCAGTTGTATTTTGTAGTTCCAACTCTTTATGCCTAAAATTTAATGCCTAAAAATCCTCTATTCATTAAAGGTCTATTTATTCCCTATATGATACTTAGCTTTACAGAGTAAGTTACTTTTGGTTGCATGTCTATCTCTTTTACTTTTTCTAATATTATATTCTAAGATCTCTTCTCATTTATAGTAGAAGCCAGGTTTTGTGTAACCCTGTAATTTCTCAATTGAACTACTTATTTCTGCATGCTTCTAGTATTTTTTCTTTGACATTGAAGTTCTAGATTTTGGTTATGGCATTCCTGGAGATTTTTCCTTCCAAAGTTTCAAGAGATCATTTTTACCTTCACTTTTTCCATCATATTTATTAATCACTTTTCAGTTCAATATGAATTTCATATTTTTGCTTGAATAGGTATGTAGGATCTAGGTGGTTTGTAATGTAGCCTCAGTAGAGACAAAATATATATTTACAATTTAGAACATTGGAGCAAATATAATGAGATGAAACTGAATAAGAATAAGTTTAAAAGCTTATGTTTTAAGAAATCCTAACAGTCAGTTAAATGACTGATACCAGGAGTAAAGAAATGAGGATAAGAAAGTTTGTTATGGATTTCTAGATTGAACATAGAAATTCATCTCAAAGGTAAGCTTGTATACACAAGAACTGTTGGTGCAGCTGTGAATTTGGAACTATGCCCCAAAAAGCTATTAAACTGTGTAAACTTTGACCCACTGATATCACTACTAGGTCTATATATTTCAAAAAGACAAACAAAAGAAGAATTCACATGTACAAAAATATCCATAGTATTCTCTTCATGGTGACAAAAAACTGGAAATTGAAGGGGTGCCCTTCAATTGAGGAATGCCAATAAGTTATGGTATATGAATGTGATGGAATACTGTCACACCATAAGAAATGATGAGGGGGATGGTTTCAGAAGAAGCTGGGAAGACTTGTATAAACTAATGCAAAATGCAATGAGCAGAACCAAGAGAACAATTTATATAATAGCAATGATATTATATGTATAAACAACTTTGAAAGACTTAGGAACTCTGATCAACACAAGGACCAACTGTAATTGTAAAGGACTCTTTTTTTTTTTTTTTAAAGCAATCAGGGTTAAGTAACTTGCTCAAGGTTACACGGCCAGTTATTTCTGGGTGTGGTGCTGAGTATCTGAGCCCAGATTTGATCCAGGTCATCCCTACACTGGAGCTGATGCTCTTACTCACTGAGCCACCTGGCCGCCCATGTAGAAGACTCTTAATAAAAACATGTTACCTCCTGATAGAGAGGGGATGGATTCAGAGTAGACAGACTTTTTTTTGACATAACTAATGAGAGAATTCATTTTGCTTGATTATACATGCTTCTGATTATTTTGTTTTGGGGTTTATTTTTTTTTTTAGGATTTTTGCTTTCTTGATGTGGAAAAGGGGAGGTGGGAGGGAGAATTCGAAGTTGAAAATAAAATAAGATTCAATTTAATTTTAAAAAGACAAACTTGTGCAAAGTTCAGAAATACTTTTTCTTTTTTGATTTTTTTTTTGGAGGGGGAAGGCAGGGCATTTGGGGTTAAGTGACTTGCCAAGGTCACCCAGCTAGTAAGTGTTAAGCATCTGAGCCTGGATTTGAACTCAGGACCTTCTGACTCCAGGGTCAGTGCTCCTCTATTCACTGCACCACCTAGCTACCCCATTCAGATGTACTCTTAACCATACCTGATACAGAAGCATCTTGATGAAAGACTATTTCCTTCATGAAAGGATTTCATTAAATAGTAAGTTCCTTTTTAATTTAAATTAATCCAATTGACAAATTCTTATTTTCATATAAGTTTAGGAACTAATTTGAGTGTGTAATGTTGTTAGGCACTTCAAGAGATACAAAGACTTCATAAGACCATCCCTGGGCTCAGTTAATTTAGAAAGGCAATATGATAGTGACAAGAGCTTCAAAGTCTAGATTGCCAAACTAACCAGTTGTATGAGCATGGGTTACGTTACCCAACCTTGAGACTCACTTTTAGCTATAATATAGGAATAAACAGGTTTGTACTCCTCACATTGTAGGTGCTTAATAAAAAAAAATGTCCATTAATTACCTGCTATACAGAGTTATAAGAAAAGTGCTTTGTAAATTTCAAAGTACTATATATGCATGAATTCGTATTATTAGTCTACATGGGAAGATAAGTTAATAAACATATGAAAAGTTAACTAACAATACAGATAGATGGATGGATAGAGATAGATAGATAGATAGATAGATAGATAGATAGATAGATAGATAGA
>NW_027186349.1:8756472-8776010 GCF_028583685.1 Petaurus breviceps papuanus
AGATAGATAGATAGATAGATAGATAGATAGATAGATAGATAGATAGAAATACAGATTACTATTGTTGGCAGCACCCTGGACAGGGAGTCAAAAGAGCTGTATTTTAATTCTAATTCTACCACTAATAGCTGCATGACCTCTAGTAAAGTCACCTCATTCTCTGGGCCCCAGTTTCCTGATCTGTAAAAATGAAAGCCATTGGACAAGATTATCTCAAAGAATAATTCCAGTTGCAAAAACTACTGTAAGTTCTAAACAAGTGGCATGAACAAATGTAGCATAGCTCTACTAAGAGGAAACCAGGTGGTACAGTGAATTGAACACTGAATCTGGAGTCAGGAAGACAAGTTCAAATTCAGCCTCTGACACTTACTAGCTGTGTAATCCTAGGCAAGTTATTTAACTTCTGTCTGTCTCAGTTTCCTCAACTGTAAAATGGGGGTAATAATAGCATTTGCCTCCCAGGGCTGTTGTGAGGATCAAATGAGATAACATTTGTAAAGTGATAAGCAAATGATAGATACTTAACAAATACTTCTTTCCTTTGTCTTCTGTTTCCTTCTTCAACCAGCTCTGAGGCCTGGTAGAAAGGTTTAGGTTTAGGTGGTCAAATCATTAACAGGAGAAGTTAAGGAGGCAAAGCTCAAAGATTCATTAAATCTCCCACTGGATTTTCCTATTCCTACTACATAAAAGAGACCATTTTCACCACCCACCTTAGGGAAGATCAAAGCTCTCCTGAGGTAAATCAACCCACATTTTCTAGTCCTCCAGTAAAAAGATACGTTTGTGAACAGTAGCAGTCAGCCAAGTCCACAGCCTTGTTCATGACCAGGAGTTCAAACTGTGACTTGTAAGCAGACAAATATGTTCGAGGGATTCAAATTTCAAGCATCACTTTATTGCCCAAGTGTTCTATGAACATTTGGTATTACTTAAATGAGCCTCAGTGGCCTCACCTGTGAAATAATCGGGTTAGTTTCAATGATTTTCAAGCTTTCTTTGACCTTTTTCTAATATTCTAGAATTCTATTCTTTTTTTAAAAATTTCATTTACAACCCTAATATTTTTGATTAATTATAGAACTGGAAAATTGGTCTGAAATAATTTTCTTAAGATTCTCCTTGTGATAATGTTCCCTTCCAGAATAATTGGTAGCCTTTAAGTGAGATAGCACAAGGACTGAAATTTTAGCCGGGGAATTTATCAGAAATAGAAATCAACCAATTCCTTTTACGGGCTTTGGTCTCAGCCAAGAAAGTCAAGCCCAGTGCCACCGGGGAATTTAGTGTTACATAGTTGTCAGCAGAGTGGGGGGAAAAAAGAATGAAAATTACTGTCTTTTTTCCAAGATTCTCCAGTGATCATATTAGTCTGGATAATAGCTCAGTTATCCTTGGCTCCTATCATTGAAGAAAATTCACTTGCCAGGGATCGTTATTTGTGATCTCAGCATTGCCAAACAGGCCATTGTGGCGGCTGCCCACTGACAACACAAATCTGGGCTTATTTATTCTCCCTTGAAAAAAGAGATGAGTAGCAATTCTGTTCAATGAAACCCAGGCCTGCCCCAGAGACAAGTGGCCAAAGGAAAAAGACAAACCATATTTAAAAGAATCTCAAACTATTAACATGAAATGTTGTTCCAAATTATTAGTTTTAAGAGAAATACAAGTTTAAAAATACCTAAGGTTTGGGCGGCTAGGTGGTGCAGTAAATACAGCACCGGCCCTGGAGTCATGAGGACCTGAGTTCCAATCCGGCCTCAGACCCTTAACACAAAAACTAGCCGTGTGACCTTGGGCAAGTCACTTAATCCCAATTGCCCTCCAAAAAGAAAAAAATTACCTAAGGTTTTACCTCATATCCCACAAAGAGGATAAAAGATTAAAATAATATTGGAAGGGGTGTGAGGAAACAGGCACACTAGTGTGCTGTTGGTGGAGTTCTGAATTGGTATAATCACACTGAAGAACATTTCAAACTTAAGCAAGAAAATTCACTCAACTGTTTATATCCTTTGATGTAATAACACCACAACTGGAGATGTATTCCAAGGAAGTCCAAGGCAGAAAAGAAAAAGGGCCTACATATAACAAAATATTCCTAACAGCACTTTTTTTGTAGGGGTAACAAATCAGGAATAAAATGGATACCCATCAAATGGAGAATGGCTGAACAAATTGTGGCATATGAATGTAATTGAATATTATTGCTTGGTAAGAAATAATCAACTTGAGAAATTTGGAGAAACATAGGCAGACTTATATCAATTATTGGGAATAATGTAAGCAGAACCAAGAGAAGAACACACATAATAAGTGCATAATGTAGACCACCCTAGTTCAGGTCATTGTACACAAGAATGCAATGTGCCATATACTTAAAGAGCTCTGATGAGTAGAAGTCTATCTCTCCATTCAGTCCATTCTACTTTTGGATAGCTTCAGTTATTATGAAGTTGTTTTTTTTTCTTGACATTGAAGTTAGATTAACCTCTTTGCAACTCCCAGGCATGGCCCCTAGTTCTCCCCTCTCAGGCCAAACAACAAATCTGATACCTTTTCCACAGGAAAGTCTCAAATAATCTCAAACTGCTATTATGTACTCCAGTCTTCTCTTCTCTAGCTAAGCATTCCAGTTCCTTCAACTTCTCATAAACTTGAGACCCTTTGCCATCCTGGTTATCCTTCTCTGGATGCTCATTAATCTCATCAACACCATCCATAAAATGTATCACCAAGAACTGAATGCAGTTCTTGAGATGTGATTTGACCAGGACAGGGTACAAAGTGACAACCATATGCTTTTCTTCATTCTGCCTTTATTCTCAATAATTTTCTATGGTACAATGTCATAATGATCATTCCCATTGAATGTAAACTTTACAAAAATCCCAGAATCTTTTTCAGATGAATTGTTGTCTTTCCATGCCTCCCTTGCCCAATAATTGTGGAATTTTTTTTTTAAAGCAATTGGGGTTAAGTAACTTGCTCAAGGTTACACAGCCAGTTATGGGTGTGGTGCTAAGTATCTGAGCCCGGATTTGATCCCCAGGTCATCCCGACACTGGAGCTGGTGCTCTTACTCGCTGAGCCACCTGGCCCACCCCAATTGTGGAATTCTTTATCCCTACTGAGTTTCATCTGATTTTATTTAGATCAAACTTGTTCAAACTTGTCAAGATCTTTTTGGATTCCATCTCTGTCATCCAGCAGATTAGCCATTTTGGGTTTTCTGAAAATCTGATAAGCATGCCATTTAAGGTCCCTTCTTACTCTGTATCCAACTAGGATTCTACAATCCTGTGATGTTATCCAGATCTCCATTGGAAATCTCCTCTAAAATTAGCATTGATCCATTAATGACCACTCTTATCAGTTGAATTCATTGATTTAATCTCTTCTCCAGTCTAGAGCCCAAATTTGGGGAAAGGAAAAACATTTGGAATTTTAAATACCTCATCATTGCTTTAAAAAAAATAACAAACCTATATTGGATTCACATTGTTATAGATTAAAAGAACTTTCTTAAAACAGGGGCCTGTTTTTTACCTGAATTATAGCATGGACACAGAACACCAGTTAGTTTAATGTTTGTCAGGGCATATTTATCTTTTAACTTGACTGCTCACTCAGACTTTATAAGGGACATGTAAGCTACACACTCTTGTGCATTAAATGCCTCATTAGAAAACTGGTTTTCACAAGGCAGAACCAATGTGGCCAGACAGCTTTTTAACTCCAGCTTTTGTCCCTTACTTGAAAATAAACTTTTGGACATTTCTTTTAGAAAAATGACCACTGCCGAGCAATCTATGTTGCATATGCTAACTGCTCATATAAGAAACTTTAAATAGTCTGCTTAATTGCTAGGAAGTGGAAACACTTTGAAAAATAAAGCTTCAAAGAATGTTCCCCATATAATCCCTTAAAATGAACCATTTGATTTATGAATAGAGTAATCATAATGCAGTCCCCGTTCTGGAAAGCACATATGTAAATGATTAGAGAATGCTGGGGGTGTCTTCATGGTGGATTAATTTTGACATGTAATATATTCATGGTAGCTGCTAAACTATGTGACTATTTTTTGCTGTAGAATGATGATTTGTATATAAATGCACCCATCTTAAGGAAGGCACTTTGGCATCTTCTATACTAGAAGATAGTATGGAAACTACAAAACAACCTCACATTGAGAAAATATT
The DNA here is from genome assembly GCF_028583685.1 of Petaurus breviceps papuanus. Classification (NCBI taxonomy): domain Eukaryota; kingdom Metazoa; phylum Chordata; class Mammalia; order Diprotodontia; family Petauridae; genus Petaurus; species Petaurus breviceps. Next base: position 8,760,684 of record NW_027186349.1, read on the forward strand.
TTTCACTGAGTGTAGAAAAAGGGCATGTAAAAAGATTGTGAAGATCACAACAATTTCTGTTAATCTCACAGAATAAAGGGAAAATGCTGTTGCTGTTTTCATTTAAAAAAAAAAAAAAGACCAGTTCCACAATCTAGTGTGTTTACAAGCCAATGTAAGTTTTATGGCTAAATTATAAATCTCTCAAAAGAGTTTAAGGCTATCAAAGAATTAATTAAATCACAACGAATAACTCCAGTAAAATAAAATGGATCCAGTCTATTTATAAAATATAGAATAACAGGATCATTGTGATAATAGGATTATTGTTTTTACATAGCTCAGAACCTTAAAATATTTATCCTCTAACATTATCTTTAGGGAAAAAAAGTTGAATACTTATAAAATTAATGCACTCACTGTCTGTATGTGAGAGACACTGATCTAAGGTCTAGACTTCAGTAGCACTCTTCCAGAGTATGCAAAATTCTTTAGGAACATCAATACCATTATTATCAGTAATAAAAGCTGATATTTTTATAGTGATATATATATTATCTCATTTGCTCCTCATAACATACCTATGAGGTAAGTGCTATTAGTGGTCCCATTTCACAGATGTGGAATGAAGGACTCAAAGAGATTAGAAATACTTAAATTAACTCAATTAGAGTTTAATGGCTAGTTTAAAGACTATAAAACAAGTCTGTGGAAAAACTAGTAATAAAATAATTTCCCTATCATCTGGACCCCTCCTCTATTATTTGACATATATAGATAACTGTAAAATTTTTTAATCTTTTTTTAATTAAACCTCTAAATTTAAAATTCCATCCAATATCTAGATTTAATCAAATCTCCTTCACCAGTGTTTTATACTTTTCCTCCTCATTTTGACACTTTTTTTTTTAACTTTGGGCATTGCAAAGGAGTGGGAAATATAAAGGAAGTCTGATTCTTTTTCTCTTTGTCCTTTTTTTAAGTACTAGTTTTATTTTGTGTAATACAACAAAGTGTTTTATAAAATGCTTATCCACCAAGCAAAATCAATAATTCCACAGACTCCTTCCCTTCATAAGCTTGGCCTAAGTCATACACATTGCTCAGAAGCCTGTGGAAATACACTCAATTGTTTAAAAGAGAAAATGTGACAAGCATCTCCCCTAAATGATAATAAACTAAATACTTCAGTAATTATGACCAAGACAACTCTAGCACAGAAGATTAGGGATTTTCAGCAGAGTGGAAACCATAACAGAGTAGAGCCAACACCTATTGGCACAACATATATTGGATTGGCAGATTTGGTGGAAAACCAAGTGGACAGGCAGCTGTCCTAAGGGATATTTCTGGCAGTCTCCAAGAGACCAATTTCTAAATTTACTATGAATATAAATGCTCCACCTCTCCTTCACAGTGAAGACAAAGGAGTTTAGCTTACTAATTGCATAACTGGATCTATATGTTAAATCCTGCGCTGTTGATTCTGAAAAAATTCCATTCTTTTCCCTCCAGAAAAAATTTTGCCATGTTTTAATCACAAACTGTTTCTGCCATTTGATTACAGCTAAGTTAAGAGAATTTTATCATGAAAGAAATGATCATCACATAATTAATTTTGTTTGGTCACAAAAATTCATCCACTAATGTGTCAAAAGGATTGTGAACTGCATCAATGGAGAGAGTCCCTATGCCACAAAAATCACAGATTTTTTTCTCTTTTTTTTTGAAGGGTAGTTGGGGTTAAGTGACTTGCCCAAGGTCACACAGCTAGGTTTTTTTTTTTCTGTTGTTGTTGTTGTTGTTTTTTGGTGTGTGTTAAGTATCTGTGGTCAGATTTGAACTCAGGTCCTCCTGACTCCAGGGCTGGTGCTCTATTCACTGTGCCACCTAGCCACCCCTAAAAATCACAGATTTTTGATGTTTTGAAAAAATATGAACACTTAAATGCCAAATGCTCAGGTCAGGAACTGATCTTTTCATGGCTTTAATTTCATTCCTTATTTACAAATTTAGCCTGTTCAGCCTTTATCATGTATTGTTTGTCCTTTGTTTTTGAAGAAGACCAATGACATCACAGGGTGATGTCTTAACTCGAGAGTGACATGGATTTAAGTGAGGCAGAGTTGAACAAAGCTGTCAGATTCACTCTCTCTTCCAGACTCATTGAAGTCCAGTGGTGAGAAAGTCTGTTCATTAGACTTCATCAGTCATGGATTTACTATGGTTTAAGCTTCCAACTCTTCCATATTGTTAAATAGCCCTTTTAAAATAGGCCATCAAACTTACTCGTTTTTAAGCATGAGTAATCCATTTTCTCTAATGGTCATTGTGTCTACACTCTTTTTAGGAGTTGATATATCTGCAGTTAAAATTCTCTTTACGCTATAACCATGGTCCTCCATTAAAGTCTGCTTCTGATGCCTCATCTTGGGTTCTGTTCAGCTGGATGGGTTAAAAACATGAGCTCTATGTATCTGTTGTCAACAGACTAGCCTAGACAAATTAGAGAAAGACATTCATCCCCAGGTTGATTCCAGGGTGATGACTTTTTAAACCTCAAAACTTTTCAAGGACAATCTCCTCATTTATGAGAGCAGCTGCATCTCAATCCGCTCGAGCGGAAGGAGTATCCACATGAACAAAATCACAGATCTTTGACATATTAAAATGGTTGGGGAAAAAAAGTGATCTGAAAAGTTGTGTGTAAATCCCATTTTTGTACATTGAATCATATCTCGAGTGCATGATGGAAATTCACTATTTAAAGAAATCTCATGGGAATGAGGGCTCATGAATTATGGTTTGGGGTTGGGGCGTTTTTTAATTGATGCTGACTCATAATGCCTTAAACCTCTGTATAAATTTCAGGGGGTCATGTTCTTTAATAAAGCAGTAGTCCTTTTTACAATAAATAAGCATCTGCTTTATAAGTCTGGATTTGCATGTTTGGTTCAATTCAGGATCCACTTAAGCTTACTGAAGCTTTGTCTTCTTGTTTCTCATGTCAAACACTCTCTCTGGTTGCTATTAGTCTATTTGCTGAATTCAATCATGATGAAAAATGTATAACATGCCAACCTGTCTACACACAGGTGCAAATGTTCAAAAATAAGTGCGGTTGTAACTTTGGCACTCACTTATATATCTAATTTTTAGCAAAGCAATAAGCATAAAGACTGGACCTATAGAGGAAAGACAGAGAAGGTAGGGAAAAGTTCAAAAGCATCTCCAAGGGCAACTGTTGTCCTTGTTTAGAGCAGAACTGGGTCCATGGGCCATAGTAAGTTAGTTGCCACACTAAGCAGAGAGAGCTCATCCTCTTTTCTTATAACTCATTGTCTTTATTTTCTGGTGTTTGAAATGTAATGCTGCATGCAGCTGTCAAGGATGGCCAAAATTATCTCCCCGATTCTGAAAGCAATCCAGCAGAGGCCTTTTTGCTGCCATCACTTTTTATCCTCTTTGGCTTTCCATCCCCTGTGCCAACTACAGCATCAACAGGATATTATATCATCTTCCTTGGTCACAACTCACTTTGATATTTTTTGTGATGAGTTGGCTCTTGAGGAGCGGATGGATCTGAAGCATTGTCACTAAACCTCACCTCCTGAGGACGTTGTGTGCATTCATGCAGTACATTTTTCTTTCTGAAGCATTCAAAGACCATCCACAACACTTTTTTTAATCTCCATCATGTCTTTAATGAAATGCTCTGAAAGCTACCATTTCACATTAACATTTTTCAGAAATGGAAAGCAAGTCACAGAAAAATTTCAGGCTTTTCATATAGTCACTGATCTGGTAAAACAAATAGGCTTTTTTTTACTTCAGTTTTGTGTTTCATCCACTGACTAGATCCGTAGTTTAGGGAGTTGAGAAGCAAGGAGGAACTGGGAATCCATTTTACATATAATGACGTGCTTTAGCCCTCTTTTCATTTTAAAATATTTCCCATCATTTTCTTTAATGTCTCATTTTCTTTACCCATAGCTAAGGTCACATTCCTGACTGTTGCCTTCTATCAGAACAATTTGTGCTCAGAGAGGACTGGCACCTCTATTGTGAGGGCTGCTCCTCCACCTCTGGTGTCCACCCATCTCAGAACTCATCTGTGGTTCCAAGAAGCCACGGCATAACACCTCAGCCGCACTCTGGTAAAACTGTTTTTGGCAGATGGGCTAAGTCAGGCTGAGGGTAATCAGCAGGTCTCGGACCCACTGGTGAGTTAAGGGTATGTCTACCCCAAGCATGTAAAGACTTTTCCCAGTGGAACAGCTGTATGAGAACAATTTGTTCCAGCGGCCTTGAAGGCAGCTGAAACAGGAGTTACGAAGCAATTAAAGCCTGGTTAGACATCGAAGATGCCAAGGTCATCCACTGCATCCCAAGACTTTTGTCTTGCCACTAGACTTTGAAAGAGAGAATGAGGTTGACAGCTTTGTGTAGCTTGGCCTCACTTAAATCCAATGCAAGAACAAGTCAAGATATCACCCAGTGATGTCATTGGTCCTCTTCAAAGGAAGTACAAAAAACAGCATGTAGTATTCAGTTCAATCCTTAATTTTCCTTGAAGGCAGGTACTGTTTTTCAACTGTCTTATAACTCTTAATACATAGCACAGTACCTTCCATGTAGTAAAAAGGCACTTAAGAAAAGCTTATTGGGTTGGATTAGATTGTGGCCCATAATTTCCCATATTTTAAAAACATTCTAGCATTACAATTTCTTCTTTGAGGCACAGTAGGCCTCAAAATTCAGATTAGGAAATAGTCTCCTAATTTACAGTACTTCAAGTATGTTTTCCTACCCCTTTGAGGGTTCTAAATCCACCTCAAAGTTAAAAACTGAGATATAGAGGAACTGTGACTTCATCATCTTGGGGAATTCTATTCATCAGTTCAGCTTTGACTTAGTAATAAGTCCTAGGGTGTTAGTGGCCTGTAACACAGGGTCACACAGCTAGTGACTGAGGCAGGAACAGAACCCAGGCCTTCAAGACTGCAAGCCTAACACTCTAACTACTAAGATAAGAATGTTAAAAAAAAAAACCCAAAATATTATGCATTATTTTACAAGTCTTTATACCTCACCATCAAATACCCACATTTTCATAGCTTTATAGGCTGGTATGGTTTCCCTTTACAGGGAAATGGAGCAAACCTTAGGAAGAGGCAGCCAGAAGTTGGGCGCTTAAACCATGCCCTTCTTCACATTATCCTGTTCCTTCCCAGACTAGTTGCCTCATAGGATAAGCTTAGATGCTGACATGGAATTTTAATTCCTGTGAGAGAAATAAGGAGGGAACAGGATAAAAAAAGGGTGATTGTGCTCTAGCCCAAAAGGAAGAATGACCAGAAAGAAGCTTCCTCATACTCAACTCCCGAGAAGAAAAAAAAGCTTCATCAGCTAACAATGTTACCAGAGACATGTAAATAAAAATGAGAGGATAAAACTAAAATAAAAACAAATTTAAAATTTGGTGTTTCAATATACACAGTGACCATGTATAATGTAAGGTAAACACGTAAAGACCAAAACAAAAAACACTCTGAATTTGCTGCATTAAAATGACCAAGCTTGTTTTCATAGAAAAAATAAGAAAATGTGCTTCCCTCTCTACTTTACAGGGAGAAGAGGAATATGGGTAGGGAACATCTCTTATAATGTCTTTTTTTCCTTTTTTATTTATAGTTAAAAATAATGTGACAAGCCCAGTTGCCTCCCGTCTTCTGCCCCCAAAAAAGTAATGTGGCTTACAGGGCAAGGGGGAGGAATATAATATGGTATATGTGTGTGATGTATTTATAAAATACATGTGAATTATGTATGTGTGTAAATACACACTTGTGTATGTGAGTGTGTATCTGTGTGTGTGAGTGTGTGTGTATCTATGTATGTGTAATTCCATGTTCCATCAGCTACTTTGCTTGGTTTTGACTCCAGGGAACATGGAACCTCACCCAGGATAAGCTGATCACCTGAAATCTCATCACCTTGTCCATACATCCATCTTACCAGTTTCTGATCCTCAACTGCCTCACATGCCTCTCCCGATGATTAGAGTGCTAGAGGGTGAAGTGTTATACTCCTCCCAAAGCCTTCCTTCAGAGATACCTCAGATATGAACTTTCCAGGTAACTCTCCATTTTCCATCAGCATCTGGGCTTGGTTTCTGTTCCAGGAAACATCATGCCCCAGAGCAGGGAATAAGCTCTTCGTGGATAGCAACTGTCTTTCTCTTTCTTTATTTATATCCCCAGCATTTAGTACAGTGACTGGCACATAGTAGGCCTTTAATAAAAGTGTACTGACATAAAGTGAAGGATTCAGAAATTAAGATGATGTTAAAAAAAATCAATAAAAACTTTTTTAAAAAGATAAAACACACTGTACCTAAGATAAGATTTATGGTTTTAGCCACAAAGAATGCTAGAGAATTCTGGAGGTGACTGGGCCTCCAGTGGCTTCTCCTCAGCTTTCAAACCTGAAAGCCACTTTCCTGCTCATCAACAGCTCCACCTTAGGAAAGAATAATAGAATAAAAAGGTGGTAATTTCAGGAAGCCAGTTTCACAACTTACCAGAAGCTTTAGTCATGTTCTTTCAGTTGCCCAGAAGGATCAGGTCATGAAAAACAATTCTAAAGTGCACAAATCGGAAAAAAGATGGAAAGGAGACAGAGCATTTCTTATTTATTTCTGCTATTTTATTATAATTTTTTCCCCTTAATATGTAAATAGTTCAGATTTTGGAAGAGATTTTTAAAATTTAGCTTAGATTTATTTTTAGAGGTTTTTATTGAATTTGTCTAAGTCATAAAGTTCACACTAAAAATTTTAATAGAAAACTTGACTCCAGAATTAATGATTTTACCCTTCACTTTAGCTAGCCATCCCTCCTGTCCATGACCTTTGAACCATCTTTCATGTTAGAATCTCAAGCCATGGGATCACACCTTTCATTTCTCTAAACTTTTAAAATCTGATTTTCTGATGCAATTGAAATATTTAAATGTTTTTCCAAAGACACTGAAAGCTTATGAATGCATTAGGCTAAAATCTTACCTGAAATGGAAATTAACTTATAAAATAAATACAATTTAAGAAACATTTACTTATACAAATATGTATATGTGGGAAACTTCTAAAGGTTGTTGACTTCAAAATTATATATTATAAAGAATATGAATAAGATAAAAAAATCACATCTCTCTAACCTACTTTTACACAAGGTGTGTGATAATGAAAGCATAATAAAATATTCAGTCAATTGGAACTGGTATGATCTGTCAGCAAGGTGATGAGATTTCAGTCAATTGAATCAAAGAAATGCTTCTTTACATACTAAGCTTTCTCAGAGAATAGGACTGTCAAGGGATCTTTGGCATAAAGAGAAATCCTGACACAGTATTTTAGGCAGTATGGTATAGTGAATAAAGACCTGGTTTTGAAGCCAAGAATTCTCAAGTTCAAATCTTACCTCTCACACATGCTGACTTGAATGACTCTGGACAAGACATTTAAACTTTTATTGTTATAGGCAGCTCATTAAGACTGAAAGCTGCAGAGGTGTATCTGATCTGCATTTGTAGAGAAAGTTTCCTCCCCGCAGAGTTCACCCCACTGATGAAATCACAGATGGCATTCCTTTCTCCACTTCCTATTCTATATGTACCTGAAACATGCTGCCCACACTTTTAGTGATTTTAAGGATGCATTCCTTATAGGTGTTCACCTGCATCACCACATTTTGTGACTGAGAGGATGTACTATATAACAGAAGGCCATGTACTGGTCTAATTTGTGAGTATGAAAAATAGGAACACTGTCTATACCTCTTTTGTATTTCCATGTTGTTCCCCTCACTGAAACTTGGAAGGGAAGTTACATGGATAATTCTTCATTAGCAATATATTCAGAGCTTCTCCCTCTCCCCCCTAAACAGAGGGCCATACAACCAGGAGGAATCCTGATTGGCTGAGAGTTAACCAGAGATATAGAATGAACCACCCAATTGCATAAATTCATGTGGGGTAGAAGGGGGCCTTTGAGGGAGCATAGCATTCTCCTCAGGAATATACAAGGGAGCCTTGCCTGAAACGAGTCATGGGCCAAGCTAGGCCTGAGGAACTTTAGTTAAAGATTTGGTTAGAAAACTGAGGCACCATCCAGTCTAGGCCTGGGTCATTTTCTTTTACACATACTTCTAATTACTGAACTCTGGTGTATTATTTCTGAATTTGTGTATTCCCTTTTTACTTGTAAATAGACATTGGAAAACACACCCATGTGGTTTGGAATGGATGGCAGCAGAGGGAAGAAAGGAAAGAGGGAGCAGATGTCAGAACCAGGCACTCAGTTTAGTAACAGAAGAAAAGAGAAAAGCAAATAAATGGGTCAGATACCTTAATTCAGGGAGACAATCCAGGTCAGAGACCAGTGAAAGGTTAGAAGGCTCAGTGCTCTGAGCTGAGGTTCAGAGATAAGTGGAGGTTTCAAAAATAGTGAAAAGTAGGCAAATGCGATACAGTAGAAATAATGTTGGATTAGGAGTCAAAAAACATGGGTTTAAATCCTTATTCTGTTACTTATTACTGATGTGACCCTGGGTAAGTCACTTAACCTCTCTAGGCCATATGTCCTCATTTGTAAAATAAAGTGGCCAGTCCAGATTCCATCTAATGTTTCCTCTAGGCCTAAATTAGTGATCCTATGAGCCCTAACCTCCCCAGATTCCCTGGACTGGTTATGAGTGTAAGAGTTTGTGCCTCAGGAATCATACACAAATCATAAGGTCTAAATCTTAGGCCTGAACCCTTCATAACCTCCATACCCACACAGAGACTTTGTCTTATGTAGTGCAAATAACACCAGAGTTGGAGTCTAATTTAACTCCTATCTCCAACCCTCTCATGTGCTGTGCAATTATGGACAAATAGCTTGACCTCCCTGAGTCTGCTTCCTCATTTATAAAATTGAATTAATTGTATTCACAGAAGCCTGCCCTCCCAGGGTCATTTTAGGAGGAAAAATGCTTTGTAAACCATAAGACATTATATAAAGATGAATTAATGAAGATGATGAATTCTAAATTCCTTCACATTTGAAAATGTTAATGCTTTATAAATCTAGACATTCTTAAAAATAAAACAAGAAATCAGAGGATCACAGAGTTATGTGACAATTCAGTCCCTACATCAAAGTGGTTTTTTTTAAAGTAACTTTATCAATGTCACAGAAACAGGAGGGGTCTTGCTTAAAGGGACAGAGGAGACAAGAAATCTGGTCACAATAAAAGTTACACATTTTGGGGTGAAGACAAGAGAGAGACAGATGGCCAACTGTGGCTAAAACACATGACAAAAGGGAATTGGGGCAAAGACAATCCAGGATTCAGAGGGTGACTTTGGATGTGCTTTCAGCACCATATGCACTTGTATGTAGAGGCGAGAACAAGCTCCAGCATCCCCGGTGTTCCAGTTCTATAGGTGATTTGGGCCTGTGTCTGAATGTGTGCCTGCTCACATATTGTTAATCCAAGGGTGAAAGGAACAGCATTAACCTTTTGCACTGATATTCTAGCAGACTCCCCAAATGAGTTCATGCCCAGAAAAAAGAAGGTGATTAGGAATACAAATGCCTTTAGTTGTATTTCTCTTCAACCATATTAGCAATGACCGACATTGTCAGAGAGAGCAGAAGCATATCATTGTCACACAGAACAAGTATGTAGAAAGCTTTAAAACTTGCTACAGAGTAAAAGGATACCTTTAAGGATTCTGCCTCCCTTATTCTGCTGTATCTCTTGTGTGAATTGCCTTCACAAAAGACATTAATAACCATAATATTCAGCATGCTTTGTTTTTATATCGTATACAAACACTTGTTCAAAATGCTGTATTCTTTTGCCATTCATATAGAGCTGTAAATCCGCATTAGACTCTCGGCTGCATTTATACTTGACAGCTGACAGTCTTCTGTTTCTCTAGCCTTTCTTAGTTGTTTCAGAAGACCTGCTTCTTCCTAGTTTGCCTGTCTTCATTGTAAAGACCTACCCCTTCCTGGAAGTAATTCCTCTGCCTCTCCTCTGTTCTTCCATTGGTCTCACCCCCTCACTGTTAGTACTTGGGTTACTGGCAAGTGGAAAAATTAATGAATGGAGAAAAAAGCATGCATTAATCAATTAATAAACATTTATTATTAACTATTACTCTATATTATTATTAATAAATTAAATATTTAATTTCATTAGGGGGCAGGTAGGTAGCTCAGTGGATGGAGTATTGTCTTGGACACAGAAAGACTTTGTTCAAATCTCACTTCAGATATTTACTAGCTGTGTGATCCTGGGTAAGTCACTTAACCTATGTTTGCCTCAGTTCCTTCATCTGTAAAATGGGGATAAAAATAGCACCTACCTCCCAAGGTTGTTATAAGAATCAAATGAGATAATAAATGTTTACTGATTAATTGGTTGGTTGACAAAGTGGTTAACACAGTATCTGACACATAGTAAGTGTGTCAGATATATATTATATTATATTTATAGATATTATATTATATTATATATAAATGTTGCTATTATTATTATTAAGTACCACTATGTGCCAAGCACCATGCCAAGCACAGGGGATGGAAAAGGAAGCAAAAGACAGTCCTTGCCCTCAAGGAGCTCATAATTCAAAGGGGGAGACACCATATAAACAAATATATACAAACTATATACAGGGTAAATAGGAAAGGCACTAAAACTAAGAGGGTGTGGGCAAGACTTCCTATAAAAAATGGAATTTTTGAGACTTAAAGAAAGCCAGGGATGTCAGGAGGCAGAGTTGTGGAGGGAAAGAGTTCCAAGCATGGGAGACAGCTAGGGAAAATGCCTGAAGCTGAGAGATGGATTGTCTTGTATGTGGAACATCCAAGAGACCAGCGTCACTGGATCAAAATGTCCCTGGTGGAAAATCAGGTGTGAGAAGACTGGAAAGGTAGGAGGGCACTAGGTTTTGAAGGGATTTGAATGCCAAACAGAAGTGTTGGTTTTTAGTTCTTTAGTTTTTTTTTTTCACTTTCAGCATTTCATTTCCACAAGCTTTAAATTCCAAATTTTTTCCCCATCTCTCCCCCTGTTCCCCACCCCAGATGGCAAGCATATTGATTACTCCTTCCCCCAGTCTGCACTCTCATATATCCCCTTCCAGCACTCCCTTACTCCCCTTATTCCTTACTTTCTTGTAGGGCAAGATGGATTTCTATAACCCATTGCCTATATATCTTATTTCCCGGTTGCATGTAACAATATTTTTTAAATTTTTTTTCACAACAAACAGAAGATTTTGCTCTTATTATGTGTCCAACACAATACTAAGCATTGGAGATAAAAATACAAAAACAAGACAGTCTCTGCCATCAAGAATCTGATATTCTAATGGGGGAGAACATACATATAGGGGAATGGTGGCCAGGGAAAGCAGTTAGAATCTTGGAAGTCACAAAGATGATGAGTGGAACAATAGAGCAGTCTCTAAATGCTCCCTTTCCAGAGGCAATGGTCATGGTGATGGGATTATTATATTCCTCAAAGAAAGAGGTGAAAAGATGGGGAATGGGAGAGCTGCTACTAAAAATCGCTGGGTTGAAAATGATGATGGACCAGTGAATAGAGCACCAGTCCTGGAGTCAGGAGGACCTGAGTTCAAATGCGACCTCACACACTTGACACACTAGCTGTGTGACCTTGTGCAAGTCACTTAACCCCAGTTGCCTAGCCTTCCACCCTCAAAAAGAAAAAAAAAGAAAATTATGATAGATGCAGAATCCCAGGGAATCCAGAGAGAAGTAATTTAGCTCTTCTGGACCATGACCTCTGATAGGCTCAGGAATTTGAAGGTAGAGCTGAAAAAGGCTGTAGGCATTTGAACCTTTATGCAGAGCAAAGAGAAATAATTGCACCTCAGTATGCTCTATTTTTTGCCACCAAAAATGGAAGAATAGAAATGAGAGATTTAGCAAAGAGAAAGCATGGAATTTCATCACCAGTGGTTTGAAGCTGGTCACCATGGGGAGCCTAATTGAGAGTTTTTTGCCAAGGCCAATCCCTCTATATACACCCTTGATTCATTCCCCTCCTGTCTTTTCCAGCATATTTCCCCCACTGTTATCTATACTCTTTCTAATTTTCAATTTCTTCCTATCTACTGACTCCTTTCCTTCTGCCTACAAATATACATGTCTCCCTCACTCTAAAAAAAATTCACTTGATATGTATACATGTATATATGTATGTATAAGAGGTGCATGTGTATGTAAATATATATGTGAGTGTGGGCATATGTATGTTCATGTATACATAGACAGATGACACAGGTTGAGTTTAATATGAAGGGATGATATTTAAAAAATAAAACTAAGAGGTGAGAGAGAAATTTATTGGGAGGAGAAAGCAGGAGATAGATTAGGGTAAATTATCTCATATAAAAGAGACAAGAGAAAACTGTTACAATAGAGAGGAAGAACAGGAAGGTGAAAGGGAATGGAATAACCTTATTCTCACTGAATTTGGCTTAAGGAGGGAATAACATACACACTCAATTGGGCATCTTACCCTATAGGGGGGTAGGGGATAGGAGGGGACATGACAGAAGGGAGGGCAGATTGGGGGAGATGGTAGTTAGAAGCAAACATTTTTGAAAAGGGATAGCGTCAAAGGAGAAAATGGAATAAGTGGGGGACGGGATAGGATGGAGGGAAATATAGTTGGTCTTTCACAATATGACAACTATGGAAATGATTTGGGTAACTGCACATGTACAACCTATATTGAATTGCTTGTCTTCCCATTGGGGATGGGTGAGGAGGAAGGAAAGGGAAAAAATTTGGAACTCAAAGTTTTAAAAACAAATGTTTTTTTTTTTTAATTTGTTTTTTACATGCAACTGAGAAATAAGATGTACAGGCACTGGGGTGTAGAGGTCTGCCTTGCCCTGCTAGAAAGTTAGGGGAGTGATGGGGAAGGATATAGGGGAAAACAGATTGGGGGAAGGGGTATTCATTGGGCTTGCTATTTTGGGGTAGGGAGTAGGGGAAAGACAGGGAGAAAAAATTGTAACTCAAAAATCTTGTGGAAATGAATGTTGAGAACTAAAAATAAATAAATAAATAATAATAAAATTTCCCTTGATCTCCCATTTCAGCTAGTTGTCTTATATCTCTTCTCTCTTTCTTGGCTAAACTCCTTAAGAAAACTGTCTACACTAGATGCCTCTGTTTCCTCTCTTTTTAAACTTCTGCACTCTAACTTCTCACCTCATTTTTCAAAAGAAACTGCTGACTCCAAAGTAATCAGTGATTTCTTAACTGTCAAGTGAAATATTTTTTTTCTCTGTAGCAAGTATGATCTGGCTTACTAACCTAGAACCGTGCCAGCTAAATCTCTCCCTCAAGTTCTAGCGGTGCCCTGATTGAGTCTTTATTCTGGGTCTGTTCCTCCCACTGGCAGGTGCCAGTGACTACCCACTCCACCCCCTCAGTTCCATTTAACTACTTTAAAAAATTTTAATAGCATTTTTTTTTCCAATAAGACAATTTTCAACATTTCATTTTCTGAAAGATTCTGAGTTTCAAATTTTTCTCCCTCTCTACCTCGTCCCCAAGACAGCAAACAATCTGATAAAGGTTGTACATATGCAATCGTGTAAATGTATTTCCATATTGGTCGTATTGTGAAAGAAGAAGCAGAACAAAAGAAAATAGCAATAGGGGGAAAATTGAAAATAATATGCTTCCATCTGCATTCAGACTCCATCAGTTCTTTCTCTGGATGTGGATAACATTTCCCATCATGAGTCTTTTGCAATTGTCTCAGATCATTGCATCTCTAAGAAGAGTTAAATTGTTCATAGCTGGTCATCACATAATGTTACTGCTACTGTGTACAGTGTTCTCCTGGTTCTGCTCACTTCACTCAGCATTAGTTCATGTAAGTCTTTCCAGGTTTTTTCTGAATTCTTCCTGCTTATCATTTCTTATACCACAACAGTATCCTATGACATTCATATATCACAATTTATTCAGTCATTCCCCAGTTGATGGACATCTCCTCAATTTCTAATTCTTTGCCACCACAAAAAGAGCTGCTATCAATATTTTTTATATGTAGGTCTTCTTCCATTTTTTATGATCTTTTGGGAATACAGACCTAGTATTGGTATTGCTGGATCAAAGGATGTCACTTAATCGTTTAACATCAATTAGTTTTTTAAAAAGAATATTTACTCAGAAGATAAACAAGAACAGAAATACAAACATTTACACTTTGGGGAAACTCTCTCTCCATACCATCCCAGCCTAAGGGAGACGGACCCACCCTTAGCATGGTTTCTCTAAAACCCTGATCCTATTGAGTTCTGTCCAAATGCAGTAGACATTGATACTTGATGAGTCTTTACTACTCAGGGTATCATTGAAGGAGTGGGACAGTCAAGGTACTATGTAAGGAGCCCTGAAAAACAGAAATCTAAGATAGAAGGGCCTCCACAACAGACGTTTTTCATTCTGTGTCATCTACTTCATAATTCTGCCTATGCTCAGTCTTCATTTGTATTATATCTCTCCCAACTATAACAACCGATTTTAATAACAAAACTATTAGATGAATATAAATACATGTGTATGTGTATGAAAACATATACAGGTATGGGGGTCTGGACCTATGATTTTCTTTTATTTAATTGTTTTATATATCTACTTCTGCTAACAGTATTTCTTTTCTCTCCTTACCCCCAAACCCTTGCAGAAAAGAAAAAAGCAAAATCACTGTAATAAATATGCATAATCTGGGGGCGGCTAGGTGGCGCAGTGAATAGAGAACCAGCCCTGCAGTCAGGAGGACCTGAGTTCAAATCCAGCCTCAGACGCTTAACACTTACTAGCCATGTGACCTTGAGCAAGTCACTTAACCCCAATTGCCCTGCCTTCTCCCCTCCAAAAAAAAAAAAAAGAAAGAAAAAGAAATGTGCATAATTGAGTAAAACCACTTCCCACATGGGTCATGTGAAAACCTATGCTTCATCCTGAATCTTGAAGGACCTAATTTCATTAATATCGAATATACCCAGTGTGAAAATTCTTTCTATAAACACAGGTCAGCAACTTGAATGCAACTCAATCTTTAAAAAATTACCTTAGGTATTGAGAAGTTAAATGACCATCACCCAGCTAGTATGTGATAGAAGTGGACTTGAAACTAGGTCTCTCCTGATTGTAAGGTTAGCTCTCTAGCCACAACACTATGCTGACTCCTTTACACACACACACACACACACACACACACACACACACACACACACACA
>NW_027186349.1:8776020-8801725 GCF_028583685.1 Petaurus breviceps papuanus
ACACACACACACACACACACACACACACACACACACACACACACACACATACACACACATTCGTACCTACTCTGATTCTTAAAAGATGTGTAATTTCATCCATGTGAGTAGGTAATACCTCTACAAGTTCTCTTCACCTTAGTAAGTATATGTTTCTGTGTGAGTTGCTGGGGCCAAAAAAATTTTTATCAACTGGTGATCTAACCTTAGATGAAATGCTTCTCTAAACCTGCCTAAGCTAGTCCTCAGGTGAACCATGTAGTCTGACTCCAGGCTCCTATGCAAATACTTTCCAGTTTTGTGGAAAGATGCCAGAGCTATTGCTCTGTTGGTTCAGCCTTTAAGATTCCAAAGTCACCTCCACATTCTGATTAGGCATTAGAGTACATATTTGTGAGGGATGTGTTTGTGTGAATGTACAACAGTGTGTTTGTGTGTGTGTGTGTGTGTGTGTGTGTGTGTGTGTGTGTGTGTGTGTAGAATCTTCAAGTCCTTTCTCTAAAACATATTGCCTGTGTATGATCCTGGGTCGGTTGTTTTACATTATAATAATATATTATATTACAGTCACATCTATTACAATATATACTAAAGTATTATATAGTTTATAACATGATAGCTATTATCAAATATATTAGGTATACTGATATTATTATAAGTACACAGTATATTTTATACTATTAGAGTTTATATTTTATAAATACAATATTGGGCAGCTAGGTGGCGCAGTGAATAGAGCACCAGCCCTAGAGTCAGGAGGACCTTGGTTCGGATCTGGCCTCTGACGCTCAATACAAAAATTAGCCATGTGACCTTGGGCAAGTCATTTAACCCCAATTGCCCTTAAAAAAGGCAAAATAAATATAATATAGTTTGTAATATATTCAGGGATGTATGGTAAATTTTAACAACTGGTTTTCTAAAAAACTGTTCACACAACACACTTTTAAGTTTAATCTGAATCAAACTTTTCTGCATCACTTTCTTTTTTTTAAATTTTTTTGGTCTTTATTAATTTGTTTGTTTACTTTTAGTTTACAGGATTCAATTCCACAATTCCTTGAGTTTCAAATTTTCTCCCCCTCCTTGCCCTCCCCCTGCCCCCATGGCGGCATATAATCAAGTATAGGATCTACAAATAGTTTCACATTAGACATTAATCAGGTTATAAAGGATTGTGTCAGTCTTCATCACTTTCTTAAGTATAGATAATCAATAAAACAATAAATCAAACTTGGTTTGTAGTATTAGTCAATTTCAAAAGTGTAAATGTTCACACTTAAAATTTGACAGCACACCACTGAATGTTATTCAATATGTAATTTTTACTAATATTAATATTTATTAATTATTATTTTAATAATTAATATTTATGTATAGTTTACTACATTGTATTAGTATTAGCATTATATATATATGTACACATATATACATATTTATATATATATATATATATATAATTTTACAAGCATTTATTAAGGACTTCCTATGTGCCAGACATTATGCTAAGCACTTTATTCACAAAAACCCTGAGAGGTAGGTACTGTTATTATTCTCATTTTACTGTTGAGAAAACAGACAGAGGTTGAGTGACTTGCTTAGGTCACACAACAAGTAAGTGTCTGATGCCAGATTTGAACTAATTTTCCTCATTCCAGGTCCAATGCTCTTCCATAGCTGCCTCAATATCATATGATATACACTAATATAATGTTGCATAGCATATATTACACAATATAAAACATACTACTGTAGACATGTAGTTTATAATATATACTAACATATTATTAGCATATATAATATATTAAGTAAAATAAAGTATACCATCCAGGGTGTCCCAAAAGTCTTAGGGCTTAAAGAACTATTGTTTGTGAGTAGAATACATATCCTATGGGATGATGTAACAGTGTATTAGTATAGATTAGTACTAAGATTTTTGGGACACCCTTTATAATTCATACTAATATTATAGACTACTATAGAATATGTATTGTGCCCACATAGATGCATGTCCACTTGCTCCCTCAGCAGAGGTTTCCTTTCTGTCCCAACTGGACAGCTGCCCTTTTTGCTCTTCATGTGCAGCTCCAACACTTCCTCTGAGGTTTTTCCTCCTACTTCTATGGCATTAAGAACCTCTAAATCTGTGACGTGATGTGGAGAACTGTCCCAGCTTCTCAGTCCTGCCAATTTTCAGAGGAGTGGGTGGCAGAGGAGGATCCACAGAACACAGCAGCAACGGCTGCAATCTTTACTTGAGAAGCCAAAGCCTGTCATTCGATACAGCTTCAAGGGCCAAGCTCTGACAGAAATGAGGCTAATGAAAGAGACAAAGGCCCTAATTCTGCTGTTTCCATCCACCACAATGGGATGTTTGTCTCTGCTGTCATAGCAAATGAATGATAAAAGCCTGGTGTGGATGGGCTGCCTGGACGCAAGCATACAGATGACTTGCATTTCTAGACCCATACTTTTTAAAAATGCATAACTGTTTTCCTTAATAACTTAATGACCAAATAACAATGAACAGTAATTCCTCAGCCACCTATCTATGTCCTTCAGTACTTCAGGGATCTATGATTTTACTGATGTGCATCTTCTCCATTGAAAAAAATACTCTATGTCTTAGAGTCAGTTTCATGAGTTGCTGGGGTCAGGAAGGTTCATGTCCTAGTATTCAGCCCATTGGTGACCACCCTCAAACACTGATCTGTACCTGAGGTCTTTCCAGCCTAATAAAACCTGCCAGAAGTGGTACTTTCTTTACAATAACCTTCTACAATCCAAGGTGCCTTCCACCCATGATGAGACTGAAATTAGACTTTAGTGGAGGAATGAATGATAAAGCTCCTTCAGGAAATGAATAAATATAAATAAATAAATAAAAATAAAAGTAAATTTTTAAAAATGTCATTCTGCTCTCTTCTATTTTGTTTATAGATATGCTACACCTAACACCGTGCCTTATGCAGTGTAGGTAAGCACTTTATAAGTTTTTGTTAAACTTTTTTTGTTGTTGCTGTTTTAAATACTAGACCCCTTATCTTACCCTGGCTAGAACAGGAGCTACTTACAGGGCTGACCCCAGTACTGATCAACACCAGAGCTTTGACCTGATCCATTCCAAAACCAAAGCTATTTCATCCCTCCCTGGGCTCAAGAAGACCTGAGTTCAAATCCAGCCTTAGCTGGGTGACCCTGGGCAAGTCTACTTGCCTCAGTTTTCTCAAATACAAATTGAGGATAACAATAGCATCTACCTCCCATGGTTTTTGTGAAGCTCAAACGAGATGATATTTGTTCGACCCTTAACACAATGACCGACATATAGCAAGAACTTAATGAATCCTTATTCCCTATCTCTCCCCCCTGCCCCATTTTTTAGGCAACTCAGTGGCCCTTTACTCCCAGGAAGCTCACCATATTGATTCTGGATTTAGTAAGTACAATCTATGTAGGTCAGAGCACCCAAGGTCACAAAAACTACCAGCTTCAGCTTCCCAGTTACTGGGATTGCAGGCATGTGGGACCACGCCCAGCTATTGAACTAAATTTAATCAACCAACAGTGTAATTTAAGAAAAAAATTGCCAAGAAAACAAAAGAAGAAAAATGTCAAACAAATTAAATTTAGTCTAGTGGTGTAGTGGATAGAGAGCTGGCCTTAGAGTCAGGAAGATCTGGGTTTGAATCACAAACCCAACACTCACTGCCTATATGACCTTGGACAAATCACTTAAGTTTTGGGGGCTTCAGTTTCCTTGTGTAAAATGGAAGTATTGAGCTCCTTAACATCTACATCCCCTTCCACCTCTAAATCTATAGTTCTGTTCCTTTAGAGTTCCAGAATTTTAGAGTCAATTCTGAAATTCACCTGGACTATAAATCACAAGACATTATACTTGCTTTTTTGCTTATTGATGATGAGGATATCACATAGTAATGACTGGAGTAACACATACAAGCCAGATGCTCATTGTCTTGGATCCCTTGAAATACTTCCCCCTTCTGTTCCTCACCCCTACCCTTGGCATTTTAATTACAAGTTTCAATCTAGAAAATTTACCCCTTGACTATTTCATCAAAGACAAAAGGCTATTTCATTGGCCTTCCAGAGAATTTATGGGTTCCCTTCCTAAGGAGACCAACAGAGTGGATTATATGTTGACCTTAAACCAATGCCTTGAGTTGCTGATCTATGACCTCTTCTTAGGACAACAAGTTGGAAATTAAAGTGTGATATTAAATTAAATCTGGGCCCATAATGTTCAGAAAGCTTGGTGATTTCCCTGCCTGGAAGCTTTGAATTTTAAACTTTAAATCAAGTCTCTGACTATAAGTCACATTACCCAACTAATTTAAATAGCTCCTAATATCATCCTTATGCAAAAAGAGGACAAAAAATTAGCTTCAGATCTCAGAGGAACACTCTGCTGATTCATTTCCATTTTTAAAATCAGCCAGAAACACTAGACATTTGATCCAATAAATCAGGTTTAGGGCTACAAAAGCACTGGTCCCTGGAGGGTGGTTTTTAGGCCACTTATTCCAGCTAACCTAGAAAATACAAGTTGTTGTGCTAGGTAATTCACTTGGGGGTGGGGGGGCAGGGTGAAAGGAGACAAGTCCTTCCATTGTATATTCAAGCAGTATTTTGTCATCACCTTCTGGTTTGATTCCATTTTCTACAACTTACTATTTAAAATACATCAAGGAAAAGCAGTACAGGCCTCCTCACCCCTTGCTCCCCATTCTCTTTTCTTTGGTTTGGTTAGTTGGCTTGGTTCCCCAGATGATTGAATGAATTTATTTTACTTGCTATGGAACCATATTGGAAAGATTAATGATGAATCATGCCTCACAAAAGGAAGAGGTGAAGATCGTGTGGACTGGAATTTTCTGCCTGTAAGGCTAGCTCCTGGGTTGTCCCTGGAAACAAAAAATGCCAAATTTTAAACTTTTAAGGAATTGTGGGTTCCAAGTGACTGTTGATCTTGAGGTGTCAATTTAGATCAATGGATTCCAGAAGCTTGTTGAATATTAAAACTAGAGCTATTATTTTTATAAATTTTCAAAAAGAAATTATAGTCATTAAAATTTCTTGGTTTATATAAATGGATAATTTATATTTTTGTAATATATAATAATAAAATATAATGATGTTTATCACTATAAATAATTTTCCCTATGATTATTTTGTTGGTGTGTATATTCTTTTTTCTCTTAAAAACGTAGATATCCTTTGTTTTTATATAACCTTCATTTCTAAATATATCTCTCCCCCAGTAAGTCATCCTAACAAACAAATAGAAAAATAGAGAAAAAGACAATCCACAAAGCTAAACAATGGATCAGCTGATGCTGATGTTCTATGCAATTTTCCAAACATCTAATCACCCACCTCTGCAAAGCAGGGAGGACCATGCATTTTCTCATTTCTTTTCTAAGTCCAAATTTTGTCAGTATTAATTGAATGTCTTTTTGTTGTTGTTGTTCTGTGCATTTGCATTTTTTGTTACTATTAGTTAAATTGTGATCCTAATTTTACTTACTTTACTGCCTCAGGTCCTATAAGTCTTCCCATTCTTCTCCAAATCTTCTATATTGATGACTTCTTACAGCACAGAAGTATTCGATTACATTTATCCACCAGTTCAATTAGGCATCCTCAAATGATTTTTGTATCCAGTTCTTTACTATCACACACACAAAAATGAATATTTTTATTTATGTAGGATATTTCTTTCTGGTTTTGACCTTAGGTCATATGCTTAGCAGTGTAATCTCTGAGACAGAAGTTATATACATCACAGTCACTTTTTTTTTTTAACATAATTCCAAATTGTTTTCCAGGATCACTGGACCAAGTCACAGCTCTGGTGTGTGTATTCATTAGTCCCTGATATCCCTGCAGCTTAAAAGGCTACACTATTTAGCTTTTTATAGTCATAAAGGTTTGTTTTATACCATCACCTTACAAGTCTGAACAATGACTCCCAACTCTGCCCCCTGTATGACCTTTGGCAAACCATCACTTCATCATATCAGAATTCACCTGCCTAGGTCCAAGTTTCTTCATCTATAAAATGAGTTGTTTTGACTAGATGAGTCTAAGGCTTCTTCTACCTCTTAATCTAGAACTTTCTCTCTCTTTTTTTATTTTTTTATTTTTTTTTTTAAGCAATCAGGGTTAAGTAACTTGCTCAAGGTTACACGGCCAGTTATTTCTGGGTGTGGTGCTGAGTGTCTGAGCCCGGGATTCGATCTCCAGGTCGTCCCAACACTGGAGCCAGTGCTCTTACTCGCTGAGCCACCTGGCCGCCCCTCTCTCTTTTTTTTTTAAAGCAATTGGGGTTAAGTAACTTGCTCAAGGTTACACGGCCAGGTGTTTCTGGGTGGATGCTAAGTGTCTGAGCCCGGATTCGATCCCAGGTTATCCAGACTCTGGGGCCAGTGCTCTTACTCACTGAGCCACCTGGCTGCCCCTAAGCAATTGGGGTTAAGTAACTTGCTCAAGGTTACACGGCCAGGTGTTTCTGGGTGGGTGCTGAGTGTCTGAGCCCGGATTCGATCCCAGGTTATCCAGACTCTGGGGCCGGTGCTCTTACTCACTGTGCTACCTGGCCACCCCATCTAGAACTTTCTAATTATGAACAGTCAGCTCTCAAAAATTCTGCTAATTTCATTTCGTGGGATGAGCACTGTTGTTACTGTTTGTCCTTCTTTGCCGAAGAGGACCAATGATATCACAAGGATGACATCTTGGCTCACACATGAATAGGATTTAAGTAAGGCAGTGCTGTTCTGGGATAAGCTCTATGGGCTTCATAAACACAGCCCATTATTTTTCCCAAGTCTTCAGTTTTCCTGTGGAACAGCCCTGTAATACTACATAGGTGTAAGGGAATGTGACTCCTGATTGGTTGAGAAGCTTCTCCTGAAACAGTATGTTTCATGATGATGGAAGATGTGACCTCAGATTGATGAAGGATTTTAAGACAGGTGGCCAAGAGAAGCAAGTTACCCTGGAGCTCTCCTCTAAAACATAGACACATGGGGATGCTGGATGCGGGTCCCCTAATGCCCCTGATTTCCAGTGCTGATAACCACAGAGACAGATGAGAGCAATCTCCTCCCTTGGATCCTGGGAGATCCTGCCTGTATCTGTTCAGGCCCAATCCTCTTCTTGTTCTTCACAAAGTCAGAAATTATAATCTCCCTTGGAGACAGAGTGGGCCAGATACCAGATCATATACCTATCCATGTAAATATTGTGGATATATGGGTATGTCCTATGTGGATCCCACTTATGTACATATTTTACAAGAGGGGGAACAATATCTGGGTTATCCCAGATTTGGTTATCACTACAATGGTGAAACATAGAAGGAAACCTTGTTAGAATTAAATCTATTTACCACACATCAAGTATTGATGTTTTAAAGGTACAATAAAGGGTTTAGAATAAAAGGCATTCTTTTCCTGAGCACTCTGAAGATAATGCTTAGCTTACTATGAGCAGTTTAGGTCCCTCCCACCAAACACTGGTCACCCAGAAGATCGTCACAAACAACTACTTTACAGAAATTGAAGAAGTTATACAAATTAGACAATAGAATAGACCAAAGTAAATAAGCTCTTTGATTTAAAAAATATCAGCTCAACCAAGGTGAGGGGGTGTAACTAATGGATGGGGTAGAACCCTCTCTTAGCAGTCTCTAAGGATATGAGTAGCGGAAGTCAGGGACATGGTGGAGACTGGCATCCTCATATGTCTATGGCTTCAGGGAAATCTTCAATCTACTATCGAAATTCTGTGTTTGGGAACAATGAGGTGGCACAGTGGATACAGCACTGGCCTTGGAGTCAAAAGCACCTGAGTTCAAATCTAGCCTCAGATATTGACTAGTTGTATGACCCTGGGCAAGTTACTTAACCTTGATTGCCTCCCCAAAAAATTATGTTTGCTTTCCTCTAACTCCTCCAAAAATCTGAAGATATATCTCCTTCGTGTATGCCATCCACAGCATCTCAACTTCAGAGAACTCTCAGTCACATAGAAGTCATTTGTCCTTACATAAAGAAAATACAAAATCAGAAGGCTATCCTTCAGGAAAACTTCCCTAGGCTTGGGTAGAAGCAAAATTATATATAAGAAAGTTTTTTCATGAGTCAATATTACGAAGAATTAATTTAGCAAAAACTATTTGAGTCCCATGCGATATTAGAACTGAAGAAATCCTAAGCTTCTGCTGTTATTGCAAGTGAGAACGAGTCAGAGAAATTCAGAATTGGAAGACACCACACAGGTGATACAGTCCAATCATGACCTAATCCCTTATATAACATTCCCATCAACTGATCATTCTTTGAACTTTTGAAGTTCAGTCATACCACCTATCCATCATTCCATCTGAATTTCCCTGTACTGGATTTAGAGCCTCAAAATTTGGAGGGACAATATGGTAATTAATTGTCCAATTTTCAGGGACTACATACCTCAGGTTTGGTATTATGTGGTTATTAGATCTGGAAAGATAAAAAAAAAAAAAGTAGCCCAGAGCTATACAAAAAAATCTTATAGATCTTTCACTAATTTGTGTGGCCTTGAGCAAGTATGCTAACACTCAAAAGAGGAATATTATCATTTGACACTACAGGACTTAGAGATTCTAAGAGGAAAGTTTGTATTTAAGTGAAAATAGTTAATCAGGTTACCCAGCATGTGAAATTCAAATTTCAAAGACTTCCAACATTCTAAGGCTTTAATTCACCAGGAAACGTGATAATAGACCATGAAATATTTCAATTCAATTAAGCAGATAATTATTGAGTGCCTGCTGTGTGCATAATACAATATTAGATGCTGGGATAGATATATGACACAGTCTCTTTCTTCCTGGAGCTTATGGTCTAGCACAGGGATAAAACACAAGCATAAATGACTATAATATATACAATGAAGAATTACAGAATCTAAAAGCTGGAAGTGGCTCCAGAAGAAACCTTGTCCAACCAGTCCACATATTATTGAGGCATACAAGAACAAGGCACATTGCAAAGTAAGGGGTGTGGGGCTGGGAGGGTGTCTTTCAGTAAGGGTGGTAACAAGGAAGACCTTAGACAGGAACTAGGATCTGAGGTCAGCTTTGGAGGAAGGGTGAGATTTCAATAGTCGAGGAGAGGAAGAAAGGACTTTAAGGCACAGGAAAGACTAGAGCAAAGGTTCACAGTGGCTAAAAAAAACAGTATGGTAAAGTGATAGGGTGGGGTCTGGATTATCTGGAGAAGAGAAGACTTAGAAAATAATGAGTACAGGAAATGTGAAGAGGTAGCTTGGGGACTCCATTACAGAGAGCATCAAATGTCAGATATCTAAACTTTACCCTCTAGATCAGTGGTGTCCAAAGTAGAAGCTATGGCATAACTGGGAGAGCAGTTAACCAATGAGAAGGAGAGAAGTTGGGTTGCTTCTGACTTATATTCAATCATAAGCTTATCTGCAATACAACTATACTATCCTCCTCACCCTGAGTTCAAATGCAGTCTCAGACATTTACTAGTTGTATGACCCTGACAGGTCATTTCGTGTCTGTCTACCTTAGTTTCCTCAACTCAAAAAAGGGCATAATAATAGTACCTACCTCTCTGAGTTGTTGTGAGGATCAAATCATATTTGTAATGTGTTTAGCACAATATATCTGTCACATATATAAATGTTAGCTATAATTTTTATTATTATTTCATCTTGAAGCAAATTGAGATCAAGACTATGGAACAAAAACACATATCAAAATGATAGTTTTTTCCATGTAAGTCCAACAAATTGCTTATTGAATTGAATCAGAATCTCCCCTGGAGAGAGTCTATGTCACTGACTGTAGCAAGGAATGAAGAAAAGAGCTAACAAGACTGCCTATTGCTTTGTTTTTTCATTATTATAACTGACTTCCTATAGGTATACAGTAGTGCTACCACAGGAGTAGTGGTAATAGTAGTATAGGTGAGTAACTTAAAAGTATCATGGTTCTCTCCTTATAAATATGGGAAGACTATGTTCTTCCCCCCTTTCTTATATCTCAAAGATTTCATGAGGATTAGAGAAACACTATCCACAAAGTACTTTGAAAGAGATAAATATCAGAATAATGACAATAATAATACATTCCTATATTTCTTTACCAAAATGTTTTAGTTACAAGATCTCACTTGACCCTCTCAAAAGCCTTTTGACTTTTTACTAACTCCAAAGTTCGTGTAAGGACTTTATGCCCATTTTACAGGTGAAGAAAGTGAGATTCAAAGAGACTAAATCACTTGCCCAAAGTCATACAACCTAGTAAGCGACAGACTTGAGCTCAACTCTCATGAGTTTAAATCCAGTGTTCAGTCTCTGTGTAAATTATACAACTTTGAATATAACTAGATTCAAAGCAAATAACAAAGGATGTGTGTGAATATGTGTAGGGATGGGGGAGGTAGATAGGTGAGTGTGGGTGGTTGTGCATGAATGTTTTTTTCTTTGTGTGTGTGTATGTGTGTGTGTGTAGCTAGAATTTCTGAGCTTCTGAAAAAGGTATACTTAAACATGTCTCTTTCATGTTGTATTATTCATTCTGATTTTCCAACTCATTAAAGGCATTCTCCTACCAGGTTGCTGAGTGAGCTCCTAAACTCTTTTATTGAACCTGGCCCTAAAGCAAAGGATGAGTTTTGATGATTTAACAACATTTTGGCATGTTTGTTTTTATCATGTGAGTATTTAAAGTAACTGAAAACTCAATTTGCCTAAGGACTTTGTAAATACTCTAGAATAATAGGTCTCTGTGCCTGATCCTCTGGAAGGCAAAAAAGCACACATGCAAAATGGCCATAAAATAAGATACCATTTACTAAATGCTCCCTCCCTTAGTGGCATTAGAGAATGGGATTATAGGATTTAGGGGAAGGGATCATCAAGCACAGCACTCTACTCTACAAATGAGGAAAATGAGGCCTAGAGAGGAGAACAAACATCAAAGAGAGAGAGACAGAGAGAGGAAGAGAGAGAGATACAGAGAGAGAGACAGAGACAGAGAAAGAGACAGAGAGAGAGACAGAGACAGAGAGACAGAGACAGAGAGTGGGGAGGAGAATGAGGAGGGAGAGAAAGGCAAACAGAGACAGAAGGGGGAAAGAGAGACAGAAAGAGAGAAACAGAGAAAAAGACAGAGATAGAAACAGAGAGAGAGAGATGACCTCATGTTTAGTCATTTATCTTTCCAACAGTATTTAGTTAAATCTTCAATTGTACGTACATTTAGTAAAATGCCTATTAGGGGCTAGATCTTTTGTTGGGCTCTGTGGGGGCACAGACAAAATCAAAACAATTCTGGTCCTATTCATTCTTCTGGAGGGGGTGGAGGAGGGGAGTGTTGCACCAGCGATAGAGAGAATTAAAAAAAGAAGGTAATCATGTAGGGAAAGAAGCCTAACAATTGAGGGGATCAGGAAGGGCTGCACAAAGAAAATGGCACATGAGCTCAGTCACAAAGAGAGGTAAAGATCCTAAAAGGCTGAGACAAAGCAGTAAATGCATTCCAAACTGAAGGGGTGGCCTATACACAGGAATGGAAGATGGAATGCTGAGTTCAGAAAACAGTTCTCAGCAAAGTATAGAATCAGTATGAAATTAACTTGGAAGAAAAAGTTAGGTTTGAGTCAGATTCTAAAGGATCTTACAAGCCAAATTCAGGGATTTGTATTTATCCTAAAAGCAATGGAGAGCCCCTAAAGAAAGATGTTTGAGCTGGGGAGTGACATGGTCAGAACTGAGTCTTAGGAAGAGTATTTTAGCAGCTGCATGGAGGATTGTGGTATGGGAAATACCACAAATATTGAACAAATAGAAAAAAATAATAATAAAAAGAATATTGGCTCAGAATCAGAAAACCTGAGTTCAGATCCTTCCACCAATGCTTACTGCTTATTATGATGATATGTTTATTATTATGATCCTGGATCATGAGCAAGTCACCTTCTCTGAACCTGGTTCCTCCTTTGTAGAATGAGGGGTGTAATGGCAAGCACAGAAGTAGTTCACACCTTGTTTCAGCTATTGAATTAACACCTTGTTTCAGTTCAAGTTTCTTTTGAGTCTTGTATCGTTTGTTAAAAAAACATAACATGTCAACCCCACAAATTGTGAACCCTAGAACTCATGAACTCCTGCAACAGGAAGGGTAGGAGCTAATGACTACATATAAAGAGAGGCCCAGGCTATAGAGACAGCAAAACTGAAAATAGGACTCTTGTGGTGGCAGAGTCAAGAAGGACAAAACTTGTGGTATCCCAGCACTGTGATTGTCTGTTCTATCTGTGTTGATGTTTGTTTGTGATACTTTGTACAGAAGCCCTGGGACTTTACTGGAAGCCCTGAAAGAGGATTTTCTGGTTGTATATTTACAGAAGTCCTGGAGGAGGGCTTTGGAGGTCCTGGGACTTTACTGATAATTTGTGCTGACCTCTTGGACCTTCTTTGTGGGTCTGTGTTGATTTCTATGTTGATGTTTTGTGTTGAGTTCTCAGATATTGTTGGTGGGTCTGAGCTGATTTCACAGGCAGATAGTGAATTGATGATGGTGCCAGCAATGTGCATGAATATTATTGTGGCTCTGTCAAGCTTTGTCTTCCCAGAAACAGGAACTATGAAGGACTTGAGGTGGACTGGACATTGTGAGTTTCAATATGGAACAGGAACTAGACAAGGAACTGAGAACTGCTTGCCTTTGAACCCAGGTGATAGTTGGAGCTGGGACCATGGAAGAGGAATCATGGAAGCTGAGAGCCAGCCTTGAGTCAAGCTGAAAGAAGACTTTACTTGGATACTGTGTACTGACTGAGAAGATTATGATTTACTGTGACATGGGGTGGAGAACTTTGACTTTTGTACTTTGTGATTGAATTAAGGATTTTGTGATTGACTAAATGAATATACTTCGTTTAAAACTAAGTGACCACTTTGGTGAAAACTATGTGGCCATTTTAGTGATAAGTTGTTGAGTTGTGACATGGTGAATACTATATTTTGATTTTCTGTAATAAGTTGTAACATTGTGAATGCTGTACCTTGATTTTCTGTAAATGTTCTGCTCTGATTTGTTATTGAATAAATAGAGAGTTCACTATACTCTATTGTCAGAACCTTGAAAGCTGTTCACAGCAGCAGTCCTCTGGAAAGCTGTTCATTCATGGCTTTACAAGGGCCTTTAACCTCCGAGGCCCATTCTATTTCTATGTCCTGTGATTTTAGGATGGATTCAAGAAGAAAGAACCTGAAAGAAAGGAGATGAATTAGAAGTCTATTGAAATAGTCCAAGAGAAGAGTCGTGGAGCCCTGAAATGTCTGTGTCAGTGAGAGGAGACAGATTTGAGAGATGTTTTGGAAGCAGAATCTATAAGACCTGCAAACTTATTGGATTGAGAATGTAAAGGAAAGGCAAGAATCAAGGATGAATCAAAGGCTCGTGAACGTTGTCACTTCTTCCCTTAGCTTGCATAAACACAAATACATTAGGCATATCAGTGCACTTGGTGTCTTGAATCTTTACTTTTTCTAAGGTAGAAATCATGCCATTGTATTAATAGATTTTTCTATACCATAAAATCACATGTCTGAGCAAGTGATATTTTAAATAGTGATATCATTACATCCTTACCTATAACAATGCCCTCCTTGCAAGAAGCTCAAAGCTTTTAAAATCTAATCATTACCAATTATTTTTTTTTACCATTTACCAATTATTTATCATTACCTTCCATGGAAAAATCTTTTTCCATAACTAATTAAACAATTAGAGTTCAATAGAAGGACTTATCGTTATATAGATATTCCATCTAGAGCCCAAGACCCCCCTACTTCCAAATAAATAAATCAATAATCCTTTTAATGTCTTTTCAATAAAAATGCTCATTCACCAGTGATCCTTAGAGAAGCTAAGTTAAATACAATTTAACTAAGCTAATTAAATTCTAAAGACCAGATTCTCACTATGTATAACTCTATATTCATAATCTTAAAATCTAAAACTATGAAGCCAAAAGTTGTTCCCAACTCAGCTCCTTTGTTTCCAGATGTGATTTTCAGCATCAAAAAGGCTTGTAAGCAGCGTTCAGAGGAGGATGATGAATAGTCCTTATAGCAAAGTTTGAGTCCTGAATCCCTTCGAGACCTACTACACTCCCTCAAGGATAGTCTTAAATTGGCATATAGCCATTGTAGAGGACGCCCAATGGAAAGAAACCACAGAAAGGGTGTGGTTGAAAGGGAAGGGAATCACTGAAGAAGAGGAGTCAGTGGGAAGGTGGAGGCACTCATCAAATAGTAATTGTAGCATTAAGTTTCTGGTTATAAGGAAGTAAACTCTGTCAATACAACCGCTGCAGTCAAATCCTGTGTTTCTCTTGCAGAGAGAAGACATGATTTTCCAAGTGTGAGGGTTTATATTTTTCCCTATATTTTAAAACTAAGCTGACAAATTTTATTGTCAATTGAAAGAATCCCATTTAAATCTCTAAAATAGTTTTCCCTATCAAATTCTGTGCTGCAAAGTATTACAAGTCTTATATAATGGAACATCTTAGAGATGATCTGGAAGTGAAGTATTTCATGTTAAAAAAATCAGTAATGAAAGCCATAAATTTAATTCAATTTAATAAATATGTATTAAGTGTTTACCACATGCAAGAAATTATGCAAACACATTTAACTGATGACTATTTCTTGTTTGCAAGTGTTTTTCAGAGTTCAAGTTGAGCAGAGTTTCCAAGTTGATTGTCTTGGAAGTGAAGTTTGGTAAATCAAAGTAGATGCAAAATGAACATTACTGCCAGTAATGTAGTATATGTAACTGTTTTATAGATCAAGAAGGTAATAGGAGGGGTGGCTAGGTGGCACAGTGAATAGAGCACCAGCCCTGCAGTCAGGAGGACCTGAGTTCAAATCTGGCCTCAGAAACTTAACACTTACTAACCATGTGACCTTAGGCAAGTCATTTAACCTCAGTTGTCCTGCCCTTCCCCTTCAAAAAGAAAAAAAAAGGTAGTAGGATACTTGTACTTTGGGTACCAATTTATAATCGTCTAATAGCCTGAATGGAGAGTACCAGAAGATATAAAGCCACCTAGATTGTTTCAGATACATCTGTATAGTGTTCATCAGTGAGAAGTTACCCAAAAAAGATCAGTAGAAAAATATTTAATGCCATGGTCCTGCCCCCAGTGATCTATTTTTCATCATAGTCTCCAATGAAATGCAGAGTAGATATGCAGTCACTCAGCATAAAATAGAAAGAGCATCTCTTTATGGGACCGACTGAAAAATGAGCCATGGAAGATCAAAGGTTGTAAATGTATTGTATAATAGGCAACCAATTACATAAAAGGAAGCTGGGCAAGCTATGTTGCATTCAATCAATCAACAAGCATTTATTAAGGAATTAGGCTATAGACAGACTCCCCAAATGACAGATTGTAACACGTATGATGATGCAGTCAAAAGAACACTAAATGGGAGCAACTAGGTGTTGCAAGGGATAGAGCACTGGTCCTGGAGTCAGAAGGACCTGAGTTCAAATTTGGCCTCAGACACTAGCTATGTGACCCTGGGCAGGTCACTTAACTTGATGGTTCCCTCCCTCCCCCGCCCAGAAAGAAAAAGCACTAAATTATAAGACTGAATTTGAAGTAATTGTACCTAAATTTGAATCCCAGTTTTCCATATATATATACAACCTAGGTTACCATGGGCAGATCATTTAACTTCTCTGAACCTTTGTTTCCTTTTCTGTAAAAAAAAAAAAAATCAGATTAGATGACCTTGAGATCCCATCCAGTTTTAAATCTGTGATCTTATGGGTTTACAGGAACTCAATGGGATGAGCCAATGGTCTATCAAATATAATTATAGGTTCTGGTACTCAGAGGATCTGCTGAGCAATTGGCAGGTTTAAATACTACAGAAAGTCACCAACCAATGGCTAGGTCTTAAAGCACTTTACATCAATATAATTAATTAAACCTATTTTACAAATTAGGATTGGAAGAATGAAAAATTAAAATGATTTGTTCACAATTCAAAACAGCCAATTAGAAGTAAACTCCCAGGTCTTCCCCTGACTTTTTTTATAAACATCTTTGTCCATCCCATTGCTGGCCTTCCTCTCATTTCCACGTTTGTGATCATGTTTCTTACTGAAGAAGAAATTTCTGACTTTCTGAAGGTCTTCCTGAACACTGGAAGGAAAAACTGGTTAAGCTTTACTGGCCATGGAAACTTACTTCAAGAATTAGGGGGCAGGTAGGTGGCACGGTGAATAGAACACTGGCTCTGGAGTCAGGAGGACCTGAGTTCAAATCCGGCCTCAGACACTTAACACAAAAAACTAGCTGTGTGTCCTTGAGCAAGTCACTTAACCCCAATTGCCCTTCCAAAAAAAAAAAGGCAAAAAAAAAATAATTAGGTTTGGACCAAGTCAAAAGTTTTCTGTCACCAAATAAGCCTAAGAAGACCACTCCTCCCTTCTTCCCAATCCTTCATTGGTTACCTGGTGAAATGTCACATTCTTCAAAGAAATGTAAATAATCATGGCACTGAGGAACTAGGCTAACCAGACACAGGACTAACTGCTTTATCTCTTGGGGCAGGGAGGTATTTCCCTTAAGAAACTGCACATTAAAATGAGAGTACGGGTTATGCTTTTTTTTTTCCTTTAAATTTAGTCTATCACCCAACGGGAAACTAACTGTTTTCATAAAAGGGATCTATCTTGTATTAGCTGCATCCAAAGCATTTTGTAAAAGGTAATTTTACAACTTCATTGAAGTTAGGTCAACTCTAGGAAGGAAACTTTGTTTCCTCTTTCTACTGATTAAGAGTCTACAGCTTTACCAGGCAGTTCCAGACAGGGAAGGGAGATCTTATCAGGACCTTTGGAAAAGTTCCATTGTTGTGGTGATCTCTATTTTTTCCTTAGCCAAAAGAAACAAGGAAAAACTATTCCAAACAGCAACATGGCATGTCAGCTGTTCAGTCTTTAAAATCCCTTCTTTACTAGTTTTTTTTTGGTGTTTTTTTGTTGTTGTTGTTGGCTGTTTTTTTGTTGGGGTGTGTGTGTGTGTGTGTGTGTGTGTGTGTGTGTGTGTGTGTGTGTGTGTGTGTGTGTGTGTGTGTGATATGCTAGCATTTCAGAGGATTGAGAGCTGATCCAGGTACAAAGAAAGTGTTCGAATCCTTCTTTAAATAAGGTATCTGTCATTGAGCTGTATTTCACCCCAGGTCCCTCATAAGCAGCACCTGTATCCACAGGTACATAATGAATTAGAGGGAATGAATTTTTTACTTCTTCCACTGATCCCCCCTATATCATGCCCTTCCAATAGTGTATGAAAGAAGTCTTTTTTTGGTCTAGTTGGTTGATCATGCCCTTCATTTCTTTTTCTTCTTTTATATTTTATTTTTCCCCACTTAAATGTAAAAATAATTTAACATTTTTTTATTTTGAGTTTTAAATTCTCTCTCTCCCTCCTTCCCTTCTCCCTTCCCTAGACAGTAAGCACTCTTATACAGGTTATACATCTCATGCTCTCCAATTCAATTCAGCCTGTATATTACAGGTAGTTAGGTATTGCAATGGGTAGAATACTGGACTTCCAGTCAGATAAACTGTGTTCAAATTGACCCTGGGCAAGTTGCTTAACCTCTCAGCCTCAGTTTCCTCATCTGTAAAATGGAGAAAGTAATGGTTCAGGGTTGTTGTAAGATAAGATAATGTTTGCATGAAGCTTTAAAAAACATTTATATCAGGCGGCCAGGTGGCTCAGTGAATAAGAGCACTAGCTCCAGTGTCAGGATGACCTGGGGATCAAATTCGGGTGCAGATACTTAGCACCATACCCAGAAATAACTGGCTGTGTAACCTTGAGCAAGTTACTTAACCCCGATTGCTTAAAAAAAAATTATTATATTTCATCAAATGACATGACTTTTCAAACAAAAATATGACTACTTTCCTCTCCAACATTAAAACAATTTAAATTTCTCTGATTTACAGGATATGGTGATGAGAATTGGAGGAAGAAAAAAAAACACTTCCCTATTTCTACCTCCACCCTCACCAGCCTCCCATCATTTGCTTAGAGTGACTCAAACAATTTAATTTTTAAAATGAAGAAGGTGTGCTTGATTATTACCTCTGGGCAACAATTACTTTCTTTCAGAGGGACACCCGCCTATTTACCTTTGCTGTTTTTCAGAGGATAAAGAATCATGTCATTTTTTTTTTAAGAGATGAAAAGGAAGAAGTGCCACCTACCAGAACCACAGTGAAGCCTTTGGCTCCTTGAAGATTAGGGAGAAAATATATTGAATTCATGAGGATGGAAATAAAGGAATCCTTGTCAGAAATTTATGAAAGGAAAATCTTAAGTCTAACTGAGGGAAGACCTCAAAGGTCATCTCTTTCCAGACCAACTCCCACCCCCTTTCATTTAATAGGTGAAGAAACCAAGGCCTAGGGAGGTTAAATTATTTGCCCAAGGCCAATCAGGTAAGGAAAAATCAGAGAAATAGAAGAGGAAAAGGAGTTCTCTGACTCAGGAGTCAGTAGTGTTCCCCATCTTCCCCTTGGCACACAGCCTCTTGTCCTATAGAGCAAGACCCACTATGACCACTCAGCTAGTGTTATCTTTCTACTAGCTGACTTTGCTTCAAAAGAAGGTAAAATATTCATAGAAGTCAGGCAAAGGTAAGAGAGTTCTGTCAATAAATAGCCAATAACCCCATCCTATTGAATCTTCCTCCAATCAGTTTTCCCTATCTAACTAGGATTGAGTACATCTTCTCAAATAAACACCACTATAGATACACATTCCTTACTCCCAGAGCATGTTGAAATTATCCATATATACTCATCCACAATATTGATTGTTTACGTCTAATCTCCCCATCGCAGCTTTTTCTTTTTCCCAGACCCCAGCTAGGGATGAACTATTGCCCAATTGCTCAAAGCTGGTTAACTCTTTCCAACGACTTTTTTCCCATGTTTCTAGAGTCACCACAAAGGTTGATCCCTTCCATGAAAGAAAACTGGCTTAAAAAAAGTCTTTTTTATAATAAAGCTGGCAAGAACATCATAAGGTCATGAAAATTAAGAGAGGATTTGATTTAAAATTGCAAGAACAGAAAGCTTGAATCTCTCTGTATAGTTTGCTATACAAATGTAAGGACAAAAAAAGATATGTAGCTTGCCCAGATATATAAAGTAATCTATTTGGTTTGAATAGACTATCTATTTAAATTAGGATGACATTACAAGTGGCTACTAGACTGGAAATGGAGATCTGGGCTTTGTTATATGCTACCTAGTTAGATAGGCTTAGACCAAAGAATTCTGTTATTAAATGTCCCTTCATCAATTCAGAAGCAGCCTAAGGAGAGTTTAAATATTTCTCTTAAAAAAGGTACAGTAAGATGGAGAAGAATTGCAGAATTAAGTAGGAATCCACAGGACTTCCAGTTCACACATGGCCACAAGATGTTCGATGACTAATGAAGTAGAAAGACAAATTGAGTCAATATGATCAGAGGAACTTCAGAAGGTAATGCTTCTACCAAGAAAGACACTGCTCTAAACCAAACTCCATATTTAATCCTTAAATGCATGGCAGCATTTTTTCCCTGAGCACACAATATAAAGAAGCTCTAAATATGTCACTAGAAAGAAGCCAAACATATGTCCTTTGACTTGAGATGCAAAAGAGTGAATAAGGAGGAAGAAGATAATACTTGAGAAAAGGGAATGATATCCTCTTGTATATTTATCATCATATCACAGTGACCAAGGTTGGCTTTTGACTCAAGCCAAGATTATTCAGTAAACTCAGATGTTTAATCTGATTATTTGTACCTTAGCAAAGTTCAGTAGCAAATACTTTCTTCAACTAAGTGAGATAGTAATTGCAGATTTTGGAGACAAAGTAACATCTCCACAATTACTCATTTTTCTTTCTTATTCTGCTCTTTTCAGGTTTATAATTAAGTCCCTGTCCCCAAATACAGAATTAACAAAACCCTGCATATTGTTGCATCTGAAGAAGGAAGTGGCCTTCTTCAACCAATTGTAATGATAATGCTATACAGGATCAATGTAGCCAATCAAAGATGGAACTGATCAATTCTGTCAAAAAAAAAAAAGTCTAAGGACTTTTGAGAGCTTGTGAAGACTTTGAGAAGTATGTGTTTTTCATTTCCATAAGCCCCTGCCTTCCTGGGTCAAACCAGGATCCAAAGTGGAAGTGCTGAAATATTCAGAGAAAGGATATCTCCATGTGATATTTCCAGCCCAAACAGAAACAGGAAATTCCAGAAATCTCTGGAGACAAAACCAGTTCCCCTGAGATGTCCCCGCTTAACTTTCCATATTGAATGAGGTCCGGATGGCTCAATAATGTCCAAACCCACATGTGAATGATCTCAATTTTTACTTAGCTTTGAGAAAATTGCAATACATTTGAAGCTAGTAGTTATAAGCCTTGACATATATTGTATTTCAAGCCTTTAGGCCCAAATTTTCCCAAGAACAGGGTAGATGGTATCAATCATCATATGATTTGGGAGGGTCCTACTTCAATATTTCAAGCACCTGTGATTTCATTAGTCTGAAACCTTTCTCCACTGACACAAATTACCACCCGGGATGTGCCACAGTCGACTCTATTCCAGAATCAATCATTCAGCATTCACTGTGAACATTTATACTTCAGAAATCTGCAAGCACTAGAAATCAGGGCTTCACATAAAGTTGATTGTCTGGACCTTAAAATGTTAATAATGCAATTAATAATGCATATTAAAATTTAAATTTGGTGTACACTTATCAGCTCACCCTTGTATTGCTCTATAAATATTTCTTGAGCTCTCCAGGAAATGAAGTCATCAGAATGGAGAAGGATGACAATTACAATGATGATGATGATGATTATGATAACCAGCATTTACACAGCACTTCAGGGTTTACAAAGTGCTTTACACCTACTATTTCATTTGACTCTCATCAACACCCCTGATTACAATCCTTCTCTTACAGTCATCACTCTGCAGCACTTGGCAGTGTACTCTCTCTGAACTTAATATACTGGTCCTCAGATAACAGACACCACTGGGCCCATCCTTTAATTTAATTCTTTTTGCTTTTGCAGGACCTTACAGAGCTTGCAATCCATTGGTCTAACTTAGAGAACTCAGGGTCACAGAGAGTGGGACTTCAGTGGAGGGTCCTGTCAGAATCGAAGCTGGGTTAAGGCTTTGCCAAGGGTGCTGGAATTTGGAGGATACTGACAGTGCTTAAAGTAGGAAGTTGCCAGATTGCTCAGTTCCTACCTCTCTTCCTCTTACACGTCTGGTAGACACACTTCGGGTAAGATCCTTCCCAGCACAGCTTCCTCTTGTTTTCTCATATGTCAAGGTCCCCATCCTAGGATCTTGGGTCCTTGTGTCAGCAAGTCAAATCAAGTCAATAAGCATTATGGTGCCTCCTATGTACCAGGCACTTTGCTAAGTCCTGGGGATTCTATACTTTGTATACAACCATTAAGAAAATTTGTTTTGCTGTGAATATTTATTGCAAAATAATTTCTTTCTCTCTCTTTTTTTCAATAGGATGGGGAGATGGAAGGAAAAGAAAATAGATTTCTGTTATTAACTTTTTTTAAAAATAGAGGGGGACAGTATTACAGATATGAAATGTACCATGTACTTTCAGATAAAATAACTATTGTTAGTTTAGATTGTTTTACTTTGTTATAAGACACCTCTCATGGAAAGGGATTAATCTGTAAATGGGAAGGAAGGAAGGAAGGAAGGAAGGAAGGAAGGAAGGAAGGAAGGAAGGAAGGAAGGAAGGAAGGAAGGAAGGAAGGAAGGAAGGAAGGAAAGGAAGGAAAGGAAGGAAAGGAGGGAAGAAAAATTGAAAGAAAGCCAAGTGGCTCAATCTCAGCTCAGGTTGCAGTCTAGACTTCAACTCCAATTCCATCTTGTAAGATTCCCATCAGGCAAGGGAGGAGAAAGGATGGAGGTCAATTTAGATAATAGAACTTGAGGTCTGACTCTACTGAGGGGAGAGAAGAGAAGAGAAGCCCAACCCCAGTCATCAGTGCTGCTGGGAGTCATACAAGCTCCAAAAAATGGGATTCAGAGAAGGTAGGTGTGGGCAGTGAATACAAAGATCATAGACTGTCCCCACCCTGTCTCCACCCCCACAATAAGCTTGGGCAGCCATTTAGGAGGATGTTGGGCTTCCTACCCTGGGGTGGATGAGTTTAGATCCAATTATGCTTGTGAAGGACCCCAATCTCACTCAAGAGCCCATTGAGTAGTGAGACCAGGATTGAGTATTAAGAACACTGGTGCTTTTCCAATTAAGCCTTGGTACTTTCTCAGGCCAGATTTTACAAAATTCCTGAAGGAGAACTGGACCAGGAATCCAGAGACAGGCAACTCCAGGACCCGCTCTGCCCCTAGCCCTGGGTTTCTGTTTCTTCCTCTATAAATAAAGGGGTTGAGCAACAGCTCTAACAGACTGAATCTTTGAGTTCTAGTCTGCATTTAACTCTACCTGAGCTCAGCTTAAATCTCAGGAAGAATTGAATATATATTCCTCTGTGACTTTAGGTTAGTCATTTTCTGTCTCTGGGGTCTTGGTTTCTTTCTCTGTGAAACCAAGGGAGAAAAACTATATGAGCCCTAAAGCCCCTTTCAGCTCTAACTTTCTAACAAGATGCTTTATGGGGCTGGGGTGGTGGGAATTCTATTCAAATCCTCTTGCAACTCCCTTTCCAACAACATTAGTTTGCTACAGGCCTTACCACTGTCCCCTCCCAGCCCAAGTAATCAGGCTTATAGGATGACAAATGAGAAGAAACAACTGAACTTAGCATCTAGTTATCAAGAAAAATTTATTAAAATAGGATGGCACATTTCCTTAGGAGGGAGGAGAGAATCTCCCAAGCAACAGTCTGGAAGACTCAGTCTTTCTACTGGTGTTAGTGTCAGCTAGGCTGCATAGTAGTTAGAGTATTTGGACTTGGAATGAGAAAGACCCGAGTTTGAATGTTGCCTCAGATACTTAGTAGCTACATGACCCTGGTCAAATCACTCAACCCTTCTCAGTCTCTCATTTCCTGTAAAATGGGAATGATAATAATACTACCTATTTCACAGGGTTATCATGAACTCCAAATGAGATATTCTGTACAAATGCTTTCTATTCCTTTAACCACACCATAAATGTTAGTTATCATCATCATCATTACTGTTATTATTTTTATTACATATCCCCAACTGAGATTACCTTTCATGAACTTGCTTTGGGCATTGTTTGTGATACTTGACCCATGGGCAAGAATTCTTATTAACACCTAAGATAGTATTTCCTCCTTATTGAAAAGGC
Organism: Petaurus breviceps papuanus; assembly: GCF_028583685.1. NCBI lineage: Eukaryota > Metazoa > Chordata > Mammalia > Diprotodontia > Petauridae > Petaurus > Petaurus breviceps. The sequence goes on from NW_027186349.1 coordinate 8,799,503, forward strand.
ACCATGGTACAGTAGAATGAGTTCTGGCTCTGAATTAAAGGACCTGGGTTTCAAATCCTACCACTGATATTTACTGTCTACGTGACCTTGAGCAAGTCACTTAACCTACATGGACCTCAGTTTTTTCATCTGTAAAATGAGAGGATTAAACTAAGTGGTCTCTGAGGGTCCCTCCTGTTCTAGATCTATGATAGAAAGACCAATTTCAAAAGATTGCCATAAGTCAAACAAGAGTTGTTATAACTAAAAATAAATTATATTTACTCTTAATATGCGTCTATTGTAAATTATTGATAGAATCATGGGTTCTCTAAGTTGAAAGGAGGAAGGGAGAAACAGAGAGATAGAGACAAAGAGACAGACAGAGATGAGAGAGGGGAGCAGGGGATTCTGGCCTATTAATCTAAAATAAGCCATGCATTAATGCATTAAATGGAGGCTGAAACTCAATATTACCTTAAATGTATAGATCCTTTTATCAATGGCCTAGCTAAAAAATCTGCAAGCTAGAGAATTCCTAGGCTTTCAAAGGCTGGGAGTAATGTACTTTCATCCACAGCTCCAGCTCGTTCTCAATCTGGCCTAAGGTCCAAAGTAGAGTGCACTAGAGAAGTCAGATCAATAACTCAAACACAAAGATCTGCAAGGGGTGCCTGGCATTCATTTAGAATGTAGCTGCTACTTCTGATCATCTTTCTTAATCTGTATGGAGCTCCTAAAGTTCAGGTGGTTTTTTACAGGGGAAACTGAGAAGCCGCACTACTGGAAGTGAGACTGCTCTAATCTTTTGTATAGCAGGGAATAATCAAAGCTTTTACGGTGTGAATATGCTATGGAGCAGGAAGGCACACAGTAGGAGAGGTGGATGAAAACTGTATGCTAAAGTGTCCACTGTGAGTGTCCTGTTTTCCTGCTGTTCTCATTTCGTGAAGGAATTAGATTGTCTGGGCCATGGCTGCTGCCAGGGATGCTAATGACAGGGGACCTGGACCACATAGAGAGATACAGAAACCATTACCAGTGCTGCACTGAAGCCATGGTAGCATGAGGGGGGAAAAACAAAAATAAAAATCATTAGGTAGGAGTGATTCCAATCCTGGAGCCTAGATGGAGTCAGGAGTAACAAGGAGAAAAGATCCAGAGTTGCCCAAACTACCAGATATTTTCAGTCCTATTGGATGGGTGAGCAGGGGTGAAAACTAATTTCTTTCACTGTCTTCCCTGATATCCCCTTTTCCATGGTGCTGAATTGGAGCACAGATACATCCTTTCTCCTATTTCTTCCCCATGATATGGGATTTGGAAGGGCAACCATATGAAGGGTTATCAGAGAGTTGAAGGTGGATCTCCTCTATAAAGGAGTGCGATCCTTTCCTTTTCACTTTGTTCTATGTTCAATAAATGATGTGATCGCATCTATAAATCCTGTGAATGCAGCGAACTGATAGAGAAGAGCCCAGGTAAGACAGATGTTCATGATCTATGTGCAGACATAAAATTTTATATATTGATACTTTGAATAATTGTAATCCTTGTCCCTAGTTTCCATTGGTGTGAGTTTCTCTCCTTATTGGTGGAGATGAATGACTTGCCCTGTGTGAATGACAGGGCAAAGTTGATGAAAGGCCAGAGAGCTTAGTCTTCTCCAGTTCCCTTCGGAACTCCAAAGACCAGTCCTCCCTTTGGGGACCCTTCAAGCAGGAGTCTGCTTTTGGAACTCTTCAAGCAAAGGTCTTCATTGAGTGTAGCAAAGAGCTGGTTTCTAACTTTGAGAGAGAAGATGGACAAGGCCAACCCACTTCAGATTGCTAAGGGAAAAGAATCTGGAAAGATATGAGAGACTCTAGCAGTCTCAGTCATGTCCCTATTCCAGATTTCTACTGGGGAGAAGAGACTGGGGAGTTTCCCCTTGGGTGAGATCTAGAACACTCTCTTTTGGTTTAGCTGAGTTATACTGCTATCAATGTGTAGCAGCAAGCACCCCAAGGTCCTCAGGGTTTGCTGCCAACACAGGTTCTTAGATCTGCTTTGATAAAGGAAAGCAACTCAAAATGGGTTAACAAGCTTACTTTAATCAGTCAAATATGTATCGTTTACCTCGTTCAGGGGAAAAACGTCAGCACCCTGAACTTCAAAGTATACAGGCAGAATTATCAAGACAGAAACAGATCAAATAGACAGCTTTCCAGACTGTCCAGCCATTACATCCATACCAAATCAATA
>NW_027186349.1:8801825-8867257 GCF_028583685.1 Petaurus breviceps papuanus
TCCCAGAATCCATATCAAATCACAGAACACTTCTCAAAGTGAGCCCCAAAACAAAGCCTCACATCAGGGCTTATATAGCCTTCTCCTGGCTCAGAGAATGTAACAACCTTCTGGACCCACTGGCCAATCAAGAAGTATCTACTGAAAAACAAGCCTCCCAACCCCCAGGCTCCAGGTGCACTTTAGCCTAGGGGCAGGGAAGATCTTTAAAATTTACATTCCCATTACACAATGGAGGAGCTCCTTCATTCTGTATTGTCTGGTATATATTCTCCTAACTTCTCTGTTTTCTGTTTTACTATGTTCTTTAAATGATCATCTTTACTATTCTCTATGTATTTTCATAATGGAACTAGCATTTGGTGGAGAAGGAATAAAGCCTTAAATAGAGAACTTAAGGCCCTTCTTCCCCCCAAAATGACAAAGTGATCAAAAGTTAGATAGAATCCAATTATATCCTGTAGATTAACAATATATAAGGCAGCAGATAGATATACTTCTAGTCTGGTACACCATCGCTCCGAGGAGAGCAGAGTGGTAGCCTCTGGCCTCAATCTTCTACTTCCTCTCCTGGTCAGAATGAAAGTCATCCTTGGAGAAGAATGGGGGGAGAAGAGGCTAGAGATGTCTATTCCGTCTCCCTTTGAGCCACACACAGGGACAGACTTTCACCATACATGGGCTACTCTCTACATATGGGGATCCATATTGCCACACAATGTTAAACTTCATCCACTAGATTAATTTTGAACCCAGTCAGTACAGTTTAATCCAAACTGCTAACAGTCACCAGCAAAATCTGGGTTGGGGGTGAGGTGGGGAAGGAATAAGAGCTTAGACATTCATAGCCTTGATTTCTTTTGGTGACCATAAGAGATAAACAATCTCTTAGGAAGGCAACCTCTTGAGCAAACCAGAGAGAAACTAATAAGATCACTACTTTAATGGTTTGAGTAGCCCCCAATTGCTGGGCTACTCAGACATAATTTTCCCTTGCTGGATAATTAATGCAGGCTGTCCCCAACAAAACTTACAAGATTATTAAAGTTTAAAATTGCATTAAGACTTTGGGGGGCACCCTGTACAATAATTTGTGAACTTCCTATAGGCTAAAGGAAGGTAGCACTCAAGTTGGATAAGTTTGAGTAACCTTAAGTACTTAGATAGGGAGAGAGGGGAGAGGGTGCAAGGTCATAAACGTCACATACCAGTGCTTTTATTTAATGAATTTTTCTTTCAATATGGAAAAAATTTATCCAACATACAAAAAAGGCAAGTAGAGAGCTACCATTAACAAGCACTGTAAGAAGCATTAGTCTACCTACTCATCAACCTCATAAGTGAACCTTATTGGAGAGATCTAAAATTAACTTTTACTAATAGTAAACTTAGCATTTTGTAAGCTTCCCCATATGCTCTGACAGTAAGTAGAGACAGTGTACTGGAAGAAAACCATGTTTGTCTCTGACAGAAGTAATCCATCTTGCCTTTGAAGACATGAGACAGATTTTTAAATACTTTGCCTAGTCAGCTCTAAATGGAGCCCCAGCTTCCCAGGTCTGCAGATCTTTCTACAGGCCTTTCAGATAGATTCAAGTTCCCACTCTGCACAGATCAGGATTTTTACACATTAGTTATAAACTTTAGTTGGAAAAAAACAAAACCTTTTAATCTGTGTCCTTCCTTCCACATTAAAAAAATCTAAGACTTCACATCAAAGAAGACAAACTAGCTAGACAAAACAATACCAGTTGTTGAGCAGGATTTAAACAGGACATTATTTCTCTTAGTTATGACTAACTCACATTTATCTTCTTGTTCAACAAAGTCCATGGATATATTTTCCATTGTTTCAATAATTCCACAGTGGCAAACCATTAGAATGAGAGTTAGCTTAAAGACTGCCCACAGCTAGCTTCAGGAACTTGATTCTAATCCTTTTTTTTTTCTTGTAGCTGATGAATTAGGTCAATTGATGAGGTTTTAACCTCTAGAGTAAATTTCACCTACCCCTTCCAAAGGATAGGAATAATACAATAAGGCCAATTTACATCATGGGTATGTTAGGGAAGGAGGATGGCTGGTAGGAAGGAAGTCATCACTAGAATTGTATAATACCAAAAGAGAAAATTTTGATTGGCAAGTTAGATCAATGTTATTTGGGGATTAGGATTAAAGAAGGAAAATCTATTTATAAGACTTGGGAGGATAACTGCAAGAAGGCAATTAAAGTAAGTTTTATTGTTACTTATATTTACGTTTATAAAAATATATCTTAGTGTAAGGAAAAAATATGGTGAAAATGCAGGAAACAATTTACTTGCTGCATTGAAGTAGAAAAATAATGGAATAAAATAAGGAATAAAAATAATAATAATGCTAAAACACATATAGCCCTTTAAAGTTTGCCCTACATTTTTTCATTTGAGCTTCTGTGAGGTAATTATCAATCAACATGCATTTATTATGTGTTCACTAGGTGCCAGACTCTGCTAAGTGCAGGAGATACAAAGGAAAGATCCACAAAAGTCTGCTATCCAGGGGTTTTCATTCTACAGGGGAAGAAAAGATGTACAAAAATAGATATATGCAAAATACAGGCACGGTAGATAAGGCTACCTTATGGGGAAGGCCCTTACAGATGGAAGTCCTAGGAAAGGCAATCTACTTGAGCTGAGTCATGAAGGAACCAAGGGGAGCTAAGAGGCAGAGGTGAAATAGGAAAACATTCCAGCCACTGGGGACAGTGATTGAAAAGGCAGAGAGATGGAAGATGGAGTGTCCTGTGCCAGGAGCAGCAAATGGGCCTGTTCAGTAGAGAGTGTGGAAGGAAGTAATGTGTCTGAAAAGGAAGGAAGGGGCCAAGTTGTAAAGAGCTTTAAATGTCAAACAGAGGAGTTTCTATTTGATTCTAGAGGTAATAGAGAGTCATTGGAGCTTATTAAACAGAGGGGTGCCATGGTCAGACCCTATGTTTTAGGAAGATCACTTTGGCAGCTGCATGGAAGATGAATTGAAGAAGGGAGAGATGCAAGGCAAGGAAACCTATTAGAAAGCTAAAAAAAATAGTCCAGTGGTACAGTGATTAGAGCACTGGCCCTGGAGTCAGGAGGACCTGAGTTCAAACAGACACTTAACACATAAACTAGCTATGTGACCTTGAGCAAGTCACTTAACCCCAACTGCCCTCCAAAAAGCAAAAAAAAAAAATAGTTTTGCCAAGAGGCAATGAGAGTTTTGAAGCAGGGTAGTCATTATGTGAGTAGAGAAAAGAGGGACTATGATAGCGTCATTATGGAGAAAAAAATGACAAGATTTAGAAAATTTCAATTCGGCCTTGGTAAAAGTGACGAAACGAAGATGAGCCAGAGGTTGTAAACCTGGGCACTGGGGAAATGGCAGTGCTCTCAACACTATTATTATACTTATAGGGGAGGAGCCTGAGGGAAAAGAGAGGTTGAATAACTTGCCAATGATCACACTGGTAGAGAGTATGTCAGGCAGAATGTCTTCCTGACTCCAAGTTCAGAACTATTTCCATTCTTTAAGAAGGCCCGTTTCTGTTCTCAGCATTGTGCTCTTCTAAGGCCATGGCCTAATCATTACAACTCCCCATGGTGCCTCAAGCTTCCTATAAAATGGCCATAGTAACATAGGCTTGTTCTGAGGATTAATAAGCAGAGCAAAAATATCTTAAAAGCTTTAGGAACTCCCCAGAGAAAAGAAACCTAGAAACAATGAAAGGAACTTTACACATGCTAGTTTATTAGACCATTAATAGAGTTCACAGTTACCTATGTATCCCCCAATTCATTCTTAGTATATTTAATGCCAATTAAGTAAATAGCCTAGGACTAAATGCAGGCCATATTTGGCTAGAGTATCATCCTACCCAAGTTAGGGGAATTCCTAGAGAATTGTAGGAACTGGGAATAGAGCCAGACAGGGATTTTACTCTTACCTCTTCCCCACTGATACAAACATCCCTAAGAAAGTCTTATGTTTTCTATATTTTTTAACACAATAGTAAGAATGAACTCATATCCAACACTCTAAATTCAGGCCACCATATTTTATTTGTAATGACTTTTAGATATTAAAGAAAGTCCATACTTGAACTTTAGAAAGAAAAAGGGGGGTGGTAAGGAGGGAAGAGATCACTATTCCTTCTGTTTTTTTTTTCAGAGCTATAAATTCCTGCCACATGGCTAGAATCACAGGAATAGGATTCAGCATTTTCTTTGCTTCATAAAAAGGAGGGGTGCAATTTTAATCTGCATGCGTGGGAACCCTGGCTTAGAGTATGATATCATCTGTAGAAGAGCTCCTATCTATGTATTTTAAGAAGGTTGTGGGTTCATTATACGGTCTCAGCTCCACATTTGACCACAGAAATGTTTTTTGGGGTCTAAATTGAGTTTTCTGCAACATCAACTATACCCCGTCTGTTTTTCACCAACAAAGATTCCCAACATTGTAACGCACAGGCTTAGATTTATTTTTCTATCATAAAGGTAGAAACTTTTCCTTCAAATTAAAATGGGAAAGTCATAATCATCTGTTTTCTCATCTTTATCTTTCATACCTTCTTTTTTTTTCTCCATCTGATTACCTTCTTACTCTTCAAAATGATGTAAGGATCTTGCTTAGCCATTTTTATCTGAGAGGGCTCCTGGTGCACCCCAGTTATACCCTCCAACATATCTTCTTTATCAAGGAACCTTTAATCTTATTACTTTAATTGGGCTGTTGGTCACAAATGATCAGTATAAACCTAGCCTCAACACAGTCTCAGATTAAAAGGTGAGATTAACTAGTGATTGGCACAGTAGGCTGTATAAACTACAAACTCTTTAAAATATCTGTTACTATTCAGATAACATTTAATGTAGCTACTACTTATCTCCACATACTTTTTCAATGGCAGGCTTGCCCAATGAGAGAAGAGAAAATGTGGCTCAAGGAGACTCAATCAGGGCTTTGGTTAACAGAAAAGCACCATAGTTTGGGTTACTTCTCGCACAAACTTTGGCCATTGTTCTCCCCTCCACTATCATCACAGCTGACTAAACAGCATTCAAAATGACTGTCTTAATGACAAGGAAAAGAAATGGGTCCTGTTTTTACTGTTCACCTTTTTATTAGTTTTTCTGGATTGGAAAAACAGTACGACATAGTGCAGCCAAATCAGGCCATAGCATCAGAAAGACCTGACTCCATATTCTCACTTCTGATACTTAATGACCATGTAATACTGGACAGGACACGTAACATCTCAAAGCCCCAAGCAATTCTCCATTGTTAGAGGGACTTTCCTCCCCATACCACTGAAATCACAAATCCAGACAAAAGACAGTTTAGAATAACATAGGTAGTATGGAAAAACTTTCCTTTTCCGTTGGTGCTCTTCTATTTTACTGGAAGACAGTCTTTAAAGTGGCTAAGTAGCACAATGGATAGAACTCTAGAGCAGGAGTCAGAAAGATGAGAGTTCAAATCCTGCCTCAAATATTTCCTCAGTTTCCTTGTATGTAAAAAGGGAATAATAATAATAATAATAGCACCCACCTCCCAGGGTTGATGTGAGGATAAAATATTAATTAAATTTAATTTATTTAATATTAATTATTTAATATTAAATATTAAATTAATATTTAGTTAATATTTATAAAGCACTTTGCAAACCTTAAAGTACTATATAATAATAAAGTATTAGTATAGTATTAGTATAAGGAGGCAGCTGAGTGGCACAATGAATTGAGCATTGGGCCAGGAGTCAGGAAAATCTGAATTCAAATTTGGCTTTAGTCACTAGCTGTGTGACCCTGGGCAAGTCACATAATACTGTTTGCCTCAGTTTCCTCATCTGTAAAATGAGCTGTAGTGGGAAATGGAAAACCACTCCAGTATCTTTTCAGAAAATCAAATGGAAACATGAAGAGTCAGACATGGCTGGCACAACTAACCACCGCCCACAAAAACATCAGAATGGTGTCTTTCATAGACACTGAGGGTGAATTTAAATGATTTTATATCTATCATTTTGATAATTATTATAACAGCAATTCTTTCCCTTCCTTCTATTTTTAAGCTATTTATCAACATTTTTAAACTGTAAATATATGTCCAGGGTACATAAGGTCTTCTGATGAAGACAATTAGCCTCTTGATCTTGATGATAGAGTAGAAACTTCGAATCTAGGTGGGTCACCTGAGTAGAACTTGATCGCCAATCATGTTATACCATATTGCTGCCAAAAGGTAGATTGAGTGTCAAATTCCCACAGAATGAGGTGAGAAGTGGCCAGGATTGTTATTCCAGGACCAGAATTATTATTCCAGAGAAGCAAAATGAGGTACAAGAAAGATCTCCTATCTTCGGACTAGAAGAGGTCTTTCTGAGTCCCTTTGGTATCAGGCTACAGTGTAAAGGGTACTGGCTTTGGATGGAGATGATAAGAGACCAAAGGCCATTTTTTTACTGCTATTTTTTTACTTATGCCATCTTGGGTAAGTCAATTAACCCTTCCAGCCTCAATCTTTGTCCTATCTGGACCTTTGTTTTTTCATCTGTAAAATTAGAGGGTTGAATTGAATGACCTCTAAAGGTCACCTCTATGAGAAACCTTTTCTAAAGTGGAGAATTTTGTTTTAAGGAAGTCTCTAGTTCTGTCTTTTAGAACTGAGATCCCTATCAAGGTAGGAGGCAGTATTTTCCTGTTTGACCTCTGTTTCCTCCAAACTTTAGAATCTAAAGGTATGTCTGACCAAAGGGGCATTTCCAGGTACCAAGTATCCATTAATTATTATCATCCCAAGGAACCAAGTATCCTTTTTGAAGACTTGGTCTAGAGGGAGGGAGGTGACACAAGAAGAGCATTGGGCTTGAAGTTAGGAAAGACGTGCTTCAGAGAAGATACCTATGTCATGCCTAGAAAGCCATCTAACCTCTCTCAGCCTCAGTTTCCTCATCCTTAAAATAGGGTAATAACAGCAACTGCCTCACAGGTATTATGAAGATCAACTGAGATAACATGTAAATTGCTATATAAATGCTATTATTATTGTTATTTTCTTTTCTGAAAAATGGGATAATAATAGCACCTACCTCATAGGTTTGTAGGACCCAAATAAGATAATGTGCTATATTGGAAAGTTCTCTGCAAGCCTTAAGGGATATTAGGAGGAAAAGCAGGAAACAACAGGAAAGAGAACTGACACCTGTAAAAACTAGAGAAATAGTTTCATATAAACATCTGAAGCCAGTCAGAAGGCTAATCTGGTGTAAGAACAAGCAAACACAGGTGCAGATAACCAACGTTTGATCTTCTAAAGCATTATAGAATAACCCTAAACCTGCCCCATCAGTCCAACATTAGCCTAAGTTCTTACTAGGGATATATTGGAGTCAACTCTAGCTGTGTCCTAAGAGCCTATTGTTAAATTTTCAGTGTGAGCATTCACACTTTAGAAATCAATAAATTGTAATTTTATCATTTTAAACATTTGTACCTGATGTTTAAAAATAAAAGTTTTCTCGAGAGGAATGAATCAAAGGAAATGCATCTCGATGCCATTGTTAAAGAAACTAGGATGAAACACCAAGCTGACATTCCTAATAAAGTAAAAATTTAGATCGCAAGTCATAAGGCTTTCCTGTTTTTGTCGCAGAATACCCAACAAAAATACACATTTTTCAAGTAACAGTTATTGTGTCTCTATTATCTCAAGGAGATGGGGCTTGACCACATATTGTTTCTGTTTTGGAAATCAGAGAAATAAATATGCCTGTTCTTCAATCACAAGTTTGCCTTCTGATCCTGAGTGGGGGGACTTACTCAAGGTCTCATTCCTCCCAGACTCTTCCAGGGCTTTTATTTTGATACTGTATTGCTTGGCTGGTGCAGCTAAATATTTCTTAAGGACAAGCAAAAAGGCTGACAATGAATTGCTCTGTAGCTTTTGGAGTTTGGACCTATTATAAGAAATACAAGATAATAAATAAATAGAGCACTCTATGCTACAAAACCACTTTTAATGGGGGAGGGAGAGAATTAAATAGAATTTGCATTTTGTTTTTAGTGCTGTGGGATTTTCTTTAGAATTTCTTTCTAAATCTGGGTGAAAGTTGAATGTTCTTTTCCCCCACTCTAGGTTACCTAGATTCAACTGACTACTTCACCAAGACAACTGCCATTTGTGCAAAGGCACCTTCTGAGCCTAAATTCATTACATAGACTATCTGGCATTCCATCAATAAGCATTTATTAAGTGCTTACTATATGCCAGATACCATGACCAAGTATACTTAAATTGGTGGGATTTATAGGGATTTTCATTTTAAACTCAGAGTAAATTGAATTTCAAATTGAATTGAATTTACTTCAGCTTCATCTACATCACTTTACAATATAGCTTGAGGAAAAAGAAGATCGTAGACCTACAATACATGTTGCTATCGACATTGGTTAATTAGCACTAACATTATTCTCAAAACATAAAAATGAAAACACCACAGAGCTAAAGCTAGATATCAAACCACAAAGAATGTCTTTATCATAACCTAATTTTGTAACCAAAAGCTAACCTGCATCAATATTTATTACAAAAACAGTTGCAGTTGTACATGTTTAGAGTGACATCAGCCATTTCATCAAACTTGAAAAAATGACAATGCATTGTTATTCTGAAATATTTCCCTAATGTTTCCATCTTAAACACGTCTTGAAAGGACAATTCCTTTTTCCACAAATATAGCCTAAGTTCTTACTAGGGGTATATTGGAGTCAACTCTAGCTGTGTCCTGAGAGCATATTGTTAAATTTTCAGTGTGAGCATTCATACTTCAGAAATCAATAAACTAAAAATTAGAGCTTTATTTATTGTTTTGTTAATGACTTAAGAAAGTGATGGTGAAAATGTTAAAAATGTAAATTAAACCTAAAAGTGTGTCCTGATTATATTCCCCTTCTCCAGAGAGTTGGTTGTTAAACATTTATCAGCTCAACTCTGGCACCTACTGATAGGCAATTGAACATAAAGCGTTCTCTTCCTTTGTGAAGGGAAAGATTGCCAAATAGTATTAGGTTTTCCCACACTCTCAAGACCCACTCTGTTTCTAGTAGCACTGTTGTGCAGGTTGCTGCATGAATGAAAAGGCCTTTAAGCAGAACTCCAAGAGCATGTTGATAATCTAGGTCTCCCAATGTAAGCTCATACTATTGTTGACCACATTGACTTCACTGCTCAGGAATTTGTCTCCAGCATTGTTCTTCACTGTCAACAATAGCATACCAAGTGGACCCTTTAAAAAAGAAAACACATTTTTAAAAGCAATCATTTAAATGCCCAATAATTCAAGAAAAGAAAATAAACTCTTACTTAAAATAAAGCTACTGTCTATGTAGCACCTCCTTGGATTTGTGGCCTAAGAAAGAAATAAGCACCCGCTCCCCAGGCCCATGAAAGGAATGACTCAACAAGCAGTAATTTTTTTTTTTTCCCTGTTTAACACCCTCATGGTCACTTATTGTTTTAAATAAACCGCCACATCTAAAAGGATCTAAAATGAGCCACTTCGGGAAGGGATTTTGCAGATGAGGAAACTGAGTCTCAGAGAGGATTAAGCTACTCTTTTTTCAAATGCATGCAGGTAGTAAATGGCACAGGTGGAAGGAGAACGCAGGTTTTTGGACATACCTTGCTCTACTCCCCTTCACCATCCCTCATCAGCCCCACCAGCCCCAACTTCTTACCTCATTGACTCACTCTTTTTCTATGTCTAGCCCTGGATCTGGCCCTGGCTTTGTGACTTGTTCCAACCAGGTGTGCACTGTGTCTGCCTTACTCTATCTCTGTGCCAGTGCTCACATCACTGTCTAGGGTCGGAGGACTCAGAGTAGCAAGCTCCTGACTCCAAATGTTTCTTTACTCACACCTGGCATGACACCCATTTTGTTTGTTTATTCTTCCCACAGGCATTTCTCCTCTTCTTTTTTGTATTACAGTTACTTGTCTATTATTTTATAGCATTTTTCCTATCCCGCTTTCTATTGCATCAGAAATTAGATAAGGTTTTTATTTTGAACCTCCCTAGTGCCTAGCACAATAATCTGTATGTACTTCAAAAATGGGCACTCCTTCCACCTATGCTGATTGCAGCCCTTCCATATCTCAGTAGATGATTTCATGAGTTGTTATGTACAATAAAAATCGTCATCTGGTGACTAATTTTCTGGTGAGGAACCTCTCTTCACTTAACTAGACTGCTTCTGAAATCTCCACAGTGTTGCCCAAATTTTACTTTTTATTCTATAAATTATGCCCTTCTAAATCTGATAGAACATGCATTGCCATTCTGCTGGTACACCCTGCAAGAGTCCAGGGTCACCTCCAACCCACAATGGTACATTGGAGCACCACTTTACAGGACAGCTCTAAACATAGTAGACTTTTAATTAATGTTTATTGAATTGAATTTTACCTTTATAATAGTGGTTTATACAGATTTTATAGGACTTTACAGTTACAATGCCATTTACACACACATACATACATATATATATATACATATTTATATACACACTTCTCCTTTAAGCCTCACAACAACCTTATGAGATGAATAGTGCAAGTATTACTATTTCCAATTTACAGATTAAAAAAAAAGAGACACAAAGACATTAGATCACTTGGCCAAGACCACATGACTAGTGGGTGGAGTGAGACTGAGATTTTAAGATAAGAGAGTCACAGAATCTTGGCTGTAAAGCTAGGAGGGACCCTCTCATTTTATGGATGAGAAAGCAGGTCTTGTGATTCTAAATCCAGCATTCCTTCCTCACCCCAACTCCCCCCCCCCCCATCATGCTGCCTGACAGCAGAGTGGATTAAACAGGGATCATTCACTAACCAGCAAGTCAGAACCAATGGACCAACTAAAAACCATACTATAGCATGGGTCATGTAGATAGAAGGCTGAAATGACCAGATTCGTGGAGTAGTTCAGTCATTTTAAATTCAATTTCAGCTTGGCATTTAAGGAAGATCACAGCCTTGCTATCTGTATCTGTAAAACAAGATTAATACCACTTTAGCTTTCATCTAAGGTTATGTGAGAATTATTTAACTAATGAAACTAAAGACTGTTAAAAGAGAATATCATGTTTGTTGAATCCAAGTGATCTATTTTTTGTTGTATGGGATTTGCTACACTGAAGTCTCACCCATTCTTCATAATAGTTCTATAGGAGGACTGTATTATACTATACAGTAAAATAGTCTTATAATAAGGTCTTCTAGTACTTCCAAATACTAAACCTCTGGAAAAAGGTCACAAAGCAATGCTTGGATAAAGTGGATAGCTTATTTTGTTTTTTCTTTTAATAATTTATTATTTTTATTTTTTAATTAATAATCATTTTTAGAATTAATCTGCCCCTTCTACTACATACCCTCCTGCAAACTGAGCAATTTTTATTTTTAAATAAAACCTTCAATACATAGTTACATAGTCTGGCAAAACAGTTTTCTATATTAGTTATCCAAAAATTTATGTCTTTTTCTGCATTTTAAGTTAACCTCTCTATCAGAAGGTGAGTATCATGTCTCATCTTCATTCTTTTGGACTCGTGGGTCATCATTGTGTTGAGTGAAGTTTTAAAGTCTTTCAAAATTGTTTTTCTCAATAATGCTTTTATTCTATAAATTATTCTATTAGTTCTGCTCACTTTGCTCTGTATCAGTTCATAAAGGTCTTCACAGTTTCCCCTGAAAATGTCCATTTCATCATTTCTTATGGTACAATAATATTCCATTACATTCATTTACTACAATTTGTTTAGCCATTCCGTAATAGGATACTACCTTAGTTTCAATTTCTGGCTACCATGAAAAGAGCTGCTAGAAATGTTTTTATGCTTGTAGACCCTTTCCTTTCTCATAGATTTCTTTGGGGCATTAGCCTAGTAATGGTATAATTAGGTAAAAGGACATACACAATTTGTTAACTTCGGGGTATAGTTCAAAATGGCTTTCCAGAATGACTAGACCAATTCATAGCTTCACAACAGTGCATTATTTTTACTTCAGCCCCTCCAACATTTGTCATTTTCTTCATTATCTTTGCCAGTCTGATAGCTATGAGGTAGAAACTCAGAGCTGCTTTAATTTGTATCTCTAATTTTTAGTGATGTAGAACATTTTTTCATGTGATGTTGATAATTTTAATTTTTTCCTGTGAAAATTGCCCATTAGTATCTTTTAATCATTTATCTGTTGAGGAATGTTACAAAATGAAAGGTAATATTGTGCCAAAGACAAGAAGACCAACATTTAAACATATTGTAAACAGATTAAAACAAGATGTTTTTAAAAAGTAGTTCACTATAGACCTTTCTTTAGCTTTGTAACAAAATCCTATCTGCATATTAAAAAAAAAAGGTAATGTAGTGTATTGTGGGAAAATAACAAAAATAAATCACAGATAAGCAGGAAAATTTTGAAAGTTAGATGTTTTCTTACTTGAAAAATAAGCTTTGCATAACAGATTTACTGTTTCATATAAGTATTCTCCTTCTGTTCTATGATGCATAGGGAAATGTTCATATTATTTATATCTATTAATTATTAAATATGTAGTATTTCTTTTCAATAAAATCCTATGCCAATGCCTGCTTCTTTGTGCCATGGATATTCTTGAAGGCAATGTCAGTAGGGTGTGAATTCTGATCCTATCAGGAAGAAAACTTTGAAAACAGGCTCAGCAAAATTCTATCATCCCAGGGCCCATCTAGCCGAGCTCTAAAAGACTCATCACTAACAAGCTTTGAAGGTCTTAATCCAGAGCAAGTCATGAAACCATCTGCAGCATTAAGTAGGCAGAGTGTGTAACAGAGAAAGTCCACAATCCTGGGACTTGTAGATTCAGATTCAAATCTGTTTTCTGCTCATTACTAGGTGTATGACTATGAGCATATGATTTCATCTTTCCCAGATAGCCACATAGATGATATAATAAATATTTATGCAAGTATTTATTTTATGTAAGTATTTAGAATTATTACAAATTGTCACTCAATAATCTTCAAGGACTTATAGAGTGGCTATAATTTCCACTGAAATGTAAGGCTTTTATTCAGGCCAATTGTTTTTATTATTATGAACCTGATAAACATCAATGAATGCTTCCTTATACAGAGAATAAGAGAGGATTGTATAGGATGCCACTAATCTCTATTATGTGCAGATTGGGATTTTGTTTTTGTTTTTTAGTATATATTGAATTTAAAATTGCAATTCCAATACTATCCTTTTAAACTTCTTTCTGTTCCTTTCCATGCATTTTAAAATGTTTCATTGATGCCATTTTCTTTCTTTTTACTCTTTTTTTTATTACCAGTATCATTACTCCCCTTCTTGTCCCACCCCCCCCCCAAGAAAAAAGAACAGCCTTCCCTTGTATAATCAAACAAAAGAAATCTGTATATTGGGCCTGTTTAAAAATCTATGTCTCATTTTGCACCTCAGATCCAACACTTCTCTGCTAAAAGGTGGGAAGTATGAATCATCATCACTCTTCTAGAATCATGACTGTTCACTGAGGAGATGATAGTTCTAAAACTTTCACAGCTATTTTCCTTTACAATGATGTAGTCATTGTATAAATTGTCCTGCTGTTTCTGCAGTATAGAACCTATCTACTGTGTCATCTAACAGGAATCTAGGTAGTACAGTAGGTGCAGTGCTAGGCCTGGATCCAGGAAGACCCAAGTTCAAATCTTGGCTCACACATTTACTAGCTATGTATGACCCTGGGCAAATCATTTAGTCTCTCTTTGCCTCTGTTTCCTCAACTGTAAAATGAATATAACAATAGCACAGAGAGAGAGAGAGAGAGAGAGAGAGAGAGAGAGAGAGAGAGCATAATGTTGGGTGAAATGTTGTTACATGGGTCATTAGTTCCAAGGTAATAGCATGATTGATATCAGCTGCCAATTTTCAAGATCTAAGAAAGGAAAGGGGGGACTTCAACACCTTCCCAGGATAAGAAACCAGCTTTCGCAACTGTTGCTGAGTCAGAGAGTTCATTTACCTTGATTCTGATTCTTCCTCTCTGGTTTCTGTCTTTGTTTGCCGTCTCACTGTTGATCTTGGCTTTCATTCACAGACATGTTTCTTCCCTGCTTTTTGACAGATGAAGCTCCCTTTACTTGCCCCACTAGAAGTCTTTTCAGTCGCATTAGATCACACCATAGTCAAATATCCTTTTTTTAACCAATAAAGAGATTGAGGACCAGAGAGGCTTTGCCAGAGCAGTCTTTATACCATCATTTCTACTTTTATAATAATTAATAGACCTGTGTGTGTATCCATGCATTTGTTACCAAAACAAAATTTTAACAAAAACATTTTGTGAGACAAGTCAAAAATTATACAAATGGGGTGATGAGACAGGGTGGTAGAAGACAAAGAACAGTAAATTTGGATTTAAAAGATTTGAGTTCATGTCCCTCCCCTACTGGTTGCTAACCATGATTCATATATTACCTCTGAGTTTCATCAGCCATGAAATAGAGGCATCAATCAATGTCTATAGTTGGGTGAGGTAGAGTAGCACAGTAGACCTGAGTTCATGGGCCATCTCTTACACCTACTAGCTAAATGGCAGTGAATAAATCGCATCTCAGAGGCCTAGACTTTGCAGTTTTAAGGTATCAGTACTTGCTGATTTTTATTCTATGGAGAGAGATTCCCCATATAACTGAAATCACAGGTCTGAAAAAATAAAGTCTTTTTTAATTCCCTACTTCCAAAGGTTGTTGTGAGACACAAAGGAGGAAATGTGAGAGGAGGGAGAATAAAGAGGTATCTCCTGGAGAAGGTGACTTTGAGTCATGATATAAATGAGGAATGTTGCTTTATGTCCAGATGGGACAAAAACTAAGTACTCAGAAAATTAATTTAACTACAAAGAGGCAGGGACAAGTGTTGGAGGGAGGGTTGGCAAAAATATTCCAAAATTTAAGCAACATTAAGATATATAGATATAGATAGACAGAAGCTTTCACTGTGACAAAGCCCCAGATTTCACATATTATTATGTATTCCCAATAAAGCATCCAAAATATGAAATCAATTAGAGGTAGGAGATAAAAAGGAAGCATCAATAAAATTCAATTCAAGTCAATGAACTTATTAAGTGTGTACTATATGCAAAGCAAAGAGACAGCATGACACAGTACAGAAAACTGGCCTTGGAATCAAAAGCCCTGGATTCCAGTCCTTTTTCTGACACAGTATGGCTATATGTGACTCTGGACAAGAACCTCAACTCTCAGTGCCAAGAAACCTCTAAAACAGTGAATTGCAGAATGGTTGCTGATCTGCAGTAGTAGAAAGGAAACTCTTCATTGTAAGTTCCCTATACCAGTGAAATTATGGGTCCTGATCTGTATACATAAAAGTGCAAGGCACTTTGCTCAATGTGGGAGATGCAAAAACAAAAATGAAATAGACTCTTCCGGGACTGGTTCATGTTAAAGAAAGAATCCTGTATACAATACCCCTCACTGCTCTATTTCTGCTACACATGCACACAGTGGGGGTAGCAGCGGGGGTCTTTGGGATGAGGAAGAGAGGAAGTGACTTTCTGCAGCTGGGGCACATTTCCTGCACTCAAGGTCAGACAAACGGGGATGTCAGTTCAATGTCGGCATGGCTTCTTGCCAGAACTGACTGGTCAATTTACTCATCCTGCTCTGTGATGAGTTAGTTAAGTCCCAAAGTAGACAGAGGTTCTCCCAAATAACCAGACTACTAGAACAGGAGAAAGGATCACCATTGAATCCCAAGTTTCATGTCCCTGGCTGAGCCAAGAGACTAAGTCCATCTGAATCCTGAATCCACTCCCTGCACAGGGATTTCCAAAATGGCAGCTCCTCCAGAGTTTTTCTGCCTCTTCATCTAGCCAGGCAAACATTGAATGGGGAGTGGCAGCCCCTATCAAACAAGCTCAACGTGTGTATATCCTAGAACTCCTGGGTCCAGATTCACCCTAAGTTTGGGGCTTTGAGGGGGAGCTACTTCTTGGGTTTAAAAGAGGCACTCTTTGGAAGATGTTTCATATGTCCAATATACATTATTTTCTAGTTATTGTGCTTTTGTTTATTTACTTAGTCATCCTATGCTAAGAGCAAATGAGGCACAGTAGATAAGGCCACAAGCCTGGAGTCAGGAAGACTTGAGTTCAGATCTGGGCTCTGACACTTCATAGCTATGTGACCCTAGGCAAGTCACTTAACTTCTGTCTGCCACAATTTCCTCAGCAGTAAAATAAGGATAATAATAACACATACTTCTCAGAGTTGTTGTTTGTTGTTGTTATAATACTTATATTTATTGGGAGTCATCTAATCCAACCAAAGCATGAATCCCCCCTAGAACAGCCAGGCAGATGTCTGTCCAGTCTGCTTCACCACCCCCAATTAGTGGGCCCTCTCAATTCCCATGAAAATCCATTTCATTTTTGAACAGGTCAAATAGCTAGAAAATTATTCCTTACATTAAGCAGAAGTCTACATCTCTCTAACTTCTACTCTTTGATCCCATTTCTTTCCCCTAGATATAGCCTAATATAGTCTAGAAGGTCTTTAAAAACAGGAACAATATCTACTTCCTCTTTCATTTCCTTTGGCATTTAGTGCTCCTGAGTAGACTCCAGTTTCACCATATCTTTTAATTATATTGTTGTTGTTATTGTTCAGTTGTGTTTGATTTTTATGGTCCTGTTTGGGGTTTTCTTGGCAAAGACACTGGATAAGTTTGCCATTTCCTTCTCCAGATCATTTTACAGATGAGGAAACTGAGGTAAACAGGGTTGAGTGACTGGCCCACAGTCACACAGTTAGTGAGTGTCTGAGGGTAGGCTTGAATTCAGGTAGATGTTCTGTCCACTGCATCACCCAGCTGCCTCTGTTGTCCTATATCATCTCCTATATCTTTCTCTGATTTCTTCCTCCCTTTCATTGCTAAACTTTGAGGAAAACATATACTACACTGACTTCTCTAACTTCTCATCACCCACTCATTCCTTAATGTCTTAAAATTTGACTTCTATCCCCACAAGTTGAAATGTATCTTCAAGGGTGACAACTTTAACCATGTCTAGAGTTGTTGCTCTCAAAGAGGACCAATGACATCAGGAAGGTGATGTCTTGACTTGGAAGTGAATTGGATTTAAGTAAGGGAAGGTCGTGCAAAGTCACCAGCCTCACTTCTCCAGAACCATCTTGGTCCAGTGACAAGATATAAATCAGAATGACTGGAAATGACCCTGGATGCCATGGGAGACCTTGGCCTTTTTAAGCTAAATTTCTTTCCCAGATCTCAGTTTGTCTGAGGCAACACCCATTCAGTGATTAAGGCTAAATAAGGGCAAAAATGGTCTCTTTACCCACTTAAGAAAAAAAATCAGTCTGGAAGGGGAAGATTCTCAGGGTTTCTGGCCGGATATAATGGCAAGCAAAATGGTACTTTGCTTCTTGTTTCAGTTATTATAACGGCAAGCAAAGTAGCACTTAGCTCTTGTTTCAGCTATTCAAGTGTCTTTGAGCCTCAACTGTGATTATAACAAGTCTTTTTTGGAAACAGTATACATTATTTTGCCCTTAATAAGCCTAAGGAAGTTTGGAGACTTTTCCTGCCATTAATAGGCCTAATGTCATCACATGGAAACTGAAGTGGGAGAAACTTGCCGAATGAGTGCAACAGGAAGGAGCAGAGCATATAAAAGCTTGAGCATGAGCTGGGACCAAACAGAACTGAGAGGGAGAACACTTGTGGTATCAGAACATCTGTTCTGTCTGTGTTGGTGTTACTTTGTCAGACAGAAGTACTCTGTCTGTTGATTTGTGTTGGTGTTACTTTGTCAGACAGAAACATTCTGTCTGTTGATTTGTGTACTTTGTCAGAGAGAAGCACTCTGTTGACTTGTGCTGATTTCACAAACAGAAATTGAGATGATAGTGCTGGCAATATGTGTGAATATTGTTGCAACTCTGCTAAGCTTAATGTGTGTAAATATTGTTGTGACTCTATTAAGCTTTGTCTTCCCAGAAACTTTGAAGGCCTTTGAGTAGACTAGTTACCATGAGCTTCAATACAGAACAGGAGCAGAGAGCTTTCTGCTTGTGAATTCAGGCAAGAGCTGGGAGACCTGCCTGCCAGTAATCCAGGCAACAGTGGGGTGAATTCAGGTAAGAGCTGGGAGCAGAAGAGGAGCCATGGAGTTTAGAAGTCAGCCCAAGTCAAGATGAAAGGACCTTTACTTGGGTACTTAGTGCTGAGTAACTAATCTTACTTAGTAAGATTATGACTTACTGTGACTAAGGGGTAGAAGACCTTTGTACTTCCCACTATCCCTTAAGGATGATTGACTTATATTGTTGTAAATGTTTTCCCTTAGCTTATTGATGAATAGAGAGTTCACTATACTATGTGATAAGAACCTTAAAGTTATTCACAGCAGCAGTCCTCAGGAAAGCAGCTTACACTTGACTTTACACCAGAACAGAAATAATTGCTGTTTACACTCACTGAGCCATCAAAACCCAAACAATGGCCATTCTTCTATTATTAATTTATAATTAAGCATGCAACTAGTCAGTGTTGGGGTGGATAACATATCAGGCTACCACCAGTGGCTTCCTGAAGACAAGTTTATAATTGGGTTTTGAAGTCAGAGCCACCACTGTCAAGGAGGAATGGGCACGGCATTGTACCAATCACTCACAGCTGGTAAAGCCAGGATGAAAAACCATATCTATTGTAAAACATTTTCCCTTCTTCAAACAAATTCAAACCACTTCCATGGCCTTGACTTCCAATGGAAATGAACATACAGTGATTACCTGGGGTCTCTTCCAATGTGGAGAATTCTACCATGTAATTAAGTCTAGCAGGAGTTCACTCCTGCCATGTCTAGGGAAAAGTGACCTGAAGAGAAATTTTGTGACACCATAAAATAATAAGTTTTTATCCTAGAATGGAGCAGCATGAAGAGAGTACTAGAGTATTTCATCAGACCTGGGTTCAAATCCTGTTTCTGCTACTAACTACCTGTGTGAACTTGAGTTGTTTCAGTTCTCTACAGTCTCTGTCTTCTTCATCTGTAAAGTGAAAAGGTTGGACTCAATCTCTAAAGTCCTTTCCAACCTTAATAATGCCAATCCTACAAATGTGCATTTGATTGCCATTAGTCAATATCATACTAATAAGGGTAGAGCAGAAAAGAATCTTGATTCTGAAACAAATAATTTCAGAGAAATTGCTGTGTCTGCTGTGATGAACTTTGTTTGCAGGGCCTCTCTAGAAACATTGCATTCCCTGAAATCCCAGGCCAGTTCTACCTTCTTCAAATATCAAACCTCTTCAAAGTAGGCTGTATTGACACATATCCCCCAGAAATTTAGAGAGATTATTTAGTCCTTGGAGGATGAATATTCTTGCATATTGCTGAGTTCATCTTTATCCAAAGACCACAAGAATTGTGCTTAATGTATTCTTTCAGTCTGACTAAGAAATTTACTACCCACTAGGGAAATATTCTAAGTAATGTAACACTAGCCAATCTGCAAAAGGTTTGAGATTAGGCCTTTTTACCCCCTTCTTCTCCAATGTTCAGCCTTTGTGGAATGAAACATATTTTTCTACTGCTTTTGAAAAGCTCTTTGCAAAGCCAGCCAGTCATAGAACTGTTCTGATTGAGCATCTGATATACTAAGTGACCCAGTCATTCCCAAAGCTCCAAACAAATGGAGGATAATTAGCCACAATGATTTTTTCCCCAAAAATGTAAAGTATCACAAGGTATCATGAGAATGACTCTGGCTGCAAAATGTGAAATACTGGAAAAGTTCTAGCTCATACCTTAATAATTTTCTAAAATGTTTTTGAGAGAGCAAAATTTTTTCTATTGGCAAACAGCTAATGACAACATTTGTTTATTTAAATAGACATATAGCTGAAACTGAGAAAGAATCTTAGTTCTCAGGAGAACATCTGTGTTTGCTTTGTATAGCTTTTGTGTGGTTCAGGTCCATAATAACTATCATTACTGATTTTTTTTTTTAAAACAGATAGCTATAGAAACCTGGACTGCATGAGTTAGTTGGAATCAAATATGATAATTACTAGCAGGGGCGGCCAGGTAGCACAGTGAGTAAGAGTACCGGCCCCAGAGTCAGGATGACCTGGGATTGAATCTGGGCTCAGACACTTAGCACCCACCCAGAAATAACTGGCCGTGTAACCTTGAGCAAATTACTTAACCCCAATTGCTTTAAAAAAAAATTACTAGCATTTACATAGTACTTTAAGGTTTGTAATATGCTTTATAAATATTACTTCATTTGATCCTTTCTGTAACTCTGGGAAGTAGGTGCTATTATTATCCCCATTTTACAATTGAGGAAACTGAAACTGACAAAGGTTCAGTACAGGTTCATTTCTCTTTCCATTGTACCACCTGGCTGCCTCAATCAGAATCAAATGTAATAAAGATTAGTAACACTAACATTAACTTTTAGAATAACTTTATTTATTTATTTATTTTTGCTTTTTGGAGGGCAGTTGGGGTTAAGTGACTTGCCCAAGGTCACACGGCTATTTTGTGTATGTGAGTGTGTGTGTTGTGTCTGAGGCCGGATCCGAACCCAGGTCCTCCTGACTCCAGGGCCGGTGCTCTATTCACTGTGCCACCTACCTGCCCCAAGAATAACTTAATTTTTAAAAGTTCAAAGCTACACTTAGTCTTTCATATCCCTTTTGTCTGAAATCATCATTTCCATTTTACATCTCAAAAAATACATTAATTATGAAATTTAGTTGAGCTCCTATAGCAAGTTGTTAGGGGCATCTAATGGAGAGGTCAGATCCAAATTAGGGTTTTACTTTTGCACATTCCGTGAAAGAATACCTCCAAGTAAAAACACATGTAAATCATACCTTGACTCATATATTTCATTTTGAAAGATCAACACCCTGGAATTCCCAGTGCAGATCCCTTTCTGAATGGGCTAGCCGTAGGTACTATGGTGGTTGGCTCTGAAGGCAATGGGGAGATGCAAACAAAACATCTATTTTTTAACACTGACATAAGCAGGATGTCAAGGGTATTGTTTTTTGTAAATCAAATCTCCTAATGCAGAAAAAGGAATCCTGGTCAAATCTTACTCTGATTCACAAAGCTGTTTGCATGTTTTCCAACTTCATTGTTAGCAGCTACTCCACACATTATTTCTTTGAGTTATTATTTTTTTATTTAAAAAGGATTCCAAATTAAGTTCATTCCCGCCTTCCATTACTTATAATCTGCTCCCAAAAGAGAGATATTTGTTGTCAAATTTTGCTTCTGACAAGTTTTAAAGTGTATACACATACCCTGCCTTCCCAGTCCCCCTTCATGAAGAACTCTCAAAACCAGAGATAGCTAGGAGGTCATTAGCAAAGTTACCATGATAGCATCCCTGTTAATTTTGTAAAGATAGACCCACATCCATCTTTATCTTGTGAGAGCCAGATCTCAGGGGACAAGAAGAGTCCCTAATTCTCCCATGTTTTGTGGGATGAAAGAGCAGAAGGTACATTATAAAATGAGTGTTTTCAGTGAGATGGTGTAATCATGGTGAGTAGATAATTAGTACAGGACTCAGGGGAACAACATTTTCTCTCCAGCTCCATCAGTGCCTTGCTATATAGGGCATAGGGCAAGTGGTCCATGGTTTACTGGATGGGGTGAAATTTAAGGTTCTCGATTTATTCTCCCTTGTCCAGGGAAGATTTTACTTCTTCTCAAAAGAGAAATGAGTTTACTGGTTGATGTGGGGTCATGATACCAGGTCTGCTATGTATCTTGTGCTGATGTTGTCACATCTCAGCTTTAGATGCACTTGAGTGGAGGTGCTCAGTATGAGACTTTCAGAGATATAGAAAATGACATTTCAAGTCTTAAGCCTGGAAAAAATGCTGTTGTTGAACTGAAATGCACTCAAAAGGAAGAGACAGATGTGATGGATTGAAAGGAGCAAGGGCTTCTCTATCTAAAGGCTTGAATTCTAGTCAAGATTCTGCACTAACTGCTAGTCACTAGACAAGTGCTGAGTCATAATTAGCCTCTATGGCACCAAGTGCAACTAGTGTTAAAGACATTCTCAAATTCACTACAGTTGGGATAGTGGGAAAAGATGCGAACACTAGAGCTGGTAGGGATCCTATAATATGACACAAGGCTGTTTCTTGGGAATCTGCTGCCTGGGGAGGAACAGGGAGGAGCCAGGTAAAGGAAGTTATCTTGCTTCCCTAGCATACAGCCACTAGGAGAAGAAACCAGGAATCTGGGTTAACTAAATATAGGAGTGAGAATTTTATTAAAAGGTAACTAATCTAGGGCAGCAAAGGGGCACAGGGACCCTGAAGTTAGGAGGACCTAAATTCAAATTAAGCCTCTAATACTTATTAGCTATGTGACTCTGGGCAAGTCACTAAGCCCTGATTCCCCCTATCCCCCAAACAAATCGAACAGACAAACAAAAATGTAACTAATCTTTAAAAACGTATAATATTTTAAAGTAATTATTTTAAAGTTTTTCAGGCTCTGAACTTCAGTGCTCTGGGGCAAAGCCCTAGTCATCTCAAACTAGTTATAGCTATTACAGAAAATAATTTCACCTCTCTTCTGTGTCTTAGTTTCTTTATAATAAAGATATTAGACTAGAATTCAGGAGTGGGGAAACTGCAGCCTTAAGGCCACATGTGACCTTCTATGTCCTTAAGGGTGACCTTCAGTCAAAAGGCCGCACTTAAGAACCTAGAAGGCCACACATAGCCTTAAGCCTGCAGTTTTCCCACCCCTGGACTAGATGGTGCTAAGTTCTCTGTCAGCTCTAATATTACAGAATTGTCATTTCAGGAAAAGATTCCTACCACCATACCTCTCTAAGGCATTAACTCAACAGATTATGTACTTGATGCTAGTTTCAAGAGGCTAAAGTATCTCATTAATGATACCCATAATTACTCTAAACAGATTAGACTACCAATTCATGTAGGAAACCTAAGGAGATGAAAGATGACTTTCCTATTTCTAAACAATGACATGCTGTTGGATGATTAGTGACTTAAGTTAATAGATTTCAGGATCAGGAACTAGAAATGACTAGGTTGGGTCCAAATTAAAAAAAAAAAGGAAAAAAATGGACTATATTGTATTAAGGAAATTACACAGTTAATCCAGTGATCCCAAGCTACTTCTTGATGCAAAAATATGTTTTAAAAAAAACAACATATAAATGATGTTCTGATTTCTTTTTTTTTTTTTTTTTGCAGGGGGGAAGGCAGGGCAATTGGGAGGAAGTGATTTGTTCAAGGTCACACAACTAGTAAGTGTTAAGTATCTGAGGTCAGACGAATTTGAACTCAGGTCCTCCTGACTCCAGGTCAGGCTCTATTCACTGAACCATCGAACTGCCCTGATTCTTCTGATTTCTAATTGCCCCAGGACACATAAAAATTATGCATCTTGAAAATCAGATAAGCACTTTGGATGTCTCTGACAGCTGTTGCTCGACTCTGTTCACTGGGCTCTTTAAATTATTTCATTAAGCACTTCAGTGGACAAAAGAATTATTGATAGCAACAATAAGGACACAGGAATTACTGATAGCAACAAAGAATTTTGCTTCCCTGGTAGTATTTACAGGTGGGAGCCTACAGTGCTTTTGTGTAAATTATACTTGGTTGATTACAATCCGTCTTATGCAGACTTCCACAATGCCTGCTCAGTGTAGATGTCCTCTCCTGTGGATGGTCAGGATACATATGCCACCAACTGACATGGGACAGCCACTAAAAGTCTTTGGACTAAGCTATTAAATATTCATTCTACATTCTGTCAAGGAAACAAATAACTTACTAGTCACACAAATAGACTATTCCAGGCAAAAGAAGCCATGTTAGAAAAAAAAAAAAGAAGTCAAATTAACAAGCATGTAATGATAATAATTTTCACTCTATGCTAGGCATTTCTTTAAGTGCTAATGATACAGCAGAAAGACAAAGAGACAATCCTGGAGGACCTTATGTTCTAATCAAAGAGACAATATGTAAACAACTAGGTGACCTTAAAGTATGTGTAGAGTGATTGAAAAGATGAGGCATTCGTGGCTGGGGAAACTGGGAATGGCCTCCTGATGTAGGTCAGATTTGAGCTGAATCTTAAAAAATGTTAAAGAAACTAGGAGGCAGAGGTGATAGGGCAGTACGTTCCAGGCCAAGGGAAGAGGTAATGCAGAAGGCACAGATATTTAAGATGGAGTGTCATGGTCAAGAATTATAAATAGGTCATTGTGACTCAGACATAGGGTAAAGAGTAAGAGAAAAAAACTAGAAAGATAGGAAGGGGCCAGGTTATAAAGAGTTTGAAATGCCAAACAAAGAGGCTGATATTTGATCTTGAAAGTAATAGGGAGTCGCTGGAAATCACTGAACAGGGGACTGACATGGTCAGCCCATGTTTTAGATACATCGCCCAGGCAGCTGAGTAGAAGATGGATTAGAGTCGGGGAGGGACAAGTCTGGAACTGGGAGGATGGTGTGCCCTCAACAGGAATAAGAAAGTTGGGAAAAGGAAAGGGCTTGGAAGGAAAAGATAAGTTATGTATTGGACTTGTTCAGTTTGAGATGCTTATTGAATATCTAATTTGATATTCCCAAAAGGCAGGTGACAATGTGTTACCAGAGCTCAGGAGAAAAATTAGGACTGGATTTACAGATCTGGGAATCATCTCTATAGAGATAATAATTGAACCCATGAGAGTTGATGAGATCACTTCGATAGTATGTAGGGAAAAGATTAGAGAGAGGGAACAGGACAGACCCTTAGGGGATACTCCCAGTACGATGTGACCTGAGTAAAAGGGCACTGAAGGAGAAGTCAAACAGGTAAGAGAACCAAGAAAGAATCAAACCTTGAAAGGAGTATTGAGGCTACATTGCTAAAGACCCCACAGAGGTCAATGATAATGAAGACTGAGAAAAAATCATTAGGTTAGGCAATTAAGCAATGATTACTAACTCTGGAGACAGTGTGTCATTTGAATGATGAGGTCAGAAGTCATACTGCAGAGGGCTTATTTAGAAGAGAGTAGCTCAGTGGATAGAGTGCTGTACCTGGAGTCAGGAAGATTCATCTTTCTGAGTTCAAATCTGGCCTCAGATACTTACTAGCTTTGTGATCCTGAGCAAATCACTCAACCCTTTTTGCCTCAGTTTCCTAATTTATAAAATGAGCTAGAGAAGAAAATAGCTAACACTCCAATATCTTTCCCAAGAAATGGGGTCACAAAGAGTCAGACACAACTGAACGACAACCACAACAACAACTGAAAGGAAATAAAGTAGAAGCAGCTTTCTTAAGAAATCGAGCTGAGTAGGGGGAGTGAAGATACCAGGACGATAATGATCAGAGATAGCAGGATCAAGTGAAGGTTTTTTTAAGGATGAGGGAGAAAAGAATGTGCTTGCAAGCAGCAGAAAAGAAACTAGTCAACAGAGAAAGATTAAAGATCAAAGAGAGAATGGGGATGATTCTACTGGTGAAGTTAGAAGGGTATGTACAGAGGTTGGCTTCATCAAAAAGAATGGCCACTTCAACAAGAGTTAAAGAGAAAGTAGTAGAGAAAGATGTCTAAATGATGTGAGATGAGGAGGAAGTAAAAATAGAAAGAAGGGTTCTTAGTGAATGGCCTCACGTTTGGTTTTTTTTGTTTGGTTTTTTTCAAATGCTTTATTAACTTCTGATTAACATCATTAATTTCCGCCAGGTTTTGAGTTACAAATTTTCTCCCCTTTTTCCCCTACCCACCACCCCAGAATAGCAGTCCCATAGGATATCCCCTCCTCCAATCTGCTCTCTCCCATATCTTCTCCCATACCCTCTTAGACTTTTTCAGTAGGGCATGGTGGGTCTCTATGCCCCAGTGCCTGTATATCTTCTTTCCCAATTACATGTAAGATAGTACTAATAATAGTATATATATAATTTTAAACATTTTATTTTAAATCTTTGAATTCCAGATTCATTCCCTTCCTCCCTTGTCACTCACCGTTACTGGGAAAATATGCAGTTCAGTATAGGTTGTACATGTGTAGCTAATGTAAAACATTAACATAGAAGATAAATTGTAAAAGACTGACTATATTTCCCTCCCTCCTATCCCACCACCCACTTGTTCTATTCTCTACTTTGATCCCATCCCTTTTCAAAAGTGAGTACTTCCAACTTCCCTCCCCCGAGCCTGCCCTCCCTTCCATCATCCCCTTCTCATCCCCTTCCCCCTACTCTCCTGTAGGGTGAGATACCCTATTTAGTGTGTATTTCATTCCCTCGCAGAGCCAAATTCAGTGAGAATAAGGTTGACCCATACCCTTTTGCCTTCCTATTCTTCCTCTCCCTTGTAACTCTTTTCCCTTGCCTCTTCTTTATGAAATAGTTTACCCCATTCTGTCTTTCCCCATCTCCTCTCATTATATTCCTCTCTCACCTTTTAAGTATCATCCCTTCCTATTAATTTGGTCCTGTGCCCTCTATCTATGTATACCTGTAAGCATATATACACACATTCACATATGTATTCATATGCCCGTATACCCTCTGATATAGACATTATATATATATATATTCTCTTCAACTATTTTCATACTGAGAAAAGTTTCATCAGTTACAATTATCATTTTTCCATGTAGGAATGTTAATAGTTCAACTTTGATAAGTTCCTTATGATTTCTTTTCCCTGTTTACCTTCTCAAGCTTCTCTTGCTTCTTGTATCTGAATGTCAAATTTTCTATTCAACTCTGGTTTTTTCATTAAGAATGCTTGAAAATCCTCTATTCCACTGAATGACCATATTTTTCCCTGAAACATGATACTCAGTTTTGTTGAGTAGGTGATTCTTGGTTTTAATCCCAGCTCCCCTGCCCTCTGGAATATCCTATTCCAGGCCCTTTGATCCCTCAATATAGATGCTGCCAGATCCTGTATTATCCTGATCATGTTTCCACAATATTCAAATTGTTTCTTACTGGCTGCTTGTAATATTCTCTCCTTGATCTGGGAATTCTGGACCCTGGCTATAATATTCCTAGGGGTTTTCTTTTTGGGATCTTTTTCAGGAAGTGATCGATGGATTCTTTCAAGCTCTATTTTGCCTTCTGGTTCTAGAACATCAGGGCAATTTTCCTTGAGAATTTCTTGGAGGATGATTTCTAGGTTCTTTCCCTGATCATGGCTTTCAAGTAGACCAGTAATTTTTAAATTATCTCTCCTGGATCTATTTTCCAGGTCAATGGTTTTTCCCATGAGATATTTCACATTGCCTTCTATTCTTTCATTTCTTTGGATCTGTTTAACATCATCTTGATTTCTCTTAAAGTCACTAGCTTCCCTTTGCTCCAATCTAAATCCAAGGGAAAGCTTCAACTCATTGAGCTTTTGAGATTCTTTTTCCATCAGGCAAATTCGGCTTTTCAAGGCATTCCTCTCCTCATTGCCTTTTTGAGCCTCTTTTGCCAATTGAGTTAGTCTGTTTTTTAAGGTGTTATTTTCCTCAGTCAGGCTGTTGACTCTCATTTCATAATTTTCTTGCCTTGTTCTCATTTCTCTTCCCAATTTTTCCTCCACTTCCCTTATCTGCTTCTTAAGGTCCTCTATGGCCTGTAACCAGCTCATATTTTCCTTTGAAGCTTTTGTTGCAGGAGTTCTGACTTTACTGTCTTCCTCCTGTTCCATGCTTTGCTCCTTTTTGTCCCCAAAATAGGAGTCTAAAGTTGGAGTCTTCTGTTTGTTTTGCTTCCTTTTCCTGGTCATGTTGCTCCTCAGTCACTTAACCCCTGGGCTTTTTGCCACTGTAGGACTCTGCCACCAGACAGGGGAGCTTTCGTCCCAAACACTGGGGTTTTCTCAGTTGCCAGAGGTATTAGATGGGTGCCCTCTCTGAGGTCTCCACATGCTCTGGCAAGCTGGACACACACCCCAGGACCTCTACCCTAGACTGCAATCCAGATCCAAGCAGTTTAAAGCAAGAACAATTACCCTCAGACTGGTGCTTGGTCCCCCTACACTCTGCAGGCCAGGAGCTGAAGCTGCCACATGGTGCTGACTGGATGTGCTGCTGTCTCAGTGGCTTCTCGCCCTGGGGGCAAAAGCGAGGCACTCCCATTTACTGGGTCCCAAAGTCCAGACTGCACTGACCTCTCACTTTGTCCTTCTCATCTATGTGTTGATAAATATGGAAGTGGCCACAGCTGCTGCTGTTCTGGACTGGTCAGGCTTGCCCTGGGGCTAAAACCTCTGGCTCATGCGGGCCTGGGCTCAGTTCCCAGAGCACTGCACTGGCTGATTCCTGCTGGCCTGCCGGGCTGTCCTCAGTGGGAGGTTAGCTTCTCTGTGTCATTTTGTGGGTTCTGTAGCTCCAAAGTTTGTTCAGAGTCCCCTTTTTACATGTTTTGGGGAAGGTGGAAGCAGGAGCTAGGCGGAGGTCCTGCTTCTACTCTGCCATTTTGACTCTGCCCCATGTTTGTTTGTTTTTTTAATGAAATATGAATCAAGGCCTTTAACTAAGAGTTAGAGGAAGTGTTATGGAGGGCTTAAGGAGGAACCAGAAGGTTTAGAACAACTGTTTGGGGGACTAACATAGGAAATCATTTAGGGATGGATAGAATATTTGTCTTGATGGCCCAGTTAAGATTAAATAATATAAATTTGTATTGGAATCAATCAGCATAGTTTTGTGATTTTTTCCCTAGCTCCATTTAGCATGTGAATGGATATAAAGGCTACAGTAGACTGTTGAAATAATCCAGGGATAGGACTTGACAAGACATGATCAGAGATATGCCAAGATTCATGGTGGAGGATAGAGCAAAGCTGAGTTGTTTTACCAAGGAGTCAAGATAGGGAAGGGAGAAGGATATATGTAGCTGACACAGGTTTGATGGCCTAAGAATGAACTGAGGAATGGGGTCATAGTGAAGATGAAGAATAGGGCTAGGGGTGATAAGGCAGAGGGAAAAATTGAATAATAAAAATATTATTATCAAATAAAGGAATTTAGGAGTTCATGAACAAGGAAGTGGAACACTTACGGGTAATGGCATCTTCAAGGATATGACCATGTCCGTGTGCAGCTGAGGTAGAGTAGAGGTCATGAGAACTGAGTAGGCTTATTTAATTTTAATTTATTTAATTGTACTTATTTGTTTAGATTTATTTATTTAACTTTGAAGTTAGGGCATTTGAGGGAGGATCAATATGTATGTTGTAGTTTCCTGATAGGAGTCAGCTAGATGGCTCCATAGGTAAAGCGCTGGGCATGGAGTCAGGAAGACCTGAGTTTAAATCTCACCTCAGACACTTACTAGCTATGTGGCCCTGGGCAAGTCACTTAACCTCTTTTTGTCTTATAGGATATGAGGAAATGTACATGACTGAACAACAAAGTCCTCTAATATGTGGGGAGGAGATGAGGAAAAGAGAAAGATTATAAACTATGCACTGAACTCTTTGAAGAAGGAAGGGGAGTATTATGGAGGTTGGTAAGTAATAGAATCTTGATTGAATGATAAATAAGGATTGAATTGAACCTCAAAAAAGGAGTGGTTACTGAGGGTAGGAACCATTCCAGAGTCTGGAAATAGCACTGAGAAACCAGGAGTATCTAACGCCTCCACCATGATCAGTGATTCGGGGATACCAATGAAAGCAACCAGGGGCACTGAGGGGCAGTGACTTCCTCTAAAATGCTGTTAGAGCCCCCATTCCAGTGTATTTTCTCGACCATTAACTGCTGGTGATTACATTCCAGTTCAATTTAACCAGTTAGGACAGTCTGACCCTTCCTTGCGAATTACAGTTTTAGTGAGTACCTGGTACCCTGAGAGGTTAAGCATCCTGTGTAGACTCATATATGTGACTGAATCAGGATCTGTAACAAACCAATCCTTCCCAACTCCAAGCCTAGCTTTCTATCCACCAAGCCTGGCTGCCTCTCTAATTTGACTTTTAAATCCTCACAGATTTAACACCAGTAAATTCAAAAATTAACAAACAAAACCACCCTTTTCTCTACTTTTTCCCCCAAGGGATAACTTCAACCTTGCCTTCT
Source organism: Petaurus breviceps papuanus (assembly GCF_028583685.1). Lineage (NCBI taxonomy): Eukaryota > Metazoa > Chordata > Mammalia > Diprotodontia > Petauridae > Petaurus > Petaurus breviceps. Next base: position 8,832,039 of record NW_027186349.1, read on the forward strand.
AAGGTTCTTTGTTCTTCCCCATTGGAGGGCACTTGAGTGGAAAAAGCTGTAGAGCAGAGTCAAGAGAGCTGGTCCCAGGGCCCCACATCACCACTCATTAGCTGTATGAGCTTGTCAACTTTTATTTAGCCTTAGTTTTCTCATCTGGACAAGCGACTGAACCTCTCAGATTCCTAGGTAGCAAAAGTACTGACCTGCACTGGTAGAGGGAGCTTCCACACCCAAGGAACTCCTTTTTGAATGAAATAAATCATAGGTCCAGCCTCTGAGCTATCCTTTCTCTTCTATAAAAACATTACTTACATACTTATGGAGTTGTTGTAGATAAATAGAATCAGGTGTCAGACATTTCTAGTTGTATAACCCTGGGCAAGTCACTTATGTGCTGTTAGCCTCAGTTTCCTCATCTGTAAAATAAGGATAATCAAAGTTCTTGCCTCCCAGGGCCATTATGAGGATCAAATGAGGTAATATTTGTAAAGTACTTTGTAAACTTTAAAGCACTATATAAATGCTAGTTATTACTATTATTATAGAGTACAACCAAGGTAGCAGTACATGGGAAAGTATTTTTTAGAAAGTATACAAATAAAACTTATATTGGATTACATGCCACCATGAGGGGAGGGGAGAGGAGAGGGAAGGGAAGAAAATGTGGAACTCAAGGGATTGTGGAACTGAATGTTGTAAACTAAAAGAAAATAAATTTAATTTTTTAAAAAGTATACAAATGTAAATTATTTTTACTTTCCACAAAGAGATACTTTCCTATATGACAAAAATGGATATTTCCCCATAAATCTACCCATTTTACCTGGCATCTATTTTTCCTTTATGACTTTTACAATTGCCCACCAGGCCAAACACAGTCCCTTGAATCCCCACAATACTACTCACCAGCCTAAGCTTTCCGCCTTCAGTCATTCTCATAGTTCCAAAGCCAGACATCCTACTGGAGATCTGCTGTTTACATACAGCCAATAACAATATCAGTTCTGGGAATTTTCATTTCCCTAGGCCTATGGCCAGTTAATTCCAAATCTTCTATCTCATGCCCTAAAAAAATTACTTTCGTTTTTGGCTACCCAACACTGGACATCACCAAACTTCTCAGAGGAACAAATGCCTGAGGCTACCCAAAGACTTCCTACTTCCAGGAGTTTTATCAATTGTTAGAGTCTCAGTAATGAAGGAAATGTTAACGTTTCAGGCAGACTCTTCTCTTAATGACTAATGACAACATCTTCAAGTTATGACAAGCTGTGTACATTCCCTCTCCCCACCACCACACTTTGCTATAAACTGGTAGCTAATATAGGTTCTTTTCTCAAATTTACAGTTTCTAAGGTCTTCCTAGGCTCCTGGAATTGGGTATGTTAGCTTCTCTGATATGATTCACAGTTGAATGGTCAGCAGGGAGGGATAAGTTTAGACAGAGAATTTATACCAAGGCCAATTTGGGGGCGCATTCCTGCCTGCCTTGAGCCAGAGCTGCCTCTTTTCTAGTGGATTTAGGCCAGGGACAGTTCATGCTGTGTGGTCCCCTGTGCATCCTCAACAGTTTTCCTGGGAAAATCAGATTAAGCCAAACATCAAGACTAGCTTCAAGGAACAAAAAAAAGTTACAGCAGGGTGACTGTGTGTATGTGTGTTTAGGGATAGGTAATTGCACCACAGACTCCAGTAAATAAGTGCTCTTGGAGCATCTGTGGTATAGTGGAGAAAGGGGACAAGATTTGAAGTAAGGAAAACTGGGTTCAAATCTTGGCTCAGCCTTTTACTGACTGGGTAATCTCTGGGTAAGTCATTTAGGTTGTACAGCGGACACCCTGGAGTCAGGAAGACCTGAGTTCAAATGTAGCTTTGGGTACTTAACCCTGGGTGTCACAGCCTCTGCTTGCCTCCCTCTCCTCATCTGGGAAATAGGAAGAGCAACCGCCTCTCCGGGCTGTTGTGAGAATTAAAAGAGATATTTGTGAAGTGCTTGGCACAGTGCCTGGAACATTGTAGGAACTCATTTGTAAAGTGAAGGTAGTAATACTTGCACTATCTCCCTCACGAGGTAGAAACATTTTCTAAATGAGAGTTATAGACAATTGAGTAGCTCTTTGGAGTGAAAGGACCCGCTTCATACCTGTGTGACCCTGGGTGTGTCCATTTCCCTCTCTGTGCCTCAGTCTCCTACTCTATAAAATGAAAGACTTGGATCAGTCTTTCAGCTCTAAATCTATTATTTTGTAAACTGAACTGAATTAAAATGGAATGAATTGAAGAGGACTTTTAGCATTGTTTCAGGGACCCCAGAGCCCAGAGGAAGAATTTTAAGCTGGTGATATAGACCTCACATAGAGTCCTTTGTTTTCCAATCAACTGCTTTTCTGCTTGTCTGAGAGGCAAGTAAAAGGGCTGGATCCAAGAGAACAGGACTGGGAGGGGGTGGGGTATAAAGTTTAGGGAGAGCTAAGCCTCAAGCCTAAAATGTTCCTAAATTCAAATGGGTAGTACAATAATGCCTTAAACAGTACCTCGCTTTCTGCAAAGCACTTTCTCTACGTCATCTTATTTGAAACTCATCCCAACCCACCGAGAGAGACACCACAGTCATTACTAACCTCATTTTACAGACGTGGGAGTTTCAGTGCCCTGCCCTTGTTCCACGATTAGTGTCAGAGGCTGCTTTGGACCCAGGTGTGTTTGGATCCAGGATTCACCTTGCTGCTGATGCTTGGAATATTTCACTTACATTCTCAGACTCTATATGTATCTGTGGGAGAAAATGTGCCACAATTTTGGCAGGATTTTTATACCAAATATTCTTGTTGTACAACATTAGTAAATACCCTTTTCTAAAATCTACTTAAGACTGACTAAATGATCCTTAGGTAAAAAAATTAAGGGAAACATACCATGGTTGGGGTGGGAGGCAAAGGGGAGGGTTAGCCAATGAAATTAGAGAATCATCTCTAACCCCTCAGGGGTACCCCTAGAGCCTTCAAGATGGGATGTATTTAAGCTCTAGGACCTGACTCATTAATGGGAATGGGAGCCTGGATAATGAACCTTTTAACTCATGTAAACTACAATACAAAAAAACTGAAAATAAACACTGTGGAATTATAATGTCAAAGTTTGACTGTGGAAAAGAGTTGAGTAAATAAATGTACCTGCTTCCCTTCTTTGAAGAGCTAAAGGACTATGGGTGTGGAGTATTAATAATAATAGCTGACATGTATATTTCACTCTTAAGATTTATAAAGCACTTTACATGTAATTATCTCATTTAATCCTGACAATAACTCTGTGAGTAGGTGTATTATTATCCTCATTTTACAGATGAGGAAACTGGGGTTAAGTGACTTGCCAAGGGTTATACATCTAATAAGCATAGGAGGGTGGATTTGAACCCAGATCTTCTTGATTTCAAGACCAGTGTTCTAATTACCCCAGGTTTTGTTAGTATGTTGGTTGCTTTTATTGAGCTTCCTTTTTTTCTGTCTTCAAAAAAAAAATTTTGTGAAAAAGAATGGCTTAGGAGCAGTTAAGTGGTGCAGTGAATAGAGCACCGGCCCTGGAGTTAGGAGGACCTGAGTTCAAATCTGGCCTCAGACACTTGACACACTTAGTAGCCATGTGACCTTGGGCAAATCACTTAACCCCAATTGCCCTGCCTTTCCCCCTCCAAAAAAAGCAAAAAAAAAAAAAAAGAATGACTTGACAGGAAGTAGAAGGGTCGGGAAATATTTAGAAATGAAGGTGATATAAAAACATAAGATAACAGTAAAAATATTTTTAAAGTATCATTTGGAACTAAGAAAGTGAGGGCAAAACACACACACACACACACAAAAATTAACTCTATGTCCACACATCAAATTTGAGTTCAGTTTTTATGTCATTCTCTTAACAAAACAGTCCTAGGGCATTAAAAATAGACTTGGAGGAGTTACATGATGGGTTTCCTCTGTAAAGGGTAAGGGAAGAAGGCTTGGATTTGGAAGCCTCATGGGAGGAGCTGAGCTGGCTTGGAGGGTGATCATAGGATGTTATGGCCCATAAGTTTCCTGCTTGGTAGGAATCTTCCTCTGTTGGGTTGCAGTTTGTCACGTCGAAATAAATAGACGATCACCTTAGCTAGGGGTTAGGACAGAACTTGGTCCAATTTAGGGTGATTCAGTCTTTGCAATCACTGAAGTTGAGTTTCCATCTCCCAGAGCAGACCAGCATGAGTTTTAAATTAGGACACTTGGCAGTGAAGCAGTGTTGGCTTGGGAGGACCAGTAGCAGCTAGTGCTGTAGAAGACTTGAGGCCTATATAATACACAAAATTAGCAACAGCACCCTTCCAACCCTCAAGACAAACCTATGGGGATTGCATTCCCTATTGTCATGAGCCCAGGAGTATGTATGACCTTTTTGTAATTTCTTGTCCCCTCCAAGGCTGCCCTTAGTTTTCATTTTAACTGCATTTTATTTCTTTAAAACATTGGAGGGACCCAGGATAATGCTGGATCTAGTTACCCAGAATTTCTCTTTCTGTTACCCCTTCTCTCCTCCCACATCCCATTAAACTACATTGCCTTAGCACCTTCACAGAACAAAGAAAGGTGAATATTTGCCAATTAACTGCTTAATCCCATCTATGGCGAGTAATTAAATCATAATAGCAGAAGTCCATATTAAAGTCTAAATTATTTCATTTGTATGATTTAATGATACTTTATTTATTGAAAATTATTAATTTAAGTGTAAATGGTCATTAAGCTACTTTAATGATGTTCATGTCTGATGTTAAATTTTTAATGAAATAGTCAGTAAATAAATACTTGATAAATTCAGTTGTTTCTATTAAAAGAATCAGTCGTTCTCAATTTGGTGCACTGAGGCAGAGTGCTAACTGTCCCACCCCAGTTTTGTGTAGACGCCTGAAAGTTAAGAGGAATTTGCCATTAATTCTTCCTCTGGTGTGGTTTGTGAGCAGCTGCCCTAAGCCTTCACCTGCCTAAGCCTCTCTTTCAGTTACTGAATTCCAAAAGCTCAAGCAGTATGTATTTCCATAGCCAGGAAACCACTTAGTAGCCTAGAATTTCTATCACACTCCCATTTTATCTAGAAGACTGACTACAAAAGCATGAAGCTTGTGAGCCGGATGAATGTAGGCTAGCTGAGGAAAGTTCAACAAATCTACAATTTCCCCTACTCTGTTATCTCCCTCTAACTCCCATCAGCAATTCTTAAATTATTCTGGGGTGATTTTAATTCTACAAGCATCACTCCGTGATTGAAATTTACTCCAAGGGCCAAATAACCAAGTCTCTAAAAAACTCTTCTGAACGTATCTTAGTCTGGCAGTGAAATTGCTATTGAATGTCCCCACTGTATTGGCCTGAAGCTTTTCACAGGTAGAAATCAAAGGAGTCAGCATACAAGTGGATAAGGGAAAGTGACCTGTTATCTAGCAATAATGACCACCACTGCTTTAGAGTCTACACTTCCTGAGCAGATTTTTACTGTGAAGCTATTCATCATCAGTGTTGTCAAGCATATGATTGGTCCTAGACGCCTAAGACCTAATTTGTCTTCAGTATATTCCCCCTCCCATTTCTGAGCTCTTTCTCTCCCTTCTAGTACCCAACACCTCACCACAAGCCTAATCCCAGTGTTATTAGAGTCTAGTACAGGGGTGGGGAACCTACAGCCTCAAGGCCACATATGACCTTCTAGATCCTTGGGTATGACCTCTTGAATGAGTCCAAATTTTACAGAACAAATCCTTTTATTAAGGGGATTTGTTCTGTGAAGTTTGGATTCACTCAAACGGCTGCACTTGAGGGCTCCATGGTCCATTCTGTCACTAGAGCTGAAAAACCAATTCATGCTAAGATATGTAGGATAGGTATTGGAATAAATAGGTATTGGAATAAAGTACTATCTGTCCAAGTATAAATTGACATAAATTGGCTTTTAAAGAAGATGCCTGAAGAAAGCAATAATTATCCTCAAAGAATTTATCAATAACGATAGAATTTTATGTGCTATCTGTAGTGTCTGGTGTAGATATTTTGGAGGAGGGAGCAATTTCCAGTTGATCCCTCTCCCCCAAAAATAAAGACAATCACAGGAACGAAGGATTTTGCTGTTGTTGCTTTTTAACTTATCCATAGGATCTTTTTAAAAATAGTATTTTTTTTCCAATTACATGTAAAGACAATTTTTTAACATTCTTTTAAAAAAACTTTTGAATTCCAAATTTTCTCCTCCCTCTCTTCCCTCCCCATTCCCTAAAAAGGTAAGAATTTTATTTTTAAAAAATTTCTGAATGTTTTATTAGTGCTATTTTCTTTTTTCAAAACAATACTAACATTTTCCACTAACTTTGTTACCACTTCCAAAGAACACTGCCTTGAAACAAATAAGTAGTCAAGCAAAACTAATTTACATGTTGATCATATCTGAAAATGTATGCCTTATTCTGCCCCTCTAGTCTACCACTTCTCTGACAAGAGGCAAAAGACATACTTCGAAAGGTAAGAGTTTTATATAGGTTATTTAGGAGTAATCACGTAACACACATTGTGAAAGCAGAAACAGACCAAAAAGATAAAATCACAAAAAAGATAAAGAAAGTAAAAACAGCATGTTTCTTTTTTTTTCCCCAGAGGGCAATTGGAGTTAAGTGACTTGCCCAAGGTCACATGGCTAGTTTTTTGTTGTTTGTTTTGTGTGTGTGTGTGTGTGTGCGCGCGCATGTGTGTTAAGTGTCTGAGGCCAGCTTTAAACTCAGGTCCTCCTGACTCCAGGGCTGGAACTCTATTAAAATGGTATATTTCAATCTGCATTCATATTCCATCAGTTCTTTCTCTGGATGGGGATAGCATTTCCATCATGAGTCCTTTGGAATTGTCTAAGATCATTGTATTGCTGAGAAGAGCTAAGTTATTCATAGTTGATCATTGCACAATGTTGCTGTTACTGTGTATAATGTTCTCTTGGTTCTGCTCACTTCACTCAGCATCAGTTCATGTAAGTCTTTCCAGGTTTTTCTGAAATCATTGTGCTTGATCATTTCTTATAGCAAGTAATGTTCCATTACAATCATATACCACAACTTGTTCAGTCAGTCGCCAATTGATGGTCATCTCCTTAATTTTCAATTCCCTGTCACCATAAAGAGTTGCTATAAGCATTTTTGCACAAGTAGGTCTTTTTCCCTTTTTTATGATTTCTTTGGCATACAGACCTACTAGTGGTATTGCTAAATCAAAGGGTATGCACAGTTTGATTGCCCTTTGAGCATAGAGGAACATAGGATTTTGAACCTAAAAGATAGCTAATCCAACCTCCTCATTTTACAGATTAGGAAACACAATCAAGGTAAGGTATCTACTTGGGGCAGCTAGTTGACTTATTGGATGGAATACTGGATTTAGAGTCAGGAAGACCTGACTTTGAATCCTACTTCAAACACTAGCCAGACTCCTCTGAACAAGTGAGTTCATCTCTCTCAGGTCCTCCTCATTAAAATAGGGAAAATAATAGCACTTACCCAATGAAGTTGTGAGGATCAAACAAGATTACAAATAGAAGATGCATTGACAGTCTTAAAGTGATATATAAATGTTAGCAATTATTATTATTGTCACGCCAATCCTGTGGTCACATTTCAGGTCTAGAACCAATATTGGTTTTCTAAGGAGTCTGTATTAGATTTGTGAACTTTTACAAACTTCTCTCTGGCCCTGAATCTATTAGTGGTTTGGTGCTTCCCTAGGGTTTTTCACCCTTTCTCACCCCCAGACCATACCGAGCCCTGGGAAGGGGCAAAAGATGTTGCTTCAGCCACTGCCCTCTCACTCCAATTACACAAGAGTGGTTTAGGATTTGAAAGATGAAAAAGAGAACATCAGAGCCCAGGGGCTGAGAAAGGTAAATTTGATTTGGAAGGAGGCAAGAGGAAGGAAGCTGACTGTGAGAGTCTTACCGTGTTTCCCCGATAATAAGACCTATCCCGAAAATAAGCCCTCCCCTTACTGTATAAGATTCCTCTAAAATAAGCCCTCCCCCGAAAATAAGCCCTATTGAGATTGCTACTGTAGTGAAGGTGATCCCCTGCGCTACACGCTACATTACGGTACCCTCTGTATGCACCACCCTCCCCACCCCCACCACCCGTGAAACGCACGCCGCACTCCGAGCTGCATCCAATCAGAGCTGCAGCAGTGAGCACGTCATCCTGTTCTTCCCCAGTGATTTGCTTATTGAATAAAGGTACATTTTTTTGTTCACATTTACCTGTTTATTAAAATTGCTGTCAATGTTCATTAAAATAAGCCCTCCCCTGAAAATAAGCCCTCTGGTGGTTTTCTGTCCAAAAAATTTAATAAGACAGTGTCTTATTATCAGGGAAACACAGGGCAGCAAGACCACAAATGAAAGAGTGAAGTATTATGAATGGTTTCGAAGAAAGAGGAGAGGATTTTGGTCCTTTTTAATCCCACATCCATTCACGAAACTTATTTAAAGCATCAGGTCAGTTAGAAGTTGATCCTGAGATTGATCCTATATTGCTGATATATCTGGTCACCCCCACACAAACACTTTACAGTCTAGGATACAAAATTGAAATAATCATTTAATTCAGTAGCGTAAATGCAAATTGTATATCTACATATTAGACCCATTGATGGGCAATAAATGTGTTTTTAATAGCCTCACTTATGTAATTAAACATGAGACAAGTCTGTGTTGTTAGGCAATAAATTATGGAATTGAAAATGGAAATTTCCTGGCTGGGAAAAGGCTGAACTTAACAGACAATAGGTTGCCTTCTTGGCCAATATCTCTCTGACAGCTTCATGGTAACAAGTAAACCAGCTGTTAGGCTCTAGAGGGTTCTCGATGTTCCTGGACATCTCTTAGATCATAGAATTAAATCATCATCTTATTGAGTTTGACAGCACTCCTGGGAGTCAGGTAGCAAAAATCATTATCCCCATTTTACCAATGTAGGAATAAAAATTAAATGATTTTTCCAGTACCACAGAAGTTCCCACCATTGAGCCTGAGTTCACAGGCAGCAACATGCAAAAAAATTAAGTCAGAGCCAAGAGAACTGAAATTCAAATAAAGATCTTCCTACTTTCAGGCCAACAAGGGCTAACAAACAAGGTCTTCTACATTGTGGTGCTTTTCTTTATGTGTATGGAGAAATTTTCCTCATCTCATTTCTTGTTCTTGAAAAATCCCAGCCTCTCCATTTCATCCTATCTGATAATTGTTTTAGAAAGTATAATGTACCATACATAGTTACCTTTGGTCAGTCTGGTAAAAACTCTTCTCAGAATAATGCTTTTAGATGCATAAAATGAAATTCATAGGTTTGCCAAAGAAATCAATGACATTGAAAAATGATCAAAACAATTTCTAAATACAATTTCAAGTACCCCAGGTTAAGAACACCTGTTTTAGATGATCTCCAATTGCCTTTTATTTAGTTCGGAGACTGTGTAAATTGTGTTGTTTACCTATGGAAGAACATTCCTCTCAAAATATCAATTTATTGAAGTGAATTAATCTTGCTTATTTTATCTCCCAATCCCATCTAAACTTTTTTCCAAATACCTCACCAGGTCTGGTGTCAGTTCTTAAATTCTGAGCCCCCAACCAAAGTATTTAAGAAAATTACTCCTTTACTATCTGGCAAATAACTAGATCTCCAAGAAAAGAGTTCTTCTTTCTTTCTCCCCCTCTTTCTTTTCAATGTAGATCTTCCTTGAACAGTATTTATGCCTATGACTAGAACTTTGCTTGAGCCATGCCATGGCTAAAGCCATCGCTTTCACCCATTTTATTCAGTGACCAACCAAGAACAGAGAAGATCAAAACATGACATCATTCAAAATACAGCATTTACTAAGTGTGATTAAATAATCTCCAAGGACTACCTCACCCCAGGACCTTCCAATCATTCAATCAATTACAAAGTCCCTGTTCTAAATACTTCTCCACCCCTAGGCTATACCTTCATCTGGTCCACCACAAAACCCCTCTTCTCAAATGGAGATTAGTTTCCAAACACAGGTAAAGTACCTTCATTTGTCAATCACAGAGCACAATAAGGTCAAAAGTTCCCCACCCCTGGATCACAATTGAATCTACCCCAGAGTTACATCAAGTTTAAACACAGCACTTAATACCCAAATAGAGGTCTTTTCTTCATCTTGACAGGAGGCAAGTTCTCAGCAATCTTAGTTCCTGGGGAGACAAGGCTTAGCAAGGCCATAAGATACATTGTCAATCCCTTCATGAATTTATCCTCTGTCTGTAGAACAGTCCTAGAACCCCTGAACACATTAGCAAAGCCCTCTCCCAGGATTTCTGTAAACATACAACAAGAAAATCCTTCTTCAGGGCTTCTGAACCAACAGAAAGGCTCCCAGACCCCTGCAACAACAGCACTGTCCTTCACCAGTGGACAGTATTCATTCTGTCTGCAGGACAGTCTCCAGACCCCTGCAACAACAGCACTGTCCTTCACCAGTGGACAGTATTCACTCTCTCTCTGCAGGACAGTCTCAGGGCTTCTTAGTGAACAGCCAGGTTCCAGGACTTCTTCAACAAAAGGACTGTCTTTCACCAGTGGACAAATCTGGCAAAACAACATCAAAACAGACAGACAAAGTACCAGCAAAACAGCCATGTCTTCTCAGTCCTTGGCAGCTCAGCAGGCAGGTCTCAAAAGTCCAGGGCAATTCAAAGCGGCCACCAGCAATTCTCTTAGTCTCTCTCTCTCTCCACGAGGTGCTGCTTCCAAAAAGATCTTCCGCCTCTCTCTTGTCTCTCCAAATCTACGTCACCAGCTCCTCCCATTTCAGGACTTTCTTTTCACATCAAAAAGTCCATCCCACAGGTGGGATTAACAAGCTCTGGGTTTTAACACAATCAATTTGAAAACCAAGCCAATACAGGGGAATCTTTAAATGCCATTACTATCACAGGAGGGGTAATGACCCTTGTTTTGCCTGCTCTACAGGATTATTATGAGACTTTGGACATATTAAAAATCGTAGAAACAGGAGCTTCTGTTATTCAAAACATAACAAGACAAGAGACAATGTATTTGACTCCTTCTGTCCCTACCACTTTCTCAAACAGCATTTTTAATAATGGCTCAGTGTAGAGGCGGCCAGTGGTGCAGTGAGTAAGATCGCTGGTCCCGGCATCAGGAGACCCAGGATCAGTTCCGGCCTCAGATACTTGGTACCCACACAAAAAATAACTGGCCGTGTAACCTTGAGCAAGTTACTTAACCCCAACTGCTTTAAAAAAAAAATAACAGTAATAATGGCTCAGTGGATGGAGCACTGTGCTTGAAGTCAAGAAGACCTGAGTTCAAATCTAGTCTCAGACACTTACTACTGTTTGACCCTGGACAAGTCACTTAACTTCTGTTTGCCTTAATCCATCAGAAAAGGAAATAGTAAACCACTCCAGTATCTTTGCCAAAAAAAAAACCCATGGTAAATGTTGGGATGTTATGGTACACAGGGTCACAAAGTGTTGGATTTGACTGAACCACTGAATAAGAACAATTATATATGTATATATCACATATATATCTATATATCTCCATCTGTCTATTTATTTCTGTCTGTCTATCTATCTATCTGTCTGTCTATCTATCTGTCTGTCTATCTATCTATATATATTATATATATATATACATATATATATATCACCTAGTCCAAAATAGAAGTATAAGTCAAAGCAACTATAAAATCTTTGTCTATGGGGGTCTTGGATTTTCCTCAAAAAGTATCTCTGTCACTTACAGTCTGTGAATTTCATTTGAAATGTCACAAAAAACCCAGAAGGGATATGGTGTATATAGGGGTTGGAACCTTTTCTTCCTCATAGTTGAATTTTAGAAATTCTCCAGAGAATTTTTGGGAAACCCTTCTTTAAAAAAAACCAACAAGATCTGGTATCAGTCAGATTATATTTACTACATTAGAGACTGTCTGGGGTTTACACTTGAAGACAGGAATATTTTGTTTCTTTTGCTCACTTGAAATGTAAAAGAAGCACTCATCTGAAACGTGAGCTCCAGCTTGGGACAGTCATACTATCCCACACATCATTCTCAACTGGACTGTCTCTAGAAGTAAAATACTATAGTAGTTCAGCATGCTTTGCAAAAAGAGGCAAGAAGTGTCAAATGTCCTGGCTTGGTTGAAGCCTAAGATTATTTAGTGACTATCAGATGAGAGGTAGTGTAGTAAGGAACAAGAGGGCTGCCCTCAGGGTCAGAAAGGCCTGGTTAGGTTTAAGTCTTTCATATAACACAGTCTGGTGACCCTTACAGCTCTTCTCAATGCCCCACTCAACTTTTAAGACTATAAATATAATTGCTGATCTACATAAGCAAAGGGAGTTTCCTTGCTGAGAGTTCCTTACACTGATTAAATAAATCATGTCTGGACCAAAAACAAAACAAAACAAAACAAAAACCTACGGAGTTTAATATTTCTTCTCCTCTTTCCCATTCCCATTCTATCTCTACCAGAGGTCATAGGATTTAAAGCTAAAATAGACTTTAGAAATCTGCTCATCTAATCCCTTAATTTTTACAGAACAGTATAAGTGACTAAAAGTCACTTAAAGGTTGGGGAGCAGTGGATAATCAGGAAGACTCATCTTCTGAGTTCAAATCTGACCTCAGAGACTTACTAGTTATATGACCCCGGGCAAGTCAATTAACCCTGTCTACCTCAGTTTCCTCATCCGTAAAATGAGCTGGAGAAAAAAATGTCAAACTACTCCAATATCTTTGCCAAGAAAACTCTAAATGAGGTCATGAAGAGTTGGACATAACTGAAGTAACTGAACAAAACAAGTGACTTGCCCAAGGTCACAGGACTGAAAATTTATCAGGATTTGAAGTCACTTGATTTGAAAACCCAGGACTCTTTCCACATTCTTCTACTATATTTAGGAATCCCCAGAAGTTAAGAGCTCATGTCAGAATATTGTCAGCTTGAGGTAGATTCAAGTCAACCATCCAACTAGGAAAGAACATTTCCAAGTCCCCGACTATTAGAAAGAGACCTCTTTGCATTGAGGATTAAATTAGTCCTCTGCCCCTGTGATCTTAAAAATAGAAAGCTGGTTCAGATGCTTTCCAACTCAATATGCATTTACATTGTTGTTCGTGTCACAGGTGTAACAAGGGGAGGTTATTTTAGGTAACAGCATTTCTAGCATGCATGCAGCATGACACATTCTTAAAAGACCTCACTTCAGACATCTCTGTTAAGAAAAAAATTCAACAAATGTACATTTCAAGTGGGTAATAAAGAAAGGCAGAATTTTTTGTTTTCATTAATATTTCTGTACTATGAAATGCCTCCATTTGTGTCTGGGTAAAAGACACATAATTAGGCTAAAAGTAAAAAGTGACTGTAGAAGACCCTCTGGGATTATCACATTACAAGCACATAAAACCACCAATGCAGTTTGAGCAATTGACCGTTTTTGCCGTTAAAAGTAATATACAATCTGTCCTGAGCTCTGAAAGAAAAAGGCTTTAAAGAAAAGACAATATTCTCTTTGTTGCGAGTTCCCCAAACTGAGAACAATTCTGTCTGCACCCTGTTTCCTGCTGGCATATCCTTGAAGAAAAAAAAATCAATTCTCTCTTTGTGGATATTTAGAAATTGTGTAGGCATTAAAAAGGAAAACCCTCAATAGATCTAATGTCATTGGAGACAAAAGATGTAAATGAATTTGAGGAAAGAGGAGAGTGGAAGAAAAGCTCACTCAGAGTTTGTAGCATCATACACTAGGGCCCCGGGGTAATTTAAGGTCACTGACCAAGGGCAAAACATCAATCTTGGTGTTCTGATTTCATGTTGATCTTTTTGTTAAACTTCAACCAAACCATAACATATGTTTTCACTTGGGAGGAAAAAAATCAGGTATTTGGTATTACAGAAAGAACAGGAGACTTGAACCCACAAGACCCGGGTTTGAATGCTGGCAAAGCCACTTAGCTGATATATGATGCTGGCAACTTCACCCCAGTTGAACTTTTCCTCAGTTTTGCTTCATTTTTCTTAGTTGCAAAACAGGGATAAGAATATCTACCTTGAGTGTCTGACAGGGTTGTTTTAAGATCAAATTCATTAAATAAATAGTTATTAATATCACTGTGTGAAGGAGATCCTGGCCAAGGCACAAAGTTTACATAAAGCATAGTCATTACCTTTGCTGAGATTACAGTCCAGTAGGGGAATAAGATACCAGTACTGATCAATGTAAAATGCAATATTACAGATTAAGTACATTCAAAGATCTGAAATACACTAAGCAAGAAATGTGGTCCAGAGCAAAGGTCATTCCTGAATTAATGTGAAAATACTTTGGAAATCATAAAATGCCTTCTGAACATGAGATGTTATTATTTTCATGATGGGCAGCCCATAAAATTAATGTGTATGCCTTGGACAAGCACTATAGATGAATAATCAGATAAACTGGGAATTGAGTGAGAGGAGGCCGACCTGGATGAGATTGGGAATTGTAACGTTTTCAATGATTCCAGAAGCCCATTGATTTAATATCATTACTCTCCTGTGGTACAGAAGAGAAAGGACAGTCTCTGAAAACAGATAACCTGGGTTCAGATCCAGCCGTTGATATTAACTGTGCGACCCTGAGCCAGTCACTTACATACTTGGGTCTCAGCTCCACCATCTGTACAATGACAAAGGGGTAAGATGAGATGGCCTCCAGGGTCCCTTCTGGATCCTCTAGAGCTGAGCGTCATGGAATGTCATGATCTCGAAAGAATTAAAATGATAAACAACCCAAAAGACAATGAAAAGATAGGTGACAAGTTCGGACTGCTGTAACGTGATTGACTTTTGTGCAGAAAGTAACAGGAAAGACATAATCAAGGATTGTATATGATTAGAAAAGGATGTATTGGGAGAATAAGACAACAAACAGGTTGATAACCTGACACAGATTCTAAGCAGCTGGGTGGTCTAGGGGATGGAGGATTGGACCTGGAGTTGGGAAGATCTGAGGTCAAATCTGGCCTCAGACTCTGGGGAAATCACTTCCTCTCTGCCTCAGTTCTGCAAAATGGGAATAATTATAGTAGTACCTGTCTTCTAGAGTTTTTGTGAGGTTCAAATGAGATAAAATTTGCAAAGCACTTTTGTAAACATCAAAGTACTCTATAAATGCCGGTTGTTATTATTACTATTACCTCTGAGATACAACAAAATAAAACGAAACAACAACCAAACAGAAGAAAGCCTCTAACACATTGGATGGATCCTCTGTGGAGCACTGATGGAAAAACAAGAACGAGAATCATATGGGATGAATTCATGCAGGGTTTTTGATTTGTGTCAATGGAGAGAGTATCCATACTGATGAAATCAAGTATCTTTAAAAGTCTTAAAGTAAAATAACAGTAATAAAAACAACAATATGAATAAATTTAAATAACGCTTTAAGATTTATAAAGCATAGGGGTGGCTAGGTGTCACAGTAAATAGAGCACTGGCCCTGGAGTCATGGGGACCTGAATTCAAATACAGCCATAACACTTAACACATAACACTTACTAGCCATGTGACCTTGAGCAAGTCACTTAACCCCAATTGCCTTGCCTTCCCCCCTCCAAAAAAGAAAAAAAAAAGCTTTACAAAACATTTTACATTTACTGTCTTGTTTGATCCTCACAACAACCTTATGGATAGGTAAGTGCCTATGTTAGACACTGAGAATATATAGCAGCAATAAGAACTGACATTTGTTTAGAGCTTTCAGGATAACAAAGCAATTTTCTCATAGCAACTCTTTGAGTTAAATAATTTTCATTATCCTCATTTAACAAGTGAGGCTTATATAGGTCAAGTGACTTGACCATAGTCACATAGTTGATAAGCGTCAGAGGCAGCTAGGCAAGTAGATAATGTGCTGGGCTGGGAGTCCAAAAGAGCCGAGTTTGAATCCTGCCTTGGATACTTACTAACTGGGCATTTCACTGGCTGGCCCCTATACCTGGAACTCTCTCTATTTTCATCTCCAGCTCCTCGCTTCCCTGGCTCACCTGAGAAGAAGCCTTCCCCAGTCAACCAGCTTAATTCTAGTGTCTTCCTTCAGGACATCATCTCTGATTTATCCTGTTTATATTCAGTTTGTAAGTTGTCTCCCTCATTCAGTCGGTTGCTTCTTGAGACAGGCATTATTTTTGCTTTTCTTTGCATTCCCAGCACTCAGCACAGTATCTGGTATTGAATAAATGCTTGTTGACTTGATTTATTTCATTCTAACAAAGTTATTTATTCTCTTTGTGCTTCACTTTTCTCACCTATGAAATGGAGATAATAATATCCGCTCCACCCTTCTCCCAAAGTTGTTATGAGAAAATTGCTTTGTGAACCTTTAAGCTCTAAACAAATATGGATTAATATTATTGCTATTTATTCTAATTTTCTTACACGGTACCTTATCCAAAGGTACTTAGTAAATATTGAATTGTATTAATTTTTACACTTGATTTTTTAAAAATATTTTTAAACACCCCTCATATCACATAAAGTGGTTTTAGCTCATCTCTTCTTTTCATTTTAGCAAATACAATCTACAGTTGAGGCTTAAGTAAAAGAACTGTTTAATGGTGATTTAATATTTGGTCAATTACAACTGTTAATAGTGTCACTGTACATTAGAGACTGACTGAGAGCATTAAAAAACAAACAATAAACCCCAACACTAAATCCAGATCTGTAGTAAGTAGGTCAATGTAAAATAAATACTATGAGATTTATTCCCCAGTTTCAGTTTAACAAGATTATCTTCTTGTTGCAGTAAAACCCTCTTTTAACTGAAGTGTTTAGGGTGTCCTGCTTAACTCAAGAGTAAGCAGAAAAACCTTCCACTTTCAATCCATGTTTTTGAAAACCTCTCTAAATTGTAAAGACCATTGTCATGTAATCATGACTTTAAAGAACTGATGGCAAAGCATATCTCCAGTCCCATGGCAGAGAAGTGGTGGATTAGAGGTGTGCAATGAGTCATACATTTTGCAGACATAGCCAATGCATTAATTTATTTTCTTTCTTTAACCATAGTTACTTGACACAAGAGAGGATCCTATTGGGAGGATCAGTGAGAGTCATAGGAGGTGACAGTGATATAAGAAAAGAGAAGAGAGTGTCAATAAAACATTTAAAAAGAAGAAAAAAGAAAGTCCAATTTTCTATTAAAATAAAAACAAACTGAATATAATTTGATCTTTGTATGATGATTATATGTAGATGGTATAGGATAGGGGTAGGGAACCTGTGGCCTTGAGGCCACATGTGGCCATCTAGGTCCTCAAGTGCAGCCCTTTGACTGAATCCAAATTTCACAGAATAAACTAAACCCCTTTCAGTCACAGGGTCATACCTGAAGACCTAGAAGGCCATATGTGACCTCAAGACTGCAGGTTTTCCACCCCTGGTATAGGATGTTAGATTGAATTTTTACCAAAGAAATTACTATCCTTATAAAAAAAAAAAGTCTGCTATACAATTACTATTCAATTGTCACTTGATTCATTCAAGTCAAATACCAGAAAACCCTACTTACCTTAAAACTCTGTTAATTGAAGAGTGGAGTTAATCAAGACATTTCTAGATTATTTTGTGTATTAAACTGTTCATTCACTTGCCTGTTAGTAACCCGTTTTGGGGATTGTGGAGCACAGGTAACACAAGACTTGGTGCCTGTGGCAATCTCTTCTGTTTATACCTACTTTCTCTTTTCTCCCATTGGGGAACGAACTAGGGCTGCCACTTCTCAGAATTGGCCTTAATTTGTATCACGTAGTGCTCATTTCCCACTAATAATTTCCAGAACTGACCTACAAGCAAGGAGACCAGACTGGAAGCGCTAAGAGATGCTCTAGAAGAAACCGTGACAGTTAAGAAAGCCAAAAAGATAGTCCCAGACCACCCATTTCCCCCTAACTAGTTCTCCTTGCACCTTAAAGAACATCCCATTTGTACACAGAGTTCAGGCCAAGGATTGTTAACTTTTTTGTGTGTCATGGACCACCTTGGCAGTCTGGTGAAACCTAAGGACCCTTTCTCAGAATAATGTTTTCAAATAGTTAAAGGTAATCCTAGATGTTAATTAAGAAAATACAGATGTATTTTATTTTTCATCCCAGGCCACGGACCCCTTGAAATCTATCAGCAGAGTCATAAGAATCCCAGATCCAGGCAGATGAAAGTAGGGTGGGCAACAGGAGTAGCATTCATGGCTACTGAAGATATAAAGGAATCTGTTCTGTTTTTCTCAGACATTGCTTTCCCTGGAGGGAGCCCTCAATTCTCAAAGCTTGGTGGCCCAGGAGAAAAGATTTATTAAAGTTAGTGGTCATCTCTTTATAGCTATGTTGGTACATCACCTCAGCAGTATATTCAGTCCTTTTATCAGTGTGACCAAGGTGTATAGTTTTTAGAATATTGTATTATTTTTCTATGTACTATTGTACTATGTACTATTGTTTTAGAATAGTGTATCAAGTCACCCACTGAAAATAATAGTGGCACCATTTTGTCTCCTTCTGATTCCTGAAACTAGTAATGTCATAATTTCTGAAAGACACCCCCTGCAGCAATAGGGAAAATATCCTAGGTGACCTCACTCACCAAAACAATTCAAGGTAAAAGATTTCAAGAATAGATTTTGTTTTCAAATGTCTTGATATATTTTGTGTTCCTTTGAAGGAATAAATGACTAAGTGACAGTAAGTTCAGCAGTTACAGATTTAACTCCAATGCCATAGGATTGGAGTTCTGGTTTGTAAATAATCTTCTATCCTTGCCATAAAACCCCCGCACACAGACACAGCATCCTGATGATAGATGAGCAGCAAGAAAGAACTGTCCACATTTACAAGCATCATTTAAAATAGACTCCTTTCAGACGCTTGGATGAGCCAAATCCCCCACCGACTCCCTTCAGATCCATTCCCATTCTGAGTATATTACTGACAAGAGACTGTTCAACCAACCAATTGAAGAATGCCTCTTCCAGGGATGAGCTCAGATGTGGTACTGACCACATCCGCTACTCTTCCTTCATCTGGCCAGGAACAAAGGGTTTATTCCCATTTCTACTCTCCCTCTGCCACCATATGGGTATCAGAACATAGATCTCCAAGGTCACAAAAGCCCATACTCCATTTGAAAATTTAGGGGTTGAATGGGATCAGATTTGTGCAAAATATCCATCATTGAATAGAATTTACTCTGACCCTTCCTATTTCTTTTTTTTTTCCAGGAAAGAAATAGCCTAACTGATTCCAGGATTCTTGGCTCGAATTATGTCCTAAGCCACAAAAACTTCAATCATCCAATGAGTCAGCGGCCTCTCAACCACACTTTAAATAAAAGCCTTTTATCATGATATTTTCACACGCGTTTTCTCTCAATTGCATCCAGTGTCAGTGCTAAACTCTTTGGAGTTCCTTCCCTCTTTCCAAAGAAATTATAGAGTAGATAGATCTGTTCCAGCATCTATTTTCATAAGAAAGACTCTTCCCTCCTCCTTTCAAATGCCTAAGCAGTAAACTTGGCAGTTAATTCCAGTGGTGGTTTCCTGTACACTACTCCAGATTTTCTCCATGGACTTGTTTTCTGTTGGTTTACTTCAATACCACATGGTACTCATTATTATGGCAGCAGGTTGTCCACCAAGGTATTGCTGAACATCTCTAACAGTTAATTCTGTAGCCTAACTCTCTACAGCATAGATGATCTATGCCCCTTATGGTTCTCCTTGTTTTTACCTGCCCACCTTCCAGCCCTTTGGCTATTTCAATGCACCTCAGCAATTTCCCCAGTGCTTGGGCAGATAGAAAGGTGATTCCGGTTTGTTTGCTTATTTTTTAGTGTTGTTATTGAGGAGGTTGAAACTCTTCACTCCAGCTTTTAGGACTGTGTTGGGTTTATAATTATACAGGCTATTTTTGTTCTCCATCACTGTGGATAATTGAGAACAGTCTATATTAGGAACAGTCAACTGAATCGTATGTAGAGAGCTTTTTCTGACTTCCAAATGAGGTTCTTTTCTCTCCCTAGAGATAGCCCTTTGCTGCCCCAGTTAAAGGATGGCCTAAAAATGAACCTAAGAACACTTCTAAAAAGCAAAATTTTAACAGGCTAAGACTTGGCTTCTGAGCACCTTAATATAAATGACGGGTGACAAAAATCGCCATGCCTTGTTTTTGTTTTGAGAAATGAAACAGGAACTGGAGTAAGAATTTGTGAGTACTGTTCCTAGAATATGGCCCAGTGAGAGGAAGAGGTAAATTTCTAAGCCTTTATGGGGCACTTAGTATGTGCCAGTCTTTATGGTAAGTCCTGGGAGATACAAAGAAAGGCAAACCACAAAAACCAACCCTGCTTGCAACACGCTTACAGACTAATGGTGGAAACAACATGCAAGCAAACAGCTAACATACAAGATACATGCTAGGTAGAAGGAAGGTAGCCTTAAAGGAGAAGGCTCAAGAGACTGAAGGGAGGAACTGAATCTTGAAAGAAGCAGAGATATCAAAGGGTAGCGATGAGGATGAAGAGCACCGAAGGCACAAAAGACAGCTGCTGCGAAGGCATGGGGGCTGGAACAGAAAATAGGCTAGTGTTGATGGATAGTAGAGTATATGGAGAGGAGTGAAGGGTGAGAAAAGCGGATAACCAGAAAAAGGTCAGAGCATGAGACCTCAAAAATGCCAAACAGAGTACTGTATATTTGATCCTAAAGTTAACTGAGAGCCACTAGAATTTATTGAGCAAACGGGTGACAGAGTCAACCTTCACTTTAGGAAAATAATTTTAATGGAAGCAAGTAACATTTTTACTCTAATTTTTGTATTGTTTTATTTTGACATTCCAGAGTAACTATCAAAATAATTTAATATGTATTTAAAAGGAATAGCAAGTTGTACACAATAGATTTGCAGCTTCATGCGCAATCATCTTTTTTTCTATTCTACTATGTTATGTAAATGCTTATTTTGGTAAATTCAGAATGAAAAATGAATTAAAAAAATAACATTCCTACACATACAAATTCCTGGAATAATTTTATCCTCATGTAATTTCCTTATCAGCATTTATATGTAGGCCAGAAAGTAGAGGAATAATTTAATTTTGCTTGCATTATCTGTGCACAAGAATCTTCACTTTATTAGCTCCATGGTTTCAAGAGTTGGAAATACTAAAACAATTGTCTTTAGCCTATAAGAATAGAAAAGTGGGGGCTGCTCAGTGGTGCAGTGAATAGAGTACTGGCCCTGTAATCAGAAGTACCTGAGTTCAAATCTGACCTCAGACACTTGACACACTTCCTAGCTATGTGACCTTGGGCAAGTCACTTAACCCCAATTGCCCTGCCTTCCCCCTCCAAAAAAAAAGAAGAGAAAAGTATACTCTTGAAATTAATCTCCTTTTTTTCTTTTCCATCTTCGTTTTTTGTTCTTTACCTGTAATTTCATTAGTACAAGGAACCCCAGATGCTGAAAATCCCTATACCAATGTAGACTGGTAGATTTATATTATTATGCAGCTAGTTGGCACAGTGGATAGAGCTCTTAGCCTGGAGTCAGGAAGACCTGAAATCAAATATGGCCTTACACACTACCTGTGTGACCTCAGGCAAGTCACTCAACCATACTCTGCCTCAGTTTCTTCAACTATATGATAGGGATAATAATAGTACATACCCCCCAGGGTTGTTATGAGGATCAAATGAGATAATATCTGTAAATCTCTTAGCACTGTGCCTGGCACATAGTAGGTGCTTAATTAATGCTTGTTTTTTTTATCTCTCTTGGAGAGTTGCCTGAGATACTTAGAGGTTAAATGACTTGTCCACAATTATACGGCAGGGAATAGGCTTCAGAGGTCCTAGGACATCTTCCTGATACCAAGGCCACACTATGCCATGCTGCTTTTCAAAAAGAAGCAGATCATGAGTCATTAAAAAGTCCCACAATTATAAGGGGCTTCCCAAAATTAAACCTTCTTACCATTCTGTACATTAATTATAGGGAGACATGACTGGACAGACATGAAAAAGACAAGTATTTTAGTGGTTACAACCTCAACATGAGTCAATAGAATGACACAGCAGACCAAAAAGCTAACTTTGGGCTGCATTAATATTAGTGTAATGTTAAGAACAAAAGAGTAATGCATTAATTCGATAATGGGCAATGCATTTTAGGAAGGATTATTCCTTATTTACTCCAAATTCCTTCCACTTCTCTGCATCCCTACATCATTTTTTTTTTTAAAGGAATAGGTTCAGGCTGAGCTGTTGAATGTTTGGAGGACAACAATCAGGACACCAGAGAGAACCAGGGACTAAACCATGAGAGCAAAGGTTGAAAGAAATCTTGATGTTTAATCTGGACATGAGAAGGTGAAGGAGGGGATATGGCAGCTGTCTTCAAGGTGGGGGGACTTCCCCTCATTGTTAATGCTTAATGAATGCCGGACTTAATTAGATTTGTTCTTTTGGGACCATAGAAGCAATGGGAGAAAGAACCCATGCTCTATCTTTCCATGACTTTGCATTGGATTTCCTCTATGCCTGGAATGTTCTTCCTCCTCATCTCCAGTTCTTGGAACTTCTAATTACCTTCAAGGCTCATCTCAAGTGCTACATCCTTCAAGAGATTCATTTGGGTTTGGGTCCCCCTGTTGCCTCATCACTGTGCATTTGTTTGATTGTTCTTTAGTGGGGAAGAGGGGAGACGGATGTATGGTATGAGAAGCCTCACCCTGTACTGAGGAGAAACTGCGACTGGGAGCCAGGAAGAACTAAGTTCAAATGTTACCTGTGACACAAACTGACTATATGACCCTGGGCAAGACATTTAACCTACTAGTGTTCTGTTCTATTTATGTACTGACTGATTGATTGATTTTGCTTTTTGGAGGGGGGATGGTAGGGCAATTGGGGTTAAGTGACTTGCCCAAGATCACATGGCTAGTAAGTGTGTTAAGTGTCTGAGGCCAGATTTGAACTCAGGTCCTCCTGACTCTAGGGCCAGTGCTCTATTCACTGTGCCACCTAGCTGCCCCTGCCAGTGCTCTAGACAACCCTCTGAGGCTAAGATGAAGGGAAGGTGATGACCCACATTGCTGACACAGTTACCTCATCTGGGAGTTCCCTATAGCAATGAAATCACATCTATTCCTTATCTGCACCTATTCTATATAAACTTATGCTTCATCCTCTGACAGAATGCATGTTCTTTGAGAGCAGGTGCCGTTTCACTTTTGTACTTGTATCCCCAATGCTTTAAACATAGCAAGGAAAACACAGTAAGTAAGTTCATTGATTGAATGATTGACTTTGAAAAAAAGGCACATTTCAGTTTGATAGAAGGAAAGACCATCTAAAAATTAGAGCTATCTAAAAGTGGAACCTTTACTCAAGAAATAGATTCATGGCACTGAAAGTCTTCAAGGGCAAGCTAGATGACCATTTATCCCAAATAACGTAGAAGGAAGGGATGTCTGTTGGCCTGTATAACCTCTGAAGTCTGTTCTGCCTCTGAGATTCTGGAATTCTCCTTTTGCACAAGTGCAGTTTTATAGAGAGATAATTCCATCTAAATTTGCTATGTTCTCTCTCTTCCTCTCTCTCTCTTTCTGCTACTTCTCACCTGAACTATTGTGTAATATACTCTTGGGGGCCTTTATCAACTCCAGAAGCCACCTACTTTCTGGGGGTAAATAATTTCATAAAGACAGGAAGACCTGGCAAAATGGTGGGCATAAGTCAGACTCCATTACCAGACCACACCCTGTTTAGGAAAAGTACTTTGTATTGAAAATTATCTTGGTATCTTAAGGAATGTAAGATTCTTATTTTATATACATCTTAAAACACAACCAAAATCCACTCCTTACAGAACATTGTAGGAAAAACATATGGAAAAACTTGCCAAGTAGGCAGAAAGAAGAAAAAAGGGGGGAAACAGCTGTCAAGGACTGAGTGCTTCAAACAGTAGTCTTTCTAGTGAGTTGAACACCCAAATATTTCAAAGCTCATTATCTAGCCAGTATTCCTCAGGGAAGAGCCGGTTGACTCCATCTCCTGGAGCTGTTTATCACCTCCTTATCCTAAAATCAGCAAGTGTTCTGAAAGGAAACAATAAAAACAACAACAAAAAGACCCAAATGTTATTTCTCTGTAAGAGCTCTAAACAGCTGAAAAATTCATCACAATCCCAATTTAGTTACTATTCTTTCCCTTGTTGCAGTAAACATTACCAAAAGACACAAATACATCTTGCAGGTACTGAGAAAATCTGTGCCAAAAATATCCTAAGCCCCCTGCCTGCAAACTTCCTTTCTCTGACTTCCTTTAAGACTTTTAAGGTCCTGTTCACATTTGCCTTACAAATAACAATGCACACTACTGGCTTTCTTCGTGTCCATCCTGCTTTCCTGCCCCAAACTATTGTGTTCTGTGGCTGGAGGCTGTTAGTGGCCAGTCTGAACAAGGAAGCAGTTGTGTGGTTCAGGGGTGACTATACCCTTCAAAAGGAGAGAAGAGGGTATTGTACTCCAGCTCTGAAGAGTGTAAGTTTGCAAGATTCACCACAATTTTCTCATGAGTGTCTGACTCACCATGTGGATAGCAGTACATGGGAATAAATAGGATTAGGCTGGAGGAAAAGGCTTCATCCTCTCCCCTACATAGCATCCAGGAGCAAGTTTTGACTTCTGGCTCTTTTGGTAATGGTGATGCTTTTATAGGGGAGACTGGCTGCTGCCTTATCAGTACAACAGACTATATCAGCCTTCAGCATTTCCTTTCTACCCAAAGTCCTTTTTAAGGGTATACTATGGTGTAGAGCAGTGGTGTCATACTCAAACAGAAATGGGGGATAGTAAATTGTATATATCCCTATGGGGCACATATTGATTTAGAAAACCACATATTAATACTTATTTTATTGTATTTGTTTTGTTGAATATTTCCCAATTACATTTTAATCTGGCTCAGTCATTATTATGCCAGTAACTATTATTAAGCTAGTTCTGGGAATCTCTACTTAACACTACAGTCTGAGCTGTAATATGCTGTTAGTCAGACAATAAACATTTATTAAGCGCCTGCTTTGGGCCGCAAACCTTGATAAGGGTTAGGGTACAAAGAAAGGCAAAAAGTCATCCCTAGTCTCACAATATATGAGCAACTCTGTACAAAAAGGCTATATACAGGAAAAATCTGACATAATCAAGAGAGGGAAGTCACAAAATGAAGAGGGATCAGAAAAAGCATCCTGTTGGTAGGATTTTAGCAGAGGCTCAAAGGAAGACAGGGAAGTCAGGGCAGGGTGATGACAAAGGGAGAAAGTTGTCAGCATGGAAGACAGTCAATGAAAATGGCCAGAGTCAGGAGATAGAGAGTCTTATTTGAGGAATAATTGTTAATATTTGAAAATTTTCAGTCATCATAATTTACTTTATTAAAATGAAGTAAAGTATATGAATAACTGGCATTTGTAGGTTTGAAAAGTGCCATATATAAATTATTCCATTTGATAACATATATTAAGGGTTTTGTAAATCTTAAAGTATTATATACATATGTGTGTGTGAATTATTATTCCCCAAAACAGCTTTGTTAGGTAGGTATAACTATCTCCCTTATACTATGAGGAGGTGAAGTGATTTGTGTCAGAGCTAGTAAGTGTTAGAGGTAATTTGAACCCAGAACCAAGTTAAAAAGCCCACTAATGGGGAAACGTTTTGCATGATTGCACACATATAACCTATATAAGTTTGCTTACTGTCTTAGGGTGGGGTGAGGGGGGAAGGAAGGATGGAGGGAGAGAATTTGGAATTCACAATAAAAATAAATGAATGTTAAAAAATGTTTTTACATATAATTGGGAAAAAATAAAACGTTTTTTTTAAGTTAGTTATAGGGGCATCCAGGTAGCACAGTGAGTAAGAGCACCGGCCCCAGAGTAGGGATCACGTGGGATTGAATCTGGGCTCAGACACTTAGCACCCACCCAGAAACACCTGGCCATGTAACCTTGAAAAAGTTACTTAACCCCAATTGCTTTAAAATAAATAAATAAAAGTTCGTTATAAATGTTGCTTAGAGAGTGAATGTACCCCTTTTTGCTTTTCCCCCATATCCTCCATTGCCTCCTTTGCTCATTTCTCTTTTTCCACATTTTTAAAAACACATTTTTCTCTCCCTCATTTCTTCTTCCTATGTCTCCTCCTTGCTTACCATATATCTTTCCTTTCTTATTTTCTCCCACCTCCCATTTTTGTCCTATTTATTCCATTTTCCCACTCTCTTCCTTCCAGTTTCTTTCCCAGGCAGGAATTTGTCTGGCATTGGTCCTAGACTTGAAAAGAGATTGTACTAAGGCATAAAAAAAGTTCATCTCTCTGTACCTAGAACTCAGGATAGAAGCAGAGAGGAAGAGAAAGCAGAGGTCAGAAGAGAGGTGGTAAGGAGGAAGAACAGGAATGAAGAATACATTTCAAATAGAGAGCAGGAAAAAGGATAAAAGAATAAGACTAGGAAAAAGAGATAAAGAAGTAACCAACCAGGTTAATGGGGGAAAACAATGGAAATAATAACTGACATTTGTGTAGCCCTTTGCTTACATTTTACAAATGAGGAACCTGAGAAAGGTTGAGTAACTGGGCCATGATCATAACTTATAGGGGTAAGAAGAAGGATTTGAACCTAGGGCTTTCCGGACTCTCCACCAGTGCAATTAGCATAGAGAGCTGGACCTGGAGTCAAGAAGGCCTCAGTTGAAATCTGGTCTCAGACACTCACTAGCTATGTGACCCTGAGCAAGTCACTTAACCACACTCTGCCTCAATGTGCCCTGTAAAATGGAGATAATAACAGTATCTACAAAATGGAGATAATAATAACACCTCCCTCACAGAATTATTGTGAGGATCAAATGAGATGTAATGTAAATGTAAAATGCTTGGCACATAATAGGTGCTTAATAAATGCTTGTTTTCTTCCTTTGTTTTTTATTCCTTTTCCCCTTCCTTCTTTTCTTCTTCCTAGTGTAGAAGATGAGCATATGGCTATCAATTGATAACTAATTGGTTCCTTGAAATGACTGGTCATTACTATCCAATTATAGTACCGTGTTTCCCCGATAATAAGACACTGTCTTATTATTTTTTTTGGAAAGAAAAACACCAGAGGGCTTATTTTCAGGGGAGGGCTTATGTTGTCCTGCCTCAGCTCTCCTCCACAGCACTGCTCTGAATGGCGCCAGCAAGCAAATCACTGGGGAAGAACAGGATGACACGTTCACTGCTGCAGCTCTGATTGGATGCAGCTCGGAGCGCGGCGTGCGTTTCACAGCGGGGGGGTTGCATACAGAGGGTACCGTAATGTAGCGTAGGGGATCACCTTCATTACAGTAGCAATCTCAATAGGCCTTATTTTCGGGGGAGGGCTTATTTTAGAGGAATCTTACACAGTAAGGGGAGGGCTTATTTTCAGGATAGGTCTTATTATCGGGGAAACACGGTAAAGGAAATGCCCCCCAAAACTTGATGAAAATGCCCCCAAAACAACTTGAAATCCAGTATTAATATGCCAAAGAATGATACCACCCTTCCAGGAAAGTCAATTTATAAAGACTGGTTTTGTAATACACATACACACACACACAGAATGTGAGTGAATGGATATTCATCTAGTCTAAGGCGTATGTATACTTCTGTTGAGAATCAAGTCAGAAAACCTCCAGTGGACCTGGCACCAAATACTGGATCTTTGACAAGATGAGTCCTAAGTCTTGTGGGAGGTCCCTAGTTTAAGGTGATCTTTTTTCTACCATGCCTATCATTCCATATCAAACCTTCAAGACAAATACTATGATTTATTCCAGTAAAGAAAAGATGCTTGGGCCGGTTAGGTGGCACAGTGAATAGAGCACCAGCCCTGGAGTCAGGAGGACTTGAGTTCAAATCTAGCCTCAGACACTTAACACAAAAAAGCTAGCCATGTGACCTTGGGCAAGTCACTTAACCCCAATTGCCCTACCTTCCCCCCCTCCAAAGAAAAGAAAAGAAAAGATGCTGCACTAGGATGACCACATTATATTCTGTCACTAAGAAGAAATAGGCATTTTCAACATTTTTCTTTAGGTAACTTCTTTTGGTTCTCTTCCATTTTGCTGCACCTGATTTCAATGTCACACGAGCCTCATTTCCCTGGGTTCTTGGCAGTTCCAATGAATGGAGATGATTCCAAGACCCATGGGTGATTTCTGCCAATTTCCAAATGTGTTTCAGCACCACACCCTGATTAGTCATAAAGCTCAATAAAACATTAGTACATACAGAAGCTGACAGGCAAAATTCATTCCAGAACTCTTGACAAAAATGAATGATACCCAGGGAGGCCCTCCTAGCCACAGTCAAAAACCACTGTAGTTACACCTAGGAGCCACCTACACTCACTCTTCAAGTGGTATGTTGCCATCTTTAAAATCAGTCCAACTAAGGAGAGTTGTGGGGGCACTGTGATGAGGAAGGAATGCCCTGAAAAGATAGGGAAATGCTTTCTTTTTTATTAATTAAATTGGAACATAGCCAAGAACTACTTGGTCATTTTTCAAACCTGCCTCTTGTAGACCAAAGTTGGAATTCCTAATAGCTCCATCATTAAAAATAAATAAGTAAATAAAATAAAAATAAAAAAGGAATAAGAAAAAGACCTAAATTATATTGTGCTAGCTTACCATATTTGTTTCTTTAAGATTTTGAAATGAGTCCTGGGGAGGTAAAAAAAAAAAGTCCCTTAAATTTTAACCCTGCTCATTAAGTAATAGTTAACTAGTTTTTACTAAAAGATCATGTCACTGAAGGAGCAAAAAAAGTTATTCACTGCTGGCTATGGTTATGTTTATTCTGAATAATGCCCATTATATACTTGAAGTTATTCCTGTGTAATTGTCCTCTCACTAAAAAGGTCAAAGCATTTCACAGAGGCTATTTAATTAAGCCTTTCCTCTGATGTAGATAAAAAATTTTCATCTATTTTCCAAAGGGTGTATTATATATGGGATTTTCCTTCTAGGCTTATTTTTGACTGGTCAAGCCAGCAGCGGTGACAGGGTTTGCTCTGGGCTGTGCAACATGTTGGAAAAGAGAACATCAGAAGGTAATAGGGAGGTCTACCCCTTTTTTTGTTGTTGGGAGGCAAGATCAGACACTATCATACCTATAATGTTCATTTGCATCTGTGATCTCAAAGATTTCACAGGAAAACCCTGATGATTTAGAAAAAAAGGACTTCTCAAATACTGAATTCACAAACTTACTAAACCTTTATATGAGTTTATTCAAGAATTCCCTTTTTTTTACTATGTGGACTACTCAGTACGAATTGTGCAACTAAAGACTTTTCTAACTCTGGTTATCAAGATGGAAAAAGCAGTTGGATTAGGCCAAGAACACAGAGCAGAGGTCTATGTTGGACAATTTTGATGGATCAAGCAAGATATAGTAAGGAAGGAAAGATACTAGTAAAGCTCTAAAAAATATCTTAGATCTGGGCTACTTCTGGGCTCTTGGTGATCCCATAAGTTTCTATGGGTTCCATTGTCAGATCTATGCAGCTGATTCCTATATCTACCTATCCACCCTTCATCTCCTCCCTGTCCTACAAACCCACACCACAATATGTATGTTTCATATTTCCACCAGAGTCCCACAGACATCTCACGTTCAATATTTTCACAGTACTTTGTACCTTTCCCCTTTGACCCAACCCTCCTTCTAATTTCTCTGTTTCTGTTGAGGATACCACCTTTCCACCAGTCCAATAGGTTTACAGCCTTGGAGTCATCATTTACTTTTCATTCTTCCTCACCCTGACCCCATCTGATCAGTTAGCAAGTCTTATCAGCCCTAAATCCTTAAGGTCACTCTTATCCTTTCCCTTCTTTCCAAACAGCTGCCACTCCAGGCCCTGATCATGTTCATATGGATTGTTGCAATAGCTTCCTAATTGGTCTCTCTGACTCCAGTGTCTTTCCTTCCGAAACTATCCTCCGCAGAGTAAGCCACCATACTGATAGTCTTAAATCATAGGTCTGAGCATGCCATTCCACTGCTTAATAAAATGGAAACTCCAATGTTTGACATTTAAAGCCCTTCACAAAATGGTTCCAACCTATATTTCTAGACTAATTTCCTATTATTCTCCCTTATGCATTCTAAATCACAGTCAAGCTGTCCTACTTTCCAGTCCCTGTCTATGACATTTCATTTCCTGATTCTGGGCCTAAACTGACTCTTAGAATCCCTAGATCTTCGAGACTCCTCAATGCTCATCTCAAGTACCATCTTCCATAAAAGACTTTTCCTGATTGTCCCTCCCCCACCAAAAAACATTTTGTACCTATTTTATATATCATTTTATTGATTTATTGCCTAGGGTATGCTAGCAAATGTTTAACAACTGGCTTTCTGGGGTGGGGGTGAGGGAATGTACACATAATATACTTTTAACTTTAATCTGTATTATTAACATTTTTTCCTTCCCTTTCTTAAATTTAGACAGTCAACAAAATAATAAATCAAGCCCTGATTTTTCAGCATTTACTTATGTCTGAGGTATAAATGCTCTTCTTGAAAATTTAACAATGGACTCCTATACAAGCTGACTCCAGCATACCTCTGCTTATATGTGTATGTGTAGTTTTTCTCCAGTAGAATGGAAGCTTCTTAAGAGAAGGGACTGTCATTTCTGTCTTTGCATCCACAGCATTTAGCCTAATACCTGCTACATTGTAGGCACAATAAATATTTTAATTGAATTGAATTTATGTGGCACTTTACAATCTGAATCAACTCAATTCAACAAATATCCATTAAATATCTACTATGAAAATATTCCATGCTAGTCTCCAGAGATACAAAGACAAAAACCAAACAGTACATGCCTTCAAAAAGCTTACATTCTACTAGACTTACAGAGTGCTTTTTTTTTAATAACACCCCTATGCGGTAGAGAGTACAATACTACTACCTTCATTTCATAGATGAGTAAACTGAGGCTTAGAAATGGTGAAGTGACTTTCCTAGGTATTTACAATGCAATAATTAGACAAGGGCTAGAGGTACTCTGTTCCACGGTGCTGATATTGGGAAAAGGGCTTCTCCACTGAAGTAACCATCCACAGTGATGTTTTATTGTCTTGAGGGCCTTCAGTGCCCACTGAGCAAGCAGCTCCCAGTCTACCTCCCCAAAAGTTTCCATCATTTTGGCACACCTCTTGACAGCCACTTTCCTCCTCTATACTTTAAGAGCAAAGGTCAGACTTCTCCTTGTCCTAGGGCAACTGTACTAACTGTCCAATTGCCCTTTCTACTTATCCCTCACTTCCACCTCTGCTACCCCATCCTGGTCTTCTTACTGCTAAACTTGTTTCTCTTATCCCTATTAGACAGTATGGGTCTTGGTTTCCTTTAAAGGTCTCCCATGATTCCTCCTCCTGGAGGTTGGGAGGAACCTCAGTAGCCATCTAGTCTACCTTATACTAGAACAAGCATTCTGTCTACAATAGACCCAACAAATGGTCATCCCTCCTTAATTTAAAGACCTTCAGTGACAGGGAATCCACAATCTCCTAAGGCATTTCATTCCACCTTGGAATAGTTCAAATCATAAGAAAGTTTTTTTTTTTCTTAAATCAAGCTTACTTTGACCCAGTAATGGGTCTAGGGTTGTATCCCAAAGAGATCATAGAAGTGGGAGGAAGATCTATATGTACAAAAATATTTATAGCAGCTCTTTTGGTGGTAGCAAAGAATTGGAAATTCTTTGGATGCCTGTCAATTGAGGAATGGCTGAACAAGTTGTGGTATATGCATGTAATGGAATACTATTGTACTATAAGAAATGAGGAGCAGATGGACTTCATATTTATGTGGAGAGGCATATATAAACTAATGTTGAGTAATAAGAGCAGAATCAGGAGAAATTTGTACACAATTACAGACACAATGTATGTGTGACGACCAACTTTGATAGACTGGACTCTTCTCAGCAGTGCAGGGTTATAAGACAACTCCAAAAGACTCATGATGGAAGGAGATGTCTACATTCAGAGAAAGAACTAGAAAGAACAGAGTTTGAATGCAGATTGAAGCAAACTACCTGCTCTCTTTCTTTTTCTTGTTTGGTTTTGTTTCCTCTTTCCCATGGGTTACAATCCTTCTTTATAACCTGACTAATGTCTAATGTGAAACTATTTGCAGATCCTATACTTGATTGTATTCCGACATGGAGCGGGGGAGGGGGAGAGTAGAGGGAGGGGGAGAAAATTTGAAACTCAAGGGATTGTGGAACTGAATCTTGTAAATTAAAAGTAAACAAACAAATTAATAAAGACAAAAAATATTAAGTTTAAATGTATATTCCTGCAACTTCCATTTGTTCCTTGTTCTGCCCTCTGGCGCCAAACATAACAAGTATAATTATTATTGCACACAATAGCCTTTCAAATTCCTGAAGACAGATATCATCCTGGTTCACATGTAAGTCAATTTGCTTCTCTGAACCTCAACTTTTGCATCTTTAAAAGAAAACAGTGCAATTGAATAAAAAGAGCTTGGGGTTTGTTGTCAGAAGACTTCTGTTCAAATTTCAGTCCTACCACTTGCTAATTATGTCAGTTCCCATCCCCATTTCCAACTATTCTTACCCCAGGTAAAAATGTTTTTTATTTCAATTATGGGTTCTGGAACCACAGTTTGGATTCAAGTCTTCTGAGTCCAAATATGTCTCTTTTTAGTACCTACTTCAAAGGAGTCATCGTGTAGTGTGGTGTGGGGTGGTTGGCATGGCAGGGTGTGGCACGGCATGATGGGGCACAGTATAATGCAGTATAGTAGAAGGTAGTGTAGTGTAGAGTAGTATAGTAAGGACAGGGCATGTGATATCAGAAGACAGAAGTTCAAATCTCAACCTAGTTACATAGCACTTATGTAACTTTTTGGACAAGTAACTTAAAACCTCTCAATGTCTTAGTTTCTTCATTTATAAATGTACTGAGCTGGACTCAATGAACTTCTAGTTTAACATCCTACATTTTGCAACTGTGTGTTTGTCTGGGTACGATTTTTTTCAATATGTTAATAATGATCAGCATCAAATTGTTACTAGAATTTTTCGAAGTGATTCACAGTTAAAAGTAATATATCATAGAAAAAGGAATGAAGCATTTAGATTTGGTGACATGAGGTACAATTCTCTGTCCTACTTAACTAGACAATCCTTTGATCCTAGATAATAATTTATTTCATTTCTCAGAACCTGAGTAACTCCGGAAAAGAGAGGACTTGAATTTATTTCAGTTACATCATGTGAATGTATGTATAAAATATTTGGACACTCTTAGTTAAAGGGTTAACAAAAATCAGAAAGAGGAAATAGGAGCATGTCCCATAAATTATTTCTATCGTCAATGCCAGAGAATTGTAAGCAAGCAGACAAAGAAAAGGTCCACATGTAGAATTCCATCCTGGTCCAATGCACTGAGTCACAGTAACTTCTTTAAATTATTCCAATGGAAAAAGAAACAAATCATGGCTAGCTCAAGAAAAAAGGGTGAAAAGAATTGGAAAGAATAAACAAAAATGGCAAGTTTCACTACTACTTCTTACTAAACTGTCTCATCTCCTAAATTGATATTGTTTCATTGTATTCAAGGCAGTAAAGATAGGTCATCTTTCACATAATTTATACTGTTTCTCAGGACAAAATGATTAAGCTCTCATGCTCTGTCATTTTAAAAATTACCTCCCAAATTCATGTATTGAATTTATGGAAAACTTCATTTGCACTCAAATAAAGTTGGTACTGGGTCATTTTCTACTTGTAAATTTTAATCTGATGAAAGATTAAAGCTATACCACTTTGAAGTGCTATATAAATATGTTACTATCATTATCTTTATATGCAGAAAAAAGTAGAAATAGGAGCCTGTAAAAAAAAAAGGTGTTGAGTCATGTGAATTTTGGTGCTAACCTGTGTGTTGGATTGAATTATTTTGATTTTGAGGGATGATAGGAACATTATTATATTCACCTAATTTTTATTTGCTTGCTTGTATCTTACTGGATATCTGAAAAGTTAGAAAACAAATGATTACATAAGACTATGAGTGAAGCATCCACAACTCTGACAAGCTAATAGAAGCATTCTTGATAGGTTGATAGCACTCTGGGGATTTTTTATTAGCTGATAGTGAGTCTAGAATTGTAAAAACCAACAGCTAGGTTCTATATAGGTGTCCAAACTGAGAATAAAAGTTATACACATTAAATTAGATGACAGAACACACAAGAGTAGGCTCTCCAGCTTGAGGGCAATATAAAATCTTAGCTCAGTCATGAAGAGAATAATTCACTGGAGAAGTCCGTTTTTGCCGTAGCAGGTGCTGGGAATCAAAAGACCTTTGCTTATTGCATATTCTGTGGTTCCAGGGAGATTTTCCACTCACCACCCAAAAGTTTGAACTTTCTCTCTCCTCTATCTTCTTTTTCTTTTTTCTCCCAGAAATCTCTGCTAACCAATCAGAGGCCCCTTCACACACACACACACACACACACACACACACACACACAATGGAGTTTTCAAAAACCCATCCAATGTTCTGTATCCTGGGAATCTGAGACTGAAAGCAGAGGGGGTCTCACTTATTTTAGAATTCAAGGATTCTTTTTAGCCCTTGTCAATAAGCCCAAGAAAATGTATTGTTGTGTTCTGTAGTATAAAGTGGCAATATTAGACAGGTAAAGAAAGAAGTAGGTATTAGAACTAGAGACCCAGATGGGTGAGAGGTAGGTAGAGATCGGGTATAGCATTTCTCTGAAGCCAAAGAGTAAGTAAGGGTGTTCAGGGACTCAGAAGGTCAGGGGACTCAATAACTAGAGATGGGATGTGGTGATCGAGGAAGGTTTAAAAACAATGAACGATGAAAGCCCTGAGGCCAGTTCTAAGAAAGTACCATGACTTAGAGAAGATGAGCTGGGATCTAGGCAAGCTGATGTAATTCAATAAGACCTAAAGTCCAGCGTGGTATCTTTCACAAGAACCAGGAG
>NW_027186349.1:8867357-8868718 GCF_028583685.1 Petaurus breviceps papuanus
TGTATATTTAAATATATATATATATATATATATATATATATATATATATACATACACTGCTGTATATGGATCTTCATTTGAAACACAATGCTCTGATGTAAAACCTTTCTCAACCTTCAACTGTCACACTGTTTCACTTTATTCCTAGTTCCTCAACTGCTTTAAATTGACTAACATATGATTTAGTTGTGCCACTTGTTGTTGTGTTTGTCCTTCCTTTTCGAAGAGGACCATGACATCAGGGAGATGGTGACATGACTTGCAGTTGACTTTGATAAGAGGGAGATAGGGAGGGCTGTGCCAGGTCACCAGCCTCACTTTTTCCTCCAGCGCCATCTGTATCCAATGACCAGATATTCATCATGATGACTGGAGATGACCCAGGATGCAATGGGAGGCCCTGACCTTTAGGCTAAGGCCTCTTCACATACTCACTTAGAGTGAGGTAATGCCCATTCAGTGAATAGGCCTCTTTAAGAAGTGAGTGGAGGAATGGCTCCTTTAATGAGAAAAAAAGAAGAAGAAATCAAGCTGGGAGGGGAAGATCCTCAGGGTTGCTGTTCCAAAGAGAAACAGTTACCATTGATATTCACTCTAAGCCAGGAGGGCACAAAATACAGCCATTAAGTGGAGCTTAGGCAGGGACCTACTATGGTCCAATCTATGAGCTTCTGAGTGAACTGGGTTTAAGGTTTTGTGAAAGAAGAGAAGAGAAGAGAAAGGAAAAGGAAAGAAGGAATAAATCTAGCCAGTAAACCCCAAGTTAAGTGGGCAGCTTCTGGCCATCAAAATTTACCTTCCTTTGGAGAGGAGAAGGAGGAGAGGGAAAGGAAGAGCTAAGTTACCCAACTAGCTAGATCCTCATTCAGGTAGCTCAGTCTACTCACAGGTTGTGTTTGCCCTTTGTTTATGAAGAGGACCATGACATCAGGGAAATGATGACATGACTTGCAGTTGACTTTGAATTGAGGGAGGGAGGGCTGTGCCTCACTTTCTCCTCCAGAGCCATCTGGATCCAGTGTCCAGATATTCATCACGATGACTGGAGATGACCCAGAGTGCAATGGAAGATCCTGGCCTTTTTAGGCTAAAGCCTTTTCACATACTCACTTAGAGTGAGGTAACACCCATTCAATGCATAGGCCTCTTTAAGAAGTGAGTAGAGGGATGGCCCCTTTAAAGAGAAAAAAAGAAAAAAACAAATCAAGCTGGGAGGGGAAGACCCTCAGGGTTGCTGTTCCAAAGAGAAACTTTCCTTCCTTCCTCCCTCCCTCCCTTCCTTCCTTCCTTCCTTCCTTCCTTCCTTCCTTCCTTCCTTCCTTCCTTCCTTCCTTCCTTCCTTCCTTCCTTCCTTCCTTCCT
>NW_027186349.1:8868728-8903728 GCF_028583685.1 Petaurus breviceps papuanus
CCTTCCTTCCTTCCTTCCTTCCTTCCTTCCTTCCTTCCTTCCTTCCTCAAAACCTTAAACCCAATTCACTCTGAATTGTGTCACTAATAATCACCTCAAATGTCCCTTTCATAAATGTTTAACTCACAAAATGCATTGATGTCATCCAATAAGAAAGGCCTGCCTTGCCATTTCAGAGACCTTGTATGCATTCCACACATGATATATCTAACCATAAATAGCCTTCTAAGGTTTCAGGGAAAGCAAGAAACAAAATGTAGGTTTACTATCCAGAACAGTACAGGAAATTGGGTGTGTTGCTAAACTGTAGGAACTCTTCCCTTATTCCTATGCCTCTGTATGTAGTTGAGAGATAGTTGGAAACTGTCCTAAAGCTATTTTTATTATTTTTCACTTTGCCTATAATTACACAGTCATACCGTGTTTCCCCGATAATAAGACCTATCCCGAAAATAAGCCCTCCCCTTACTGTGTAAGATTCCTCTAAAATAAGCCCTCCCCGAAAATAAGCCCTATTGAGATTGCTACTGTAGTGAAGGTAATCCCCTGTGCTACATGCTACATTATGGTACCCTCTGTATGCACTGTTCCCTCCCCCACCCCCCCGGTGAAATGCACGCCACGCTCCGAGCTGCATCCAATCAGAGCTGCAGCAGTGAGCGCGTCATCCTGTTCTTCCCCAGTGATTTGCTTGCTGGTACATTTTTTTGTTCACATTTACCTGTTTATTAAAATTGCTGTCAATGTTCATTAAAATAAGCCCTCCCCTGAAAATAAGCCCTCTGGTGTTTTTCTGTCCAAAAAAATTTAATAAGACAGTGTCTTATTATCGGGGAAACACAGTAGTATCTACCCATTCAGGTGGACTTGGTTAGGGACAAGTAGAAAAGTAAAAAAGATCCTAAAAGCTTTGGGTAAGCACTGATTTATTTCAATTGAATCTGATCCTATGAAGAACCAAGCTGAACAGGAAACACCCTAGGAATAAAAGAAGACTTTGCATAGCTTCTAGTCATCAGCAATGTAAAAAATGAAGAGAGAAGGGCAGATTCTTGAATCTGTTTGCCTGACCATTCATCTCCAAGTATTCAAATGATTTAAAAGTAATAGTTTCCAAAGTAAGCAATTTTCATTCCTACCACTGGATCATTATGGTATTTTTTTGGCACTCTAAAGAAGGTAAAGCAATAAGAATTTATTAAAGTCAGGAAAAAGTAAGCCAGACAGCAGAGTACTTTCATGACTAGAGAAAATATCGTACATGGCAGATAAAGCACTCCCTGCCATTCCCCTCATCGGTCATGCTATGTATATGTGGAGGGTATGTGTAAATATGTATGTATATATGTGTCTATGTATGTATGTGTGTTATCTCACTTATTTTCACTTATAGCTACCATGTTTTAAAGGCCTCTGAGTGACTTTCATTGTAGATTTATTTTTGACATCACACCAGATCAGATGTTTCAGATTAAGAGGATAATGTGCTCTTGGTAATTCTCAAGTCGACCTTCCTTCTCCATCTTAGGGGTTTGCAATCTGTTCTTTCTAATTATTGATGACTGTGGGAGATCTTGCCTGACCTCTAGGGTGACTAGTTACCCTATCCTGGCCAAGTAAAGACTAGTTACCGCTAACAGACCCTTCTTAAAATCCAACTACAGCATCTGACTGTTTGACTATTTGACCCTCTGAACCAGTAAATTCCTCAAACTGACTGCATGCTGTGCGTAAAACTATTTCCTTTTACTTGTTCTTAATTTCCTTGTTAAGTGACCCTTTGTTCTCATGTTAGAGAAGAACTTTAAAAAAGAAACTCATCTTGGTGGAAGTTTGAGGGATGGGTAGGAGTTAGGAGGGAGACCCTTCTACTCTTGTGAAATTAATTAGACAAATTTACTACATTTTACTCACTGATAGCTTTACTTTCTAGTGGTTCTCTATTGTTATCTGATAAGTTATGTGTATGATAACTTTTAAAAAGAAATTACAAAAATTTCATATCTTACAGAATAGTGTAGACCAGCACGGAGTAGTAGAACTATACTGGATGATCAGGGAAAGTTGGTGCTTTGTACTAGTTTTTATGCCAGGTAACAATTTGGGCCTCAATTTCCTCCTTTGTAAAACAAGTAGGCTGTAAAATAATTGGGCCATCTTTAAAGTATTTTCCAAGTTCTTATTCCACTAATCAGCTTTTCTTTAAAGTATTATAATTTAATTATTAAATCAGATGCTCATTTTTCATAACACTGCAATATACATTTCTTATAATAATAATACAAGTATATAGTGCCTTACAGTTACAAAGCACTTTACATATATTATCTCATCTCAAAAAATCCAAAATACTTAGTACTAAAATATTTTATAAAGTCTTGAGTTGGAAGGGAACTTTGAAGAAATTTAATCCAACCCACTGTAACATGCTGAACCAACAGTCATCCAGTATCTACTTGAAGACTTCCAATGAGGCAGGTTTAGAAAATCATCCACTTTTGGATAGCTCCAGTTGATAAGAAATTTCTCCTGATATCCAGTTTAAATATGCTGTTTTAATGTCTGTTCCTTTTTTCTAGATCTGTCCTCTGGAGTTCAGATAAAACAACTCTGATCCCTTTTCCACATGATGGCCCTTCAGTTGTGTAAAGACAGCTATCACAGCAGCTTGGTGGTACAATGAGTAGAACACTTGGGCTTAGAGTCAGGGAGACTGAGTTCAAATCCTCCCTCACATAGCCATATGACCCATGGGCAAGTCACTAAACCTCTCTCATTATCCTCATATGTAAAATGAGGGGATTGGACCAGATAGACTCAAAGGTCCCTTCTAACTCTAAATCAATGATACTTTGACTTCTCTTCTAAAGGCTAAACATTCCCAGTTCCGAGGATCACAGATGATAGATAGACGGAGACAGGCAGATAGATGGATGGATGGGTGGATGGATGGATGGATGGATGGATGGATGGATGGATGGATAGAGCATTTATTCATTAAGTAGTGCTACTTAGAATTATAAAGGATTATGGAAATAATTTAGTACAACTCTCTCATTTCACAGATGAAGAAATTGGAGCCCAGTGAAGCTAATTGACTTAGCCAGTGTCACACAGTTAA
Organism: Petaurus breviceps papuanus; assembly: GCF_028583685.1. NCBI lineage: Eukaryota > Metazoa > Chordata > Mammalia > Diprotodontia > Petauridae > Petaurus > Petaurus breviceps. Next base: position 8,871,850 of record NW_027186349.1, read on the forward strand.
TAATTAACCAAGCTATGATTTAAAACCCAGTCCTTTGACTGCAAAAGCAGTTGTCTTTCCAGAAAAATAAATAAAGTTAATTTGACATGGCCTGTTATTTCTTGAAGCTATGCTACCTCTATATGATGCCTGCTTCTTTTTCTATATATTCACTAAACATTTCTTTGATAATGCAAAATAGAATTTTACTAGAAATTGAAATTATATTCTTTGGCTTATAGTTTACTTTGTGAACCCTTTTGAAAATTAATTAGCAATTTGTCCTTTGTTCGTTGTGCAGTGCCTTTCCCAATCTCCATGTTCTTTCAAATATCACTGACAGTGCCTTAGTAATCTTATCTTTGCATTCTTTCAGTATCCAAGGATGTAGCTCATCTGGTCCATGCGACTTGAATTCATCAAGAGTAGCAAGGCTCTTATTTCTTTTCACTGGGTATCTAACCCTCTATTAGCTTTTTCTTTGGCCATGAAGACTATAAGAATGGCTAGAGAAAATTAAGCAAGAGATTTTTTTTAAAGGACGTTAAGATTGAAACCAGAGTGCTAGGAGAAAAAATAGAAGAATAAATGAATTGTAGGGTCCAAAATTATAACAAATGAGACGATGAACAGACCTCGACAGACCTTTCTAAACCTTTTAGGAAGTCGTATCAAGCCAAGAAGCAGATCCATAGGCTGGGCTAATTAACAGATGTCAAAATATCTATATGGACCAATAAGCAAGTGGACAGGAAACCATGGGCCGACAAATAGGGTCACTTATTGGCCAAATGTTTAGCCATGTGCCCATGTTGGGCAATAGAGGGATGATGAGGGATGGAAGGGCAACAAAAATATCTGAGAGACTTTCCATATCATTGGGTTCCCTCTGCCACACTGGGCTTAGTCATCATAGCAAGGAAAAACAAGGGTGGAGGTCCTCTAGTTAGCTTCCTATGATTAAGCAAGTGAACTTAAAATTTGCAGTTCACAGCTCTGGGCCCTGGTATACAGAACTTAGAATCATTACTTCTATGGAATGATATCAAACTTAATACTGATTAGAATAAAATAGAGGTCCAATCAATCATTTATCACAGAATGGAAGGCAAAAACCCTTACCTGAGTAATGGACAGCTTAAAAAATAGGATAAAGCAATAGTAATTCAATGACTGTAAGAACAAAAAGATTAAAAGATTAAAAAATAGACAAAATTAAAATATTTACTATAAAAATCCATTGACTTAGAAAACAGTTTGAGGAGAAATAATCTAAAAATCATTAAATTCCATGAAAACCATGACCAAATAAAAAAAATTTAGATACCTTATTTCAAGAAATTCAAGAAATCATTCCCCTTCCCCCCCAAAAAAAAACCCCACCTAGATTTAATTGAACCATAAGGCAAAATGAAAATTAAAAGGATCTGCTGATTGTCTCCTGAAAGAAAAAGCAATCTAAAAACATGCAGAAATGACAAATTTTCCAGTTTCAAAAAAAAAAAACTATTGTGAGCAGTCAGAAAGAACAACTTCAACTTCAAAGGAGCCCCATCTTGATCACCCAATATTGTGCTTCAGCAACTATAAAAAAGAGTAAATCTTATAATATGGTACTTTAAAAAAAAAAAGCAAAAGTAAGGGCTTACCATAAGAAATCATTTAACCTGAAAATTTCGCATAATCCTAGAGGGAAAAAAATAGACTCTTAAAAAAATATTTCTAAGTATTCCTGATGAAAAGTCCAGAGCTGAGTAAAAACTTTGAAATGTCAAGAAAAACCTAGAAAGGTACTTACATTTGAGCCAATAGAATAAAATACATAATAATGAAGTACTATATTCTAATAGGAGGAAAAAAATTAATTTTCACTTCAGAATCTCACAGTCTTCAAAGGTCACACAGAGAGTTAAGAAACATACAAACAAAAGGGCTAAGTCTCTGTACCTTTGCCCAGGCTAACTCTATACCTTTCCTCTACATCATAGGGTACTCAAGCACCTTCTTCTTCATAAAATCTTTCCTGACTCTCAGGGTGGCCAGGTAGCACAGTGAGTAAGAGCACCGGCTCCAGACACTTAGCACCCACCCAGAAACACCTGGCCGTGTAACCTTGAGCAAGTTACTTAACCCCAATTGCTTAGGGGTGGCCAGGTGGCTCAGCGAGTAAGAGCACCGGCTCCAGTGTCGGGATGACCTGGATCAAATCCGGGCTCAGATACTCAGCACCACACCCAGAAATAATAACTGGCCATGTAACCTTGAGCAAGTTACTTAACCCCAATTGCTTAAAAAAAAAAAAAATCTTTCCTGACTCTCTCTAACGCTTTCTCAAACTATGCTGTTTTTAACTACATTGTATATATTTATTAAGTTTATGTTTATGTTGTATATATTTTATATGTACTTCATTCAAATGTAAATTCTTTGCCAGCAAAGATTTTTTCATTCTCTGCACTTGTATTCTGATGCCTGACTCAGCATCTGACACATAGTAGGCATTTAATAAATATTTGTTGATTAAGTGATGAAGGAAATACATTGGGAGAAAAAGGAATACACTAGGGGGAAAATGAGGCATAATTTAACTATTTTGTATCATCAAGATGAATAAGAAGAGTATACAAATAGGAATGAGGGATGGAGATAGTAGACATCTCTCTTATAGGAATGTAAATTTTTAAGATCTTCCCTGCCCCTAGGCTTAAGTGCACCTGGAGACTGTGGTGGGAGGCTTGTTTCTCAAGAGATACTTTGTGATGGGGTCAAGAAGGTTGTTGCATTCTCTGAGCCAGGAGAAGGCTATATAAGCCCTGATGGGAGGCTTTGCTTTGGGGCTCACTTTGAGAAGTGTTGTGTGATTTGACCAGATGAGACTATGGGCAGCCGTTGAGAGCCCCTCGACTTTGAACCCAGATGTTGATGCTTCCCTCTCTGGTAAATGGGATTAGGTATGGATGGATGTAATAGTTGGACAGTTTGGAGCCTGTCTGCTAAAATGTTCTTGTAACTTATGCTTGTAACCTCTGTATATTCTGAAGTTCGGGGTGCTGACCTTTTCCCCCTGAACTAGGTAAATGATATATGTTTGATTGATTAAAGTAAGCTTGTTAACCCATTTTGAGTTGCTTTCCTTTAGAAAAGCTGATCTAAGAACCTGTGTTGGCAGCCACCCTGGGGACACTGGGGTGCTTGCTGCTACAATCTCAGGGTTTTCACTCTTATCTGAAGTTCAGAAAGGAGGGTTGAACATATATACACATAATGAGATATATAAATGCATTAAACTTTAAAAGGAAATAGAGAAAAAGAAGAAGTGCTTAGGTTGAAGAGTGAGAGAACATCTTGGGAGAAAATAGTCATAAGCAAAACAAACATCAACTTCAGGGTGCATGTTATAAAGGAGGTATCAGAAAAGAGAAAAAAGTATGAGAATTAAGGATTAGGATCTAAGCTTAATAAAAGAAAGAGATGCAGAAAAGTAGAAATGGATTATTTCAGTTACAGAAATTGTGTATTCAATTATGAAAGGATCATATTCTTTTTTTCCTTTGCCTCTTTTTTTTCTTTTGAGGGGGGAAGGCAAGGAAATTGGGGTTAAGTGACTTGCTGAAGGTCACACAGCTAAATAAGTGTCAAGTGTCTGAGGCTGGATTTGAACTCCTGACTTCAGGGCCAATGCTCTATTCACTGCACCACCTAGCTGCCCTGCCTCCTCCTTCTTGTTTTTTTTTTTTTTTTGGAGGGGGAAGGTAGGGCAATTGGGGTTAAGTGATTTTCCCAAGGTCACAGGGCTAGGATTTTTGTGTGTGTTAAGTGTCTGAGGCCAGATTTGAACTCAGGTCCTTCTAACTCCAGGGCCAGTCTCTATCCACTGTACTAACTAGCCACCCCCCTTCTTCTTTAAATAAAGAATTGAGTAGAGAGAAAAAAGTACAAGAGAATATGATAGAGGAAAGCCTTAATAGCCATAACCATGAATGTGAACAGAATGAATTCATTCATGAAACAGGGAAAGGTAGAAGAGTAGATTAGAGAGCAGAATCCAACAAATACTGTTTATAAGAAACTCATTTGAAACATAAAACTTCACATAGGATTTACATGAGGAGCCAGAGCAGAATTGTTATGCTCCAAGTGAATTTTTTTTTTTTGCTTTTTGGAGGGACATTTGGGGTTAAGTGACTTGCCCAAGGTCACACAGCTAGTTTTTGTGTTAAGTGTTTAAGGCTGGATTTGAACTCAGGTCCTCCTGACTCCAGGGCCGGTGCTCTTTTCACTGCACCACCTAGCCGCCACTCCAAGTGAATTTTAAAAAGAAAGGGTAGCAATCACATTCTCAGGGAGGGTAACTTTTTTTTTTTTTAAGCAATCGGGGTTGAGTAACTTGCTCAAGGTTACACGGTCAGTTATTTCTGGATATGGTGCTGAGTGTCTGAACCCGGGATTCGATCTCCAGGTCGTCCCAACACTGGAGCCGGTACTCTTACTCTCTGAGCCACCTGGCTGCCCCTAAGCAATTGGGGTTAAGTAACTTGCTCAAGGTTACACGGCCAGGTGTTTCTGGGTGGGTGCTAAGTGTCTGAGCCAGGGATTCGATCTCCAGGTCTTCTCAACACTGGATCCGGTGCTCTTACTTGCTGTGCTACCTGGCCGCCCCGAGGGTAACTTTTTTTTTAAAGAGATAAGTAGAGTAACTATATCATGATTTAAAAAAACTGTAGATAAGGATATAATAATTTATGTAAGTATCAAATGGTATAGCAAAAAATGATATGGTTAAAAGAAATAAGTAAGACACATCACAAAAACTAGCCATGTGACCTTGGGCAAGTCACTTAACACCAATTGCCCTCCAAAAAGAAAAAAAAGAAAAAGAAAGGTAGCTACATTATGCTTACAGGCATTATGGATAATGAAATAATATAAGTACTTTATATATATGTGTATGTATATATAAATATATATATATATATACAATATGAAATGGCATAACAATTAAGTACCTAAAGGAGAAGTTAACAAAACTAATAAGAAATAAACAGCAAAACTGTAATAGTTGGGTACCTCAGCATGCCCCTTTCAGAACTAGACAAATCTATTTTTTTTTTAAATTAATAAGAATGATGTAAGAACCTGTATAGAATTTTAGAAAGTTAGCTATTCTATTATTTTAAAGATCACAGAATGGGAATAGAAAGTAATACTTTCATTTCACATTTATGTAAGGCATCTTTACAAAATTCAATCATGTTCTAAGACATAAAAAATTCATAAACAAGACAGAAAAATAAAAATGCTAAAAATACTTTCCATAATGAAACAGAAATTATACTCAATAAGGGATATTATAAGTAGGAATTTAAAATTAAATGAAGACTACATAATTCAGGCCTGGAGTGTTGGTGGCTCAGAAGACAAATTATTGAAACAATAATTTTATCTAAGAAAATTGTGAAAATGAAAGAATATACAAAAAAAATTGTAATGTAGCCAAAAAATCCTCAAAAGAGCTAGCTAGCTAGATATATACACATATATCTACACACATATGTATGCATACACATATATACATACATGCATACATACATACACATATTCAAATTCAATTCACTGTTAGGAAAGCTGTAATAGGCCATATTAGTAACAAAGGCAGCCAAAGTCTCATTATTTTATTGATAGATACAGGAAAAACTTTTTGAAAAATTACAATACTTAAAGTAAAAAGCAAAATTAAGATATAGAAGAATAAATGGATCATTCCTTAATATGATAAATAACATCTACCTAAAAGCAAGTAGTTAGTATTTTCCATAATGGAAAAACACTAGAGACTTTTCCAATAAGATCAGGGGAAAACCAAGTGTTTCCACTGTTCAAATGTAGTTCCAACAATGCTAAGTATAACAATAAGACCAAAAAAAAAATTGAGGGAATAAGCATGGGTAGGTATAGGGACTAAATTTGTAATTTCATTTGGAAATGGAACTCCTTATTCAGAAAACTCCTTCTAACAACATTGGTCAGCATCTTTTCTATACAATTTACAGGCTTAGAGCATTGCCTAGAGAACCAAGAGGTTAAGTGACTTGCCCCAGAACACAGTCAATATGTGTCAGAAATGAGACATGAAACCAAGTCATCATATTCAAGGCCAGATCTCTACCTGTTATGCTCGATTTTTGCATAGACAAAGGGGATGGAAGGGGGCGGGGAAGATTGCTTTTTGCAGGTAACATAGTGGTTTATTTAGAGATTCAACCCCAAAATAATTTAAATAATTAACAACTTCATCAAAGTAGCAAAACATAAAATAAACTCCTTAGCCTTTCTGTATATTACCAATAAAATCTAATCTGAAGAAATAACTACAGAATGTATAAAATACTAGAGAGTGCAGTTAACAAAATGTGCAGGAATTACATGGATATAACTATTTCAAAAATAAAGACAGACCTAAATAATTGGAGTGATATTAATTGTTTATGGTTGGGCAGTGCCAATATAATAAAAGTGACCAAAATACATAAATTTATTTACTTATTTGCATCGTACCAATAAAAACAACCAATGAATTGCTTTTTAGAACTAGAAAAAAAAATTGTAGCAAAAGTCATCCATAGTTCCAAAAGTTCAAGAATCTCAAGGGAAATAATCAAAAAATTAGTAAAGAAAGGGACCCTACCAGTGCCAGATCTCAAACTATACTACAAAGTAGTAAATCATCAAAACTATTTGGTACTTCTTTCCCAATCTGTGTAGTATAGCTAGTGGGGGTCATACCCAGTCATCCTGATTTATATCTTGCTACTGGACCCAGATGGCTCTGGAGGAGAAAGTAAGGCTAGTGATTTTGCACAGTCCTCCCTCACTTAAATCCAATTCACCTGCAAGTCACCTTTCTGACAACAGTGAAGTTAGTGGTGGCCACATTAGCAGCAAGAGCCTTTTCCAGGAACATCCTAGCTTTCATTGACATCACTGAAAAGAATCAAGCTACAGAATTTTGATCTTACCTGAAATCTAAAAGAGCTGAGATCTCAATGGAGATCTCTCAAGTTGGACTCAGGTAGATTTAGGCCAAATCATTGAAACTTGTGATGTTTCACTAAAAAGATGATAAAAATCTCAAGAATGTAATGAATAATGTAGTATACTCTCTTTTGATCCTGAAGTCTGACGAGTAAGAAACTTTGATTGAAAGCCTTTGTGAAAAGCTGATTAAATTTCAAGAAGGTGAACATTTGTCCCTGAGGCTGTAATTGCTGAGCAATCTTTTGCATGGGATGGATAAGAATACCACTATAGGGGCAGCAAGGTGGCACAGTGAATAGAGCACTGGCCCTGGAATCAGGAGGACCTGAGTTCAAATCCGGCCTCTGACACTTAACACTTAACTAGTTGTGTGACTTTGGGCAAGTCATTTAACCCCAATTGCCCCTACAAAAAGAAAAAAAAAAGAATATCACTATATGATATAGAATCATGTACAATCTTATTAAGGTAGCAGCTTCTTATGGTCCCATTCCAACTGAGCTGATCAAGTTTAGAAACAGATTTCTGACTGGAACTTCAACACTGAAAAAACAAATATTCCTTTGAAGCTATTCTGTTAGGCACTTGGAGAGGGTCATTGCTTCAAAAGTCTTGTTGGAATTGTTAAGAAATTACACAGAAAACAATGCCTCTTAAGCTTGAGTTGATGCCCATAGGTATATCTTAAGAGTAATCAATCAATTAATAAGCATTTACTAAGTACCTTCTATGTGTCAGGGACTGTGCTAAAAGGTAGAGATACACAGAAATGTAAAAGATAGTCCCTGCTCTTGAGAAGCTTATGACCTAATGGGGGAGAAAGCATGCAAATAACTGTGCACAAACAAGTTATATACAAGCTAATTTCAAGAGAACCAACAGAAAGAAAACACTAGAATCAAGAGGGATCAGGAAAGACTTTCTGTAGAAGATGAGACTGTAAGGAAACCTCAAAAGCCAGTAGGAAGAGATGAGGCAGGAGAATATTATTATCCTAATTTCAGATGAGGGAAATGAGGCACAAAGAGTTTAAGTGATTTGTCACTCATCTGATAAGTGGGTATGTGTGGTGGAGCAGTAATTAAACTCAAGTCTTCCTGACTACAAGTCCAGGACTTTTACTAATTGTACCATTTATCTGCCTCACTATTATAGAACTTTTTTTTAATTGAAGCAAAGACCTGTAAACAAAGAGGATGTCCATAAAATGGGGAATAACTGAGCAAACTTGTAATATGTATGTAATAAAATATTATTGCACTACAAGAAAAAACAAAGATATTAATTCAGAGAAATCTGAAAGGACTTGTATGAACTGATGCACAGTGTAGTAAGCATAAGTAGGAAAATGACTACTACAATGACTACTGTAAGGGAAACAACTTTGAAAGATTTAAGAAGTCTTGTTTATCAATTCAATGAACAGCTGTAATTCCAGAACACCCGTTAATTATATTTCTCACTTCTTGACAGAAAAGTGATAGACTACAGGTACAGAATGAGACATAAATTTTCTGTCATAATCAGTATGTGGATCTGTTTATCTTAACTGTACTATCCCAAGTGAGGTTATGAGGAGGTGAATCCAAAGAAAGTCATATAATCATAATAAAATCAAAGAAAAGAAGAAAAGAAAGAAATGAGCGTCAATTAAACATTTATAAAATACACAGAAGAAAATAAAAGTTCAGAAAGAGACACTGACAATTGGGACAATATTGGAATTACTATGTTAAATTTATTACATATTTTTAAATGAGAGATTTATGGTTTCATATACAATTCTCCAAGGTCCCTTCCAGCTCTAAAATCTATAATCTATAATTCTCTTATTTGTTCTTTGTGTATAGACATGATCATATTTGTTGACATTGTGAAGTTCATAATTTAAAGAGAGAGAGAGAGAGAGATAGCAGAATGAGGACCAGAGGAGGACCTGACAATCAGAGCAGTGTTAGAATCATTGTATTCAATTTAATGTATAGTTGTACTTTGAAAAGAATAAGCATATAATGGAGATTCACTATGTAATGCACAATGCTTTTTTCCCATTCTTCTTTGTAGGTAGAAATGTAGAGGTTTGTTGATGTTCACCAAATTCATAATAAAAGAAAAAAAATTAAAAGAAGTGATTAATGTCTCTTCTGCTTTGACCAATGAGAGTTCCAGCAGGTGTCTGGTTAATTGAAGCTCCCCGTCCCTACCCTGTCATGCCAGGCTTGTGATCTATTTCCCAGACTTACAAATGTTTATGTTTACAAGCATGTCTTAAACTTTCTAAATGAGAAGTGACCAATACAACAATCTTGTTCAATACTCCTCTTTCTCCATCACATCTTTCTTCCCCTAGTCTTGAAGAATATATGCAGTTATAGGAGCAGAAACAAAATCATCTTCAAACCTAACAAAGATATGTAGGAACCTTTTGACAAATATCATCATGTATTAGAGAGTTATAAGGCAATTTTAAGATATCTAAAATTAAAACATGGAATGAGATTGATCCATTAGACTGTGAGCTACTTACTTCAGGACAGGGACTGTCTTTTGCCTTTCTTTGTACCCCCAGCATTTAGTATAGCACCTGGTACATACAAGGTGATTAACAAATACTGATTGAATTGTCTGCGTGCTATCACTTTCTTATGCTTAAAGCTACCAAAAAGTTAGAGAAAAAGGACATTTTCCAAAATAGAACATTTTAAAATATATTAAGTTTATTCTTACTAGCATCATAAAATGTTTCACCTTCTACTAGGATATAACTGACTGGAAACCATAATTACTAAACAGTTTAAAAAATTCTATATACAGCATAGTTCAGCAGGATAACAAATTGGTAAAAGTTGCTCTTCTTTGTAAAGGATTTTTCATCAGTTTGAGGCAGTAAATAGAATGTGAAACCAAGTCAGGAAAAACTGTTTAAATCCTACCTCAGTCACTTACTAGTTTCATGACCCTGAGCAAGTCATTTAACTTCTGTTTACTTCTGCTTCCTCATCTGTAAAATGGGGATAATAGCAGTGCTTATCTCACAGGGTTGTTGTGAGGATCAAAGGAGATAATATTTGCAAAGTGCTTAGAACAATGCCTGGAACATAGTAGGTGCTAAATAAATATTCATTCCCTTTCCTTTGGTTTCCCATAGAACAGAATCTATTTGGTAAAAGTCTAAGCTATTTATAAACTACCTATTCGACTAATAAAACAATAAATATACTCTGGTTTCATAATTTTCAAATTAAGCAACTGAAAGTGCTGATTTATGTGATACTTAGTTGGTATAGCTACAATATTATTCAAATTGGATTTCAAAAGAGATACAAGAATATACTTAATGTTTCAGCATTTCCTCTCTTTACATAAAGATTCTCCACTAAAACTGTGTCCTAAGGTCTAGCTAAGTCGGCCTCCCTCCTGTTTCCTCTTTCTCTCCATCTCTGTGCCCAGCCTCCTCCCATTGCATCTAGGAAGAGTACCCAAGTTCAAATCCAGTCAGACATTTTCTAGCTTTCCCTGCACAAGTCACTTAACTGTGACTTAATTGTGATTTCTTCATCTGTAAAATGGAGATAATAATAGCACCTACCTCACAGCGCTGTGAGTATCAAATAAGATAGTATTTGTAAAGTGCTTAGCACAGTGCTTGGCATATAGTAGGTTCTTTTTTTTCTTTTGGTCTTTTTGGAGGGGGGGAGGCAGCCAATTGGGGTTAAGTGACTTGCCCAAGGTCACAGAGCTAGTACATGTTAAGTGTCTGAGGCTGGATTTGAACTCAGGTCCTCCTGACTCCAGGGCTGGCACTGTATGTGGCACTGTATATATATGTGCCACCTAGCTGTCCCCAAGTAGGTTCTTAACAAATATTTGTTTCTGGAATGGAAACAAAGATTCCCACCAAACTCCCTCTTCATTTCTATCTCTTTTTTTTTTTTTTTGGCCTTTTGGAGGGCAACTGGGGTTAAGTAACTTGCCCAAGGTTGCACCGCTAGTTTTTTTGTGTGGGTGTTGTGTCTGAGGCCAGAACCAAACTCGGGTCCTCCTCACTCTGGGGCCAGCACTTTACTCACTGCGCCGCCTAGCTGCCCCCATTTCTATCTCTTAGGAGATAGAACTTAACTTCCCTTAAAGCTCAGCTCACACACCTCCTCCCTGAGGCCTTTCCTGATCCCACAGTTACTTGTGTTCCCTCTCAATATTACTTCGTATTTACTTTTTGTATATTTTCTATCTGCTTATATGCCCACACATTGTCTCCCTGACAGAGGAATGCTCTTTAAGGGCGGACACTGACTCTCTCTCTTTTCTCTCTATAGCCATAGTACAGAGCATGGTGCTTGGCACATAGTAGGCGCTTAATCCATGCTTGTTGATTAACTAACATCTCATCATTGCATCAAGGTGATTCTAGGACCTTGAAGGATAGGCCTGCAGAACCCACACTCTGATAGATTGTAAGGAGATGAAAAGTCACCAGTGACCAATCGTATAGTAGTCTTTCAAAGACCAAGGAACAGCCTTGCTAAGTTTTGAGAGGTTCATCACCAGTTGGTCACCTGGTGACAAATTCAATTGGAGCAAATCATTAAACTGCCTGCTAAGGCAGACTGTAGACCCAACATATCTCAGTAGGCAGTTGAGAATCTTAGCACTTAGGTTACTTTCTTCAAAGCCAAGACTTACAGAATATCATGGTATACTGTCTAATCCCTGAATGCCTTAGGGATCTGATTTCATTGAGGAGGGTGCTCATACACTGGTTTAGAGCTGGAAGGAACCTGAGAGGTCACCTTCTCTAACCTTTTCAATTTACAGATGAGGAAAATGAGACTCAAAAAGGTTTGGTGGAAAGTGGCACATCTAGCCATACATACCATATCCATGGTTTATATGCTATAGCTTAGCAGATCACCTTCGTAGCATGATATTAAAATTTACATTCCTCTGATGTGGTATTCTTGACATTTTTATCACGTGTCCTAACACTTGTAAATGAACAGAATTGTGTAATTCACAGTCATTATCCTGGAAATAGTATACATTACTGAGTGCTAATCATCTTGGGCTGCCAGGGGAAAAAAAATTTATTATTTGTCCTTCCTTCAGAATTCTCAATTTCAGTGCCACCATTCTTCTACTTTCTCAGATTTTTAATTTTAGTCTTATCCTAGAGTCCTCATTCTCCCTTATGTGTACAATCCATTGCCACATTCTGACATCCCTACCTGTACAATATCTCTAATAAATGACCCCTTCTCTCTTTGATCTCTAATACTGCCTTAGTTCAGGCTTTCATCACCTCCAGCCTAGATTCCCACAGTGGTCTCATTGGCATTGCTGTCCGCCAGTATCTCCACACCATTACTGCTGCCAAAGTAATTTTCCCTAACTACAGCTCTGACCACATCATACCCTACTCAATAAACTCCAGTGGTTCCCTTTTGCTTCTAGGATAAAATATAAACCACTCTGGTTTTTAAAGCTCTTCACTACCTGACCCTAACCTCACAACCTCATGTTTTACTTCTCCTCTTGCAGCTAGGTGCACAGTAAAGAGAGTGTTGGGTCTGGAATCATGAAGACCTGGGTTCAAATATGACCTTGGACAATTACTATCTTCATGATGTTGAGCAAGCCATTTAACCCTTGTTTGCTTCAACTGTAAAATGAGGATGAAAATAGCACTTGTCCGCCAGGGTTGTTGTAAGGATCAAATGAGATGCTTTTAAAGAACATAGTAAAATACCTAGCACATAGTAGGCACTTAATAAATGTTACCTTCTTTCTTTTCTTCCTTTCATCCTTTATTCCTTTTGCACTCTGTGATCCAGCCAAATTGTCCTCAATATTCCTAACACATGACACTCTATTCTATCTCTATGCAATCACATTAACCACTTCTCATACCTGAAATATACCCCTTTGTCACCTTCTCATAAAATCCCTCTCTTCTTTCAAGACTCAACTCAACCATCACTTTCTAGACAAAACCTTTTCTGATTCCCTTAATTGCAATGCCCTACACCCAAACTCTTTTGTATAATGGAAGACTGGCCAATGAGATACCAATCCTGGAAAAATGCCCAACACATATACTCTGACTACTAACCACCTACCTGGTAGATGGGAAGAAGGTAAAGTTCCCTGAGCTTGCTTCTAAAAGTTTGTGATGGCATGATAAAGAAGTCATGCCTAATTCAGAGCGCATACAAATATTCTGTGACTTTCATATCTCTTTGGTGAATTAAAAAAAAAAAAAGAATTGACTAGTTGAGGTGAAGCACTCAGGTGCCAAGTTACCAGCTAAATTGTTCTTTTATTCTTGATGGCCACAAGGTGTAAGAATGACTCTAAACTCTGGAGGGCTGGTGGGCCAATTCCCTTTCCCTAAGTGACCTTGACAATCAGTCATGGCTTCCAGGTAAGCCTGTGTCTGGGACGGGGCTGCCCCCTGTTTGTGTGTCTTAAAAGGTTGGAAGAGCCAACAGAGGTCCAATGGTTGAGTCTAAGAAAGACTCTGAGGCACATGCTGCTTGACTCAGACTAGTGGATCAAACTGGATTTAAAGTGGATCTAATTTTGTCCGGCAAACAAGGGAGCTACTTTCCAATGGTTATGCCTTACCTGGAAGTGAACTCAGTGATGGGAAAAAAGTTTGTAGCAGCTACTTGAAGTTTGAGCCTATACTCTTCCCAGAGGCAAAGTGTTTGAAGGAAGAATATAAACCAGGCTCAGGGAGAGATATGTTTATACGTCTGTTCTTGCGATAGTTTCTCAGAAAATGTTTTTTTTTTTTAAATAACATGCTAATTCCTTAATTCTTTTTCTTTTTTTAACATTCATTTTTAAATTTTGAATTCCAAGTTCTCTCTCTCTCTCTCTAGTCCCTCTCCTACCCATTGAGAAAGCAAGCAATATGATGCCCATTATACATGTGAAGTTATGGAAAACATTTCCATATTGATGCTAATTCCTTACACAGCTACTAACACTTATTTTGAGGTTTGTAAAGCATTTTACATATTTTTTTTCACTTTACATATAGCATCTCATTTGATCCTCACAACAACTTAGGCACAATTATTATCCCTATTTTATAGGTAAGGAAACTGAGGCACAGAAAGATTAAGTGATTTGCCCATGGTTGCATGATTAGTAAGTGCAGGATTAAAATTCAAGTCTTCCGGACTCTAGTTTTTTAGATAAATAGACAGTGGAATGTTTATCATTAGTACCAATGATAACAGGGAGATATTAACTGTAAATATATTGATACTAGAGAAATACTGCAGAAAAGAGACTCAAGTCAATTAAAGAAAATCCCATGACTCCCTGGGTTGTCCCTAAACTCTGGAGAGTAAGGCCAAAGCTTGTATGATCTAAATTGCATTTCTATTCCCTTTATATTTAAAATGTATATAGTTAGAAATGTTTCTTGTTTCCCATACTAAAGCATAAGTTCCTTGAGAGTAGGCATTACTTCACTTATTGTATTTGTGTCCATAATCCCTAGCACAGTGCCTCCCACATAATAGGCTGATGCATGTCGATTGATTGACTGATTGAGAAAGAAACATTTTCTGAACTTGATCCATCCTCCACAAAACCTGGAAGCATAAAGACCTTAACTAGAAGGAGCCTGGTATTTTCATGAATCATGAACCTAAGAAGGTTAGACTAGTTGGCCAAGGAATGAAATAGGAAATGAAAAGGTTGAGTTTAAATGTTAAGACATGTCTGGTGGAATTTGTGACTAAGCTGAATACTCATCATTTGCCTATCTTATACAGGTTACACCCTTGAAATTCCTTATATGGTGGCAAAGTAATTTTGGCACTGAAAATGGCTGATTGAAAATGTTGTGATGTGCTAGGGACTCCCTAGGACGACCTGGGGAGTAGAGTAGGAGGGTGTGGCTAAGTTTTGATCCCAAAGTCAGAATCCAAAGAAGAGAGTCTTTCTCATCCCCTTGGTGGAGGGTGAGGGGGAAATCAGAAAAAAAACAGTGGGTGCCTGTGGGGCCTTCTCTTTAAGAGTGGTTTTGTCATAGTCTCCATGGAAAATGCAATTTTCTATTTCCCCAGGCACCTGAGATTTCATGAATACTAAAAGGATGGGCGTAAATGAAGGAATTTATGCTTTAAAGGTTGTAGAGGAAAGAGCAACATATTTAGGGGTTGCCATCCTGTGACTCCAAACATTTTTCTCTGACTATCCCTCATGCCTAGAATGCCCTCCTTCTACATCTGCACCTCCTGGCTTCCCTACCTTCCCTGACTTTAAGTCTCATCTAAAATCCTACCCTCTACAAGACACCTTTCCTAATCCCCTTATGCTATAGCTAGGTTTCATTTATTGTTGATAACTAATACTATAAGTCTACGTAATGCATCGTGTAAAATGGTCACTTTATTTGGATTCACACTGCAGGTTTCCATTGGTCTAAAACCAATGTCCATACTTTACCATTACTTGTAACTAAATTATTTTTCAGTTTTTTTCAATGATCATAATTATGGCTTTGAAGGATACAAATTTGAATACATGTGACCACCTCATGAAATTTCTGTTATTTGCACTAATCAAGACCTATGCCTTCCCTCTGTAGATTATCTCCAATGCATCCTCTGTATGTGTGTATACATGCATACACACACACATACACATCTTGCTGACACATAGTTGCTTGCATGTTGTTTCCCCCATCAGACTCAGAGCTCCTTGAGAACAGAGCTGTGTTTTTGCTTTGCATTGTATCCTCAACATCTAACATACTGCTTGGCATAATAGGTATTCGATAAATGCTTAACTTGACTTATAGGTGATCCAAAAAATTAAGAAATGGGAGGAGAGCCTGTGATTTGATGATTAAGGGAATTGAGAGCAAGTACTTTCAGGCTATCTCCTACTTGCTGCTGAATTCTTGATACTAAGAGGTCCAATGTGCTGTATCTGAACTCAGAGAAGCTGAGTTTAGATTCCAGTTTTCCTACTTACTACCTGAATATCTTGTATATGTCATTTCATTTCTCTAGCCCTCAGTTTTCTCATTTGAGAAATGAGGGTGTTAAACTACTCAAACTCTAAAGTGCCTTCTGAAATGATGATCCTATATCCCTGAATGCAGAAACATAGAACATACCTCCTGATATTTTTTAAAAGTCAGTTTTCAAAGCTCTAAGAAACTCATCTTTATTTAATTATTTTCTTTTGAACTCTGTGCTTCCTGAACAGTGTATGGGAAAAAAAACCAATAAATATTTCTAACTAATTTTATATCATTGTTGTGTCCAAAGGTACAGCATGATATCATGGGAGGAAACCCTGAATTTGAAGTCAGGAGACATGGTGTTGAATTCTGGTTCTCCTACTTAATCATTGGACAAGAATTGATTGATCCTGAACAAGGATTGATTAATCAAGGATTGATCTTGAACAAGTCATCTAACTTTCTGTGTGGTTAATTTTTCTCGTCTGTAAAATGATGGGTCATCTCATCATATACATCAGCCTTATGTGGTATAATTTAATTTTTAATTCAATTTTTTTCAGTTTTTCCTAGAATTTAAAGCTGATTTTATGAAATTGCTAAAAAAAATAAAGGAGTCAACATCATCATCATCATTCATCATCCATCATTCATTATTTTCCTCTTTAAAAAGCAACTAGCCAAATCCCTTTTTAGTAACCAAGATGCCTGGAAACATTCTGCAATGTATGCATTTGCTTTTCTGCTGACTTCTCAAAACTGGCCACACTGATTTAGCTCAGATTATTTTAGAAGTTTATTTTGCACTTGGCCCAAGCACTGCACACTTATAATTTAAAGATGAGACTAAGTAAGAAAATAGGTGGCTTAAACAAAATCTACCAAGTCACCTGGATTGTCTTGTTGCCTTGAATATTTTAATACACACAAATGTTCTAATGTTGATAAGAAGATCATTGTCACAGAATTTTGGTTTCAATTGTAACAATGTAAATGAAGATCACACCAAAAGGCAACAAAAGTCAGGACAGAGCCAACAATGTTGGTACCATAGAGCCAAAACACAAGCATATGTTCTTTTTTCTGTTAACAATCAGTAAACTATAGAAGAAGAGAATGGCCTGTTCTATCATTGTAATCATTGCATTAGGTTGTTTGGCTTAGCTCTTTTCCAGAGAATATATAGTATAATACTTTGTAAGGGAGTTTGGGTGTTTGTTGGGAAGTGTATGTTGCTATCAAAAGGAAATGTATCAATAAAAAATAAATGAACACACAGAGTCCCAGGAGACCACAGAATGTGGCAGCTTTTATTTGCAACAAATGGCTCTAGCACTCAAAGACTAGAGTATTTGAATAGCACAGTCATCTGCTGCCATTTACAAGTCAGTGATAACAGTCAAGGCAATCTGCTCTTAACACATAGGGTACCAACCCTTGCATGACTAGATCTCCTGCTGAGCATTTCTGATATTTGCAGATAAGGATAGTGGCACCTCCAAATCACCAGGAAGGGACTTTTGGCAAGGCAGAAAATGTGATCTAATCACCTGAGAGACAGTTGACCCCAAGGGTCTTAATGGAAGTTCCTGGTGACTCGGAACTATTCATCTTTGTGGGTAGGGGGCAGGAATTTTCCCTTCTAGTAGAAGGTTTGTATGCCTGTTGGTAGTGCCCCCCAACAAGGTTTAGTGTGAGAGGAAGAAAATAATTAAAACGCATGCCCATTTCTGCCCTGCCTCCCAGAGCCAGAAATATGTGAAGCTTCTGATGAGGTAAAGACATAGGAATTTTCCTGCTATAAAAAATTCTCACTCTGCCTTTGACCCTCTGGCATTAGGAGAAATTTGAAATTTCCTTCTGACCGCTGAAAAATCTAGATCATCATAGGAGCATATGCAGATGTTTCACATCTGTATGCGCACCACTTGGAGGGGAGGAATCTGTTCTGATTTAGAGGCAACACAACCATCTAAGTATTAATGTTTAGTACGTGGGACATTTAAAACACACACTCCAATAACTTTTATTAGCAAGCTTGCCATTTCTCCCCATATACCACTCCCCATCTCAATTTGCATCTGTGAAAGGTAGTTAGTTAATGTTGTCTAGTCTTTTCTTCTAATTCATCAAATGAAAACCAAAAAAAACAACCCAAAACCAATAGACTTTCATAATGAATTTTTAAATGGCATCAAGGCACCCAGGGAAGGGCTGTGTCTATTTTTTGAAGACCAACCTAGCTAAGTTGAGGAAGTTTCTTCACTAGACTGGTTATATAGTGATGATTTTTTTGGTTATATTAATTCCCAAAGACTATTTAGTAAGTCATAGAGTAATACTGATGCATTCTGGTAGAAGGAGATCACACACACACACACACACACACACACACACACGGATGAAATTGCACAAATCCTTGAAAGATTGAAGGAAAAGAAAAGGCCTCCTCTGCCCCCCCCCCCACACACACACACACGAAATTCATCTCAGGTATTTCTTTCTAAAAAGATTAGCTGCAGAAATGGAAGCAATGGGAGAATTGTGAAAAAGTTTATGGTCTCTCAAAGGGACTACTTTGAAAGGAACCATATCTGAAAAAAAAAAAAATAGCACCCAGGATTTCCATAATTCTGTATAGAGAATATTCTTTCATTGTTCCTTAATGCAACTTCCTTTGGTCAATGTTTGTAATCTCACTATTGACAATGGTTCTCCAAAAAAGGAACTAGACCTTTCTTTGACTGTCTAGCTTCTGAGGGGAAGGCAGCAAGGGCTAGGATGATTTCCATTTGCCGTAACACAGCATCCCCCTGTACATGAGACTTCCAACTCTTGGTGCACCCCCTGACCTCCAGCCTCATTTAAGAAGACTGAGAATTTCTTCTGACTGTGCCCTTTTTACCTGTGCCCCTTCTCCTAAGGGAAGGCAGCTAAGAGCCTGCAGCCATACCAGAGAAAGACAACTTTCACCTCCTGCTGCTATCCTGATTTCTCACCTATATAGGCACATCTTGGAGATGTTTTGGGTTTGGTTTCCAGACTACCACAACAAAATGAATATCACAATAAAGCAAGTCACACAAAATTTTTTGCATTCCCAAGGCATATAAAAGTTATGTTTTACACTATTCTGTAGTCTTAAGTGTGCAAAAATATTATGTCTTTAAAAAACCCCAAAAATGAACATACCTTAATTAAAAAATACTTTATTGCTAAAAAATGCTAACCATCATCTAAACCTTGAGTGAGTTGTAATCTTTTTGCTGGTGGAGGGTCCTGCCTCGATGTTGATGGCTGTTGACTGATCACAGTGGTTGTTGCTGAAGGTTGGGCTGACTGCCAATTTTTAAAAATAAGACAACAATGAAATTGTAGCACTGATTAACTCTTCCTTTCACTTAAACACTTAGAGGCCATTGTAGGGCCATTAATTGGCCTAATCTTAATATTGTTGTGTCTCAGGAAATAAGGAGGCCCAAGGAGATGGAGAGAGATGGGGAACAGCCAGTTGGTGCAGCAGTCAGAACACACACAACCTTTATTAAGTTTGCCATCTTAAATGGGCACAGTTCATGGCATCTCAAAACAATTACAATAGTAACATCAAAGATATTACTATTACAAAGATCACAGAACATGAGGACAAATACAACAATTATGAAAAAGTTTGGAATATTGCAAGAATTACCAAAATGTGTCACAGAGACACAATATGAGCACATGCTCTTGGAAAAATGGTGCCAATAGATTTGCTCGATTTGTTGCCACAAACCTTCAATTTGTAAAGAATGCAGTATCTACAATATGCAATAAAACAAGGTATTTCTGTATGGGGGGAGCCTCTGGTGCAAAGAGAGGCAGCTTTTCTTTGGGCCTTAGGCCTTCCATCTCCTACTGAGCCTGTCACTTGAGAGAAGAGGAAGAAGAAAGTCAGTGGGAGCAGGACTTTCATCTCCTCCTGTGCAGATTGGACTCCTATTTCCAGCTGTATGGTCTTCTGTCTAATTTCCAGCCTTCAGAGAGAAAAGGAGTGGAGAAAAAGGCCATCCTGTCTGGCCACCTGTCCATGTGTCTTCCATCTCATGACGCTCTTGTTTCCTGCCGGACCTCCAGTCTCTTCTGGAAAAAGGAGTGGTGCCTTCCACTCAAAGATGAATCATCTCACACAGGGGCATACTCTATACATTCCTGTGGTTCTTACACTTGGTAGTTGTCTGTAGGTTTCCAGTTCATTCTCTTTCCTTCTTCAATGAGTTTGGATATTGGTTAACAATTTTTCCCTCCTCCCTATCGCCCTCATATTAGTAGATTTCAGGGTACGTATTAACTCTCCTTCAAACACCACGACTACTCAGTTCTTCAACCTTCTCACTTCCCATGACCTACTCCTCCATTCTACCGTAACTACAAAGATGGCCATACTACCCTGTTCAAAAATTCTGAAATCCTCTTATCTGGCCGTAATCTATTTTCTTTCTACTTCTCTCTTCTTCCTTCCCTTGTTGAATCCTACTTTTCTTCTACACCATGACCTCCAACCCTTAGACCCCACAGGTCTCTCCCAAGCCATCTTCCCTGAACCTCTCTCCTCTCTCCTTTATACCCCATAATGACACATTTGATGAAATAGTTTGACTCTATGTTTTCTTCTTCTTTTCAGTCCCTGGCCCCCTTATTTCATCACTGATAGTAATGACTGCCAATCCTCAGCTTTAGATCATTCTGACCATTCACAGACTTTGCTCCTACATATGAACTACTGAACAAAGGTGGAGGAAATCTTTTGTAACCATTTTCATTGAGTCCACAAGAAATTTATGTTACACAACTGCAACTGGGCCCTTACTGCTGCTAGGCAATCCTTCTATACCTCCCTTATGAATTTACTATCCCACGCTCCAAAGTAACTCTTCCAAGCTTTTTAATATCCTCCTTAAACTTATCACAACTCCCTCCCCCCTACTTCCTCAGATGAGAACTCATATTTTATAGAAAACAAAATTAAGTTCATTCTCTGTGACCTCTCTCTTCTCCCCTTTTCCTCATTTTATATCACTCAGTTTCCTTCTGCAACTATCTCCGCTTTCACCGCTGCCTCACATGAAGAGGTGGCTTTACTCTTTAACAAGGCTAACACCTTTATTTGTACAAGTGATCTCCATTCTATCTCACCTCCTCCAACAGATTGTCTCTTCTGTCATCCCCACTTTGTCACTTATTTTCAATATTTCCTTGTCTACTGGCTTCTTCTTCAATGTTTATATACCCACATACACACCCACACTCTCTATCTATCTATCTACCCATATACAGATAGATAACTCCATGACTACCCTATCCTCAAAAGACCCTCACTTGATCCTTTCATCCCCACTAACTATTGTCCTCTATCTCTTCTGCCCTTTGTGGCTAAACTCTATGAAAAGACTGTCTACAATAGGTGCCTACACTTTCTCTCCTTTCACTGTCTTCTTAATCTCTTAAAATCTAGTTTCTAACTTCATCATTCCACTAAAACTGCTCCCTTCAAGGTTACCAGTGAGTTTTTAATTGTCAAGTCAAATTCAATGGCCTTTCTCCATGTTCACTGTTCTTGATCTCTCTGTAGCCTTAGACACTGCTGATCACCCTCTTCTCCTTGATTCTCTCTTCTCTCATGGTTTTCAGAAAACCACTCTCTACTGATTCTCCTCCCACCTATCTGACCACTCCTTTTCATTTGTCTTTGCTAGACCCTCATCCAGGTCACACCTAACTGTAGGTGTTCCCCAGGATTCTATCCTGGATCCCCTCCTTTATACTATTTTACTTATACCATTTACTTTTACATCAGTTCCCATGGATTTAATCACCATCTCCATGTTGATATTCTCAAATCTACCTATGCTGTCCTAACTTCCCTGCTGACCACCATGAAATTTCACGTCTCCAATTACTTTTCAGTTAACTCAAACTGGATATCCAGTAGACATCTTAAACTCTCCAGGTGCCAAACTGAACTCATTATCTCTTGTCCCAAACTCTTCTGCCCCTCCCCCTTTTATCTTCCCTGTTACTATTAAAGGCAACACCATCTTCCTAGTCTCTGAAGCTCAAAATCTAGGTGTCATCCTCAATTTCTCATTACGTTTCACCAACCCTCCCCCTTCCAATCTATTGCTAAAGCCTGTTAATTTTACCTTTGCAACATCTCTAGAATACATTCCATTCTCTCATCTGATCTTGCCCACCACCATGGTAGAAGATTTCATCACTTCACATTTATACTATTGAAATCACATTTGCTTACTGAATAATCCCTTGTACTAAATTATCACTATCTTCATCTTACATAATAGAGTAGTAGTTTGACCCACTGCTGTCACCTTCTAGCCCTTTTATGAGCATAAGAATATTTTAAAATTCTTCCATCATGATTGGATCTCAAGTCATGTCAGATTTGGTAAATTCTAGTGTAATGAGATTCTGGAGCATGTCGAGGCCATCAAAAAAGTGGCATAAAAATGTGGAAGAGCTAGGGACCTGCTTCTTAGAGAATTCTGAGAATGAAGAGGATGTGGTCATCCTGTGTTCTATAGTTTTAAGGAATCTTTTTCCATTGACTAGATGGCTAGAACTGTCAGTATCTTCAAAATGGCCTGACTTAGCACCAATTAGAGCTTAGCTATATTCATGTCTAAAGGAGTAAAGTAACTACTCTACTTGACTCACAGCCTATAAGGCTATATGGTAAGGGGGGAAGACCTTAGAGTCTCTTTCTTTACAACTCTCCCTTAAGGTCATATGACAATAAGAAACAGACCTGGGTCTTTGGCTTTTTTGTTTGTTCCTATTGGATTCTTTTATTTTTTTTTAATTTGTTTACTTTTAGTTTACAAGATTCAATTCCACAATTCCTTGAGTTTCACATTTTGTCCCCCTCCCTCCCCTCCCCTCCATGGCGGCATATAGTCAAGTATAGGATCTGTAAATACTTTCACATTATACATTAGTCAGGTTATAAAGACGGATTGTATCAGATTGAATGAAAAATGGTAAAGAGGACATAAAACCAAACAAGAAAAGGAAAAAGATCAGGTATTTTGCTTCCATCTGGATATGAACTCAGTTCTTTCTAGTTCTTTCACTGGATGCACACATTTCTCTCCATTATGAGTCTTTTGGGATTGACTTATATCACTGCATTGCTGAGAAGAGTCCAGTCTATCAAAGTTGGTCATCACACATACATTGTGTCTGTAATTGTGTACAAATTTCTCCTGGTTCTACTCTTCTCAGCATCAGTGTGTATAAGCCTCTCCAGGTAAATATGAAGTCCATCTGCTCCTTGTTTCTTACAGCACAATAGTATTCCATAACATGCATATACCACAACTTGTTCAACAATTCCCCAATTGATGGGCACCCCCTTAATTTCCAATTCTTTGCTACCACAAAAAGAGCTGCTATAAACATTTTTGTACATATGGGTTTTGCTCCCACTTCTATGATCTCTTTGGGATATAATCCTAGGATTGGTATTGCTGGGTCAAAGGGTATGAAATTATTTATAGCCCTTTGGGCATAATTCCAGATTGCTCTCCAGAAAGGCTGGATCAGTTCACAACTGCACCAGCAATGCATTAGTGTTCCAATTTGCCCACATCCTCTCCAGCATTTGTCATTTTCCTGTTTTGCCATCTTAGCCAATCTGACTGGTGAGATGTGGTACCTCAGAGTTGTTTTGATTTGCATTTCTCTAATCAATAGTGATTTAGAGCATTTCTTCATGTGCTTATACATATCTTTAATTTCTTTCTCTGAAAATTGCCTGTTCATATCCTTTGGCCATTTATCAATTGGGGAATGGATTGGATTCTAAGATTCTAAGAACAAGGAGTGGAGTTTTCAGTCTGGAATGGGAGCTTGAGCTATGGGAATCTGGGTGGCTAGGAAGCCAGCCTTGATGTTGTAGCCAGTCCAATGGTGACACTCTGAGAAACAGCATACACAGGCAATGATGTTGGCTTTGGACGTGAACTTGGAGGGACCAAGGCTATATAAGAACTGAGCTAAGATGTCAATCTAATCTTCCCCATTCCCACCTCCCCTGAGACCAAAATGATGTAGGGGGAATTATGCTCCTGAAGTAGTGGGGGAAAATTTTTCTCTTCTTTGTTCTGGTTACATCTTTGAAGTAAATAATTAAGTTGTAAAAGCTCTCTGATGTGCTTTTATGGGTATGGGAAACTGCCAGATGAGGAAACTCCCTCTACCAATGTAGATCAGTATTTTTTTTTCTCAATTTATAGTATTAGAGTCATCAAGAATATTGAATGGTTAAGTGACCTGGCAAGGATCACACAGACATTATGTGTCAGAAGCAGAACTTGAACCTAGGTCTTCTTCCTTCTCATCCAGTCATTTTACTGGCTTTGCTTTTTTCACTCTGCATCATCTCATACAAGCCTCCCTACATTCCTCTGAATTTTGCCCACACCTCAACATTTTTTACTGCACAATAAGCTTCCATTGCATTGATAGACACTGTTTCCTCATCCACTTCCCAATTCATAGATAAGTTACTATCTTTTTTTTGGACAATTGGGATTAAATGACTTGCTCAGGGTCATAGAGCTAGTGCCTGAGGCTGGATTTGAACCTCCTGACTCCAGGGCCAGTGCTCTATCCATTACACCATCTAGCTGCCTCAGAGAAGCTACTGTTATTATTGGGGATGGCACAGAAATGAAGAAGACAGGTAAACCTGGAAATGAGAACAGATGCGTCTGATGAGACTGAAAGGATTAAATGAGAATATGGATAGTTCATATTGGATATGAATTGGATAGGTGAGATCTTTTCAATATAGTAGAAGATAAGGTAATCAAAGCATGATCTTTGATTAAAGTATTAGATTAACAAATTGTTATCTTGAGGTAAAGAGATCCTAACCCTCAGAAGATGAGGTAGTGTTAGGTAAAGAAGTTAATTTTAGTGAGAGGGCAGGGAAAGTAAGATGATTAAAGCCCTTGGAAATGGGAATGTAGCAAAGAAAAAGGGTAGGATGGGGTTGTAGTGTGGTGGAAAGAACACTGCATTGAGATAAATAAGACAGTTTCAAGGTCTGGCTGATAGCATGTAACTTCTTTGAATCTCACTTTGTTTAGCTCTCAAGGGAAAGAATGAGTATGGGTGATTTGCTGTCTCTGAAAGCTGAATCCTGTGTCTGAGATTCTGCAGGTCCTAGACAAGGTAGGACAGGCCCTGGGGTGGGCCTCAGGCACCAAAAGGAGAAGGCACTGAGGTAAAAGAATATGGAAAAGGGTAGAAGAATCCAAGGACAAACAGCTGACTTTCCAATTTTCTTCATGGCTGGCTTGGAATGCAAAATATGGGTTTTACCAAAATGAACTAGCAAAGCCAGTGACAGAAGGGCAGGAGGAGAATCCTGTACACAGCTACGGGGCTGGACTTTTACTTCCACAACAGCATTAAAACTGCTGAGAAGTTCTTCTCAGTTTTGTCCATTTGGGTTTTGGTCACTTTCCTTTATTGAAGATAGATCCATTAGTGCTTAAACAGAAAGTTTCCCTTTCTGAGATTGCCTGTTGCTTCTCTTTTTACTTCTGTATACAGCTTCCTTTTTCAAATCCCTTTGATCTTCTCCCTTTCCTAGCTCAGAGAAGGGACCTTAAAGAGACAGCACTGTACTGGCAGAAGTCAAAGGAAACTTTGTCTTTGATTGATAGATTCAATAAACCAATCGCTATGTATTTATCATAAATTCAATCAACCAATCAGTAAGTATTTATCATGTGCCTACTGGGTGCTAGGCACTATGGTGGAAATATAAAGACAGAAATGAGACAGTCTCTGGAAGATAGCATATATACCAAAATTTAGATGTGAAAGGGATATTAGACATCATCAAAATATTTTTTTACAACACCCCACTTTACAGATGATTAGTATCAGTCAGTCAATAAATGTTTATTAAGGTACCTACTATGTGGCATACACTGTGCTAAGTGCTGAGAATACAAATTTTAAAAAGAGTCCCTGCTTTCAAGGAGCTTACAATTTAATAAGGATTTTAAAATCCAATAGGGAAAGACCACACACAAAAGAGTGCTGAAAAGGACTGTTTTGGGGTGGGGGGAAAGGTAGTCCAAGAGTGTTATAGCTGGAGGGAAATGGGAAGAAAAGTTATGTTGAGCCCCCACTTTAAATAAAGATTCTTGGAACCCCTGGGGGCCCTGCCCTCCCATCAGAGTCCAATTTGAGGTACATCAGCACTGATGAGATGAGAGTACCAAGCAGATTCAATTTTGCAGCAAAATTTAACACTGATGAGTTTCCTGGGAAGAAATGCAACTGATCTATTGACCAATCTTGCCTAATTTCTTTGTTCCACAAGGGAACCAGGGTAATATAGTCTGATAGAACATCCCTTGTTCTCCTTCTCTGAGGATTATTTGAGGTTGTTATTCAGTTGTTTCAGTCATGTCCGTCTCTTCACGACCACGTTAGGGTTTTTCTTCGAAAAGACGCTGGAGTGGTTTGCCATTTCCTTCTCCAGCTCATTTTACAGATGAGGAAACTGAGGCAAACAGGATTAAGTGACTTGTCCAGGGCCACATAGGTAGTAAGTATCTGAAGCAGGATTTGAAGTCTTCCTCACTCCTGGTGCTCTATCCACAGTACCTTCTAGCTTCCCTGAGGGCTCTACTATAAATACCCTCTTCCCCACCTAGGGAACTCTCTACCTAGTGATTATAAGATTTGGAGGAAATGGATAGAAGTTATTTCTGAAAGTGTACAGGGGCCCTAACTCCCAAGTAAAAGAATTTCCATGTAAATAACAATGGAAAAGCCAGATCCTGCCTAAAGCCAAACAGACCTTGACCAAATAGCAGAAGACAAGCAGGATGGGCTGTAGGAGTCTTGATTCTTAAATCTATTTCTCTCATGTTTACTATAATGTTAGTGTCATAGGGTATGTGAAGTGATCAGGAAGAACTAGCACCTCTGCTGTGAAGACTGCTGGGCCCTTTTCAGGGGTGCTTTTCTACCTTTGGGGTCCCCCTGTTATCCAGCTCTCACCTGTGGCTTCAAGAAGTTATAACCTGCATAGTGGCCATGTCCTGGTAAACAGTCTTGGGAGATAGGCTAACCCAGATTGAGGGTAACAGACCCAAAGCATGTAAATATGTCCCCCTTTGGAATGGGCAGATGAGAAGAATTTGTTCCAACAGCCATGAAGGTGGCTGAAGCAGGCACTGTAGAGCACTTAGATCTTGATCAGACATAGAAGATGCCAAAGTTATCCACTGCATCCTGGACCATCACTAGTCATCCTGACTTTTGTCCTGCTACTGGACTTCAACGACTCTGGAAAAGAGGGTGAGGTTGAACCTCTTTGTGCAATTCTGCCTCACTTAAATCTGATTTACCCACCAGTCAAGACATTACCCCAAGATGTTATTGTTCCTCTTTGAAAATGAAAGACAAACAACGATGATAGTGTTGATAAGGCAGCTAGATGGCATAGTAGATAGAGAACAGCGCCTGGGATCAGGAAGATCTGAGTTCAAATTCAGCCTTACACACTTACTAGCTGTGTGACCCTAACCACGTCACTTAATCCTTTTTGTCTCCGTTTCCTTATCTATAAAATAAGCTGAAGAAGGAAATGGCAAACCACTCCAGTATGTTTGCCAAGAAAACCTCAAATGTCGTGAAGAGTCAGACATGACTGAAATGACTAAACAACAAGTATTGTTAAAGACATTTAGGTGGTATTGCCACCCATGGTTTAAGAAGCACTGAAGGGGTCATGAGTGGAAAAAGTTTAAGAAGCCATGGTATAATGAGTAGACTGCTGGACTTGGGAGTTGGGAGGGCCTCTCTTTAAATCCTACCTTAGATACTTACTGGTTGGGTGACCCTGAGCAAATCACTTAACTTCTTTCTTCTTCAGTTTCTCCCTCTGTAAAATAGGGATAATTATAGCACCTACCTCACAGGGTTGTGAAGATCAAATGAGATAACACAAGTAACATAGTTTTATAACCCTTAGCATATAATACAAATGTACAAATGTACTATTATATTCTTCATATTTGCTTTTTCATCATTTATTCATCCATCCATCCATCATTATCACTGAGTACCAATAAACAACAACACTGCCTTCATGGTTAACAGGGTACTGTAGTCTTTGGTGTTAATTGTAGGGAAAAGGAGAGGAAAGAAGTAGCTTTCTGTGGAATGTATAGATTATTTTATGAAGGGTGTAGTCAACCATGATTTCATATAGGAATGCTTTTCAGAGAGATGGAATGGAGATAAAAGAAATCTGGGGGATTAGTTTCATATATAAGATACACAGGTCTCAGGATTCTTTTACCCTGAAAAACTGAGCTTATAATGTAGTGGGGGAAAATTATAAATGAAAGAAAGTAGAAAAGGAGTTGGGGAAGGGGGAGTCCCAAAGCAGTGTCACTGGTGGGAAATGAGGAGAAAAACTGTATTGAGTCCCCTACTTTAACTAGAGTTCAGAGCCCATGGCCCTGCCCTCCAAGCAGAGTTCGATCAGTGGGGCAGGGATACCAATGAGATATGAGTACCAGGCAGATTCAATTTTGCAGCATAACAAAATTTCTCACCAATGAGTGGGAAGAATGCGAGAGGGAAGACCCAAGTGAAATGGACAGTATGAACTTTGACCTAAATTGAGTCTGGGCATTTTATGACCACATAAATAATTGATAGAAAAATGTATTGATAGACATATAAATAATATATAGAAATTGTAATAGCCCCATGTTTGTGTTATCTTTGGATCTAAAAATAGCAGGTATAACCTTCATTAAAATAGATGTGAGTACTGCCATTCCAGTTTACTAGTTAGTGTATATATTTTAAACTTTTTTGTCCCTTTAAGATTCTCTAAAATTAAGTCTTTTACATAAATTTAAGTAAAGGACAGAAGCAAAAATGTGCTATTTTGAAATGTTACCATGAGGAACAAAATAGGAACCATTGTAAAAGTTAACTTTTTAAAAAGGTGCTCTAAAGTTACCTTCACAATGCGTTAAATTCCTGTTGGTGAGACTCACAAACCCCTCTCTTAAAATGCTAAATATGCCCTTAAATGGCAAGCAGAGATTCCAGCTCCCTGGTGAGAGAGAATTGGAAGAGTGTGTGATTTCCCAAGTTTCCTCACTGACCTACAGCTTTGAGTTTCTTCTGTCAGTCAAGATAGCTGGAGAGTAACAGCAATGCCATTTGTCAGGGAGAGGAAGTCCAAGGAACAGCAGAGGAATGCAATCTTGCATTTTGTTGGAATTTGCTGCTAAATTTTCAAGGTATTATGTCATCTTGGGGTCATACTTAACTCACTGCGACTCCTGAAACCAGAGGAATGAAAAAGAGGGGATTTTATGTTCAACTAGTCAAGTCCTCCCTCTTTATCCCCAGCTCCCCAGTAAAAAGAACAGAAAATGTTGGTCTTCACTTCCTCATATCTTCAAAGACCTCACACAATGAGTTGCATATTTCTCACTTCTAGATCTTATTAACATAATGTAATTAATTCATTTGGGTCTTACATAGTCTGATTCTAAAATAATGTTCATAGATTTAGAGCTTAGAGATCATCTACTCCAAATTCCTCATTATACAGATGAGGAAACAAGTCTATAAAGATTAAGTGACTTAGCCAAAGTCAAACATGGAATAAGGGACAGAACTGAGATTTTAACTCAGGTTCTCTGAGTCTAAAGCCAATGGTCTGGTCAAGAATCTGGGAACAGATTAGAACAAGAGTTAAACAAAGATGGACCGTGTTCCCTCCATGTTGAAACTACATTTTTGCTCTACAGTAAAAATTGCTCTATAGCAAAAATCCAGATCACTTAGGAAACTAAAAACTAATAGGATTGACATCAATTTCTACCAAAATTTTAGAATGTATCATGAAGTATTAACGGGAACAGGAAGTGATGATTACTAGGAGCCATCATGAATTCATTAAATAAATCACAACAAAATAAAGACTTTGTTTTTCTATTTTCTTTTGATAGGTTTCCTAAACAAGTAGATTATAAGAATTCCACAGACACTGTCTATCTTAATTCCAGAAAACAAACAAACAAACATTTGATAGAGTTTCTTCTGAAATCCTGTTGTGGTTCCATATTCTCTTAAGAATCCACAGGGTTGGGGCAGCCAGGCAGCACAGCGAGTAAGAGCACCGGCTCCAGTGTCTGGATGACCTGGGGATCAAATCCAGGCTCAGACACTTAGCACCCACCCAGAAACACCTGACCGTGTAACCTTGAGCAAGTTACTTAACCCTGATTGCTTAAAAAAAAAAAAAAAGAATCCACAGGGTCCTCTACCTCATCAGGTACTGATTCATTTTTTTTTTCTTGAAATGTTTATTCATAGAGGTCTGGACTCATTTAGCTGATCTGGAGTCCATATTTCTTTTTGTTATTAATATCTTCCCTGTTGGTTTATGTGCTTATACTCAAAGACTATAACTGAGTTTTTTCCTTCTGAGATCTTTGGTAATTTCAGTCTTTTTTCCTCATTTCTCTTCTGACTACTTTAATAGCAGATTCTCTGGGGGTTGGATCTTAAGAATGCCTTCAGCCACCTCCGATGCTGTGAAATTCATGTTACACTACTTTCTAATATTGTTGATATTTGTCATACAAAAAAGAAAATTAAAATTAAAAAAGAAAGCATAAATAATGGGGTTTTCTAGTGTCATTTAAATTATTTTACAGAAAAGATGCAAAATAATAATTGGTGTAAAAGAAAGCACACAGGACTTAAGAGTCAAGAGACTAGGCTGGCTAGATGGTGCAGTGAGTAGAACACTGGCCCTGGAGTCAGGAGGACCTGAGTTCAAATCTGGCCTCAGACACTTAACACAAAAATTAGCCATGTGACCTTGGGCAAGTTACTTAACTCCAAGTGCCCTCCAAAAAAAAAAAAGAGTCAAGAGACTTAGGCACAAATACTGGCTCTGACATTTAATAGCTTTGTGACCACAAGTAAGGCATTTAAGCTCTGTGACCCATTGTTTCTCCATCTGTAACATGAAAATAATAATGTTTATATCATATTCTTTATGGTGCTGTTATGAAGAAACTACTCTGTGAACTTCTGAGAGCTTTATAAATGAGAGTGTCATTATTATATTTTGGTTATATTTATATTATATTTAAATTATATAATTTGGTTACATTTAAATCCTTCAATTTCACACATATTTGTCTAGTATCTACTATGAATAAAGATGCTGTTGGGGAGAAAAGAGATCAATATACATATAATCCACAGTCCCTGCTCTCAAGGACTTTCTACCCTAGTAGATACCACTTCCCTTAACCTCCTCTCCTTCTTATTGGACTACCAAAATCCTTCCAATGCCTTCCTTTATAAAGGACAGTAACTTCACTCTCAGCCCACTCCACTTTACATCTGTTGCTCTGCCAGGGTTCAGATATTTGGAACAAGATGTCCCTTTGTAATGTTAATGGAATATGAAGATTCCCCATTCATTAACAGGCCTATGTGACCACATGTGTTCTATCACAGATGTCTTGTTGCTTTGAACTCCAACCCAGCTGTGGTATATACTGAGTCACATAGAGCCCAGTGGGAGAGGAACTTGCCTAAGAAGGAGCTTGCTTAGGGGGAAGCTTGCTTGCTTATAGGAAGTTTTCACACTTTTTGATAACTAAGCCAATCAGGCACACATGAGGGTTGTGATGCCTTCTGGCTCTGAGTCTATTAGTTGAAAACTATATATATATACTTGGTTGGTATTTTACTTTGGGGACTTGTTCATGAGAAAGACCTTTTGATTCCCTG
>NW_027186349.1:8908728-8992255 GCF_028583685.1 Petaurus breviceps papuanus
TCTAAAATAGGGTTTTTTAGATATTCTGTTTCATCTCCTGTTAATCTAGACAGTTTATATTTTTGTAAATATTCTTCCATTAAACTTAAATTGTTAAATTTGTTGACAAAAAATTGGGCAAAATAACTCCTAATAGTTGTTTTGATTTCATCTTCATTAGTGATACATTAACGCTTTTAGTTTTTGATACTAGTAATTGGGGTTTTTTTCTTTTTCTTATATTAACCAATGGTTCACCTATTTTATTGGGGTTTTTCAAACCAGCTTCTAGTTTTATTATCATTAATTTTTATTATATAATGTTATTAATTAAATATTATTATTATTTATTTATTTCACATTTAATTTTTATGATTTCCAACTTGGTACTAAATTGGGGATTTTTCATTTGTTCTTTTTCTAGTTAAAAAAAATGCATATCCAATTCATTGTTCTGATATTTATTTTGTTAATGTAAGCATTTAGAGATATAAATTTTCTTCTGATTACTGTTTTAGCTGCATCTGATAAGCTTTGCTATGTTGTTTCATCATTATCATTCTCTTTAATAAACTTATTTATTGTTTCTATGATTTGTTCTTTAACCCACTCATTCTTTAAGAGGAGGCTATTTGGGGGTCCATCTTTACTTTGGAGCCACACCTGCTCATTAAAATTTCATTGCAATCAGCTTCTATTGTTGCTGTTCTTTCTACTTATATTGCTATAGCCATCATGTATATTGTTTTTCTAGTTCTGTTTCCTTCATTTTGCATCATTTATGTATGCCTTCCTATGCTTCTCTGCATTCTTCATATTCCTCTTTTGTTGCAGCACAATAAGATTTTACTTTCATTTACCATAATGCTTTCAACCATTCCCCAATCAACGTGTACCTGCTTAGTTTCTACTTTTTTTCTCTGAACCCCTTAAAATCTGAGGTGCATATCAGACTATATTTAACTTTTTTTAAATAGTATTTTATTTTTTCCAATTACATATAAAGGCAAAATTTAACATTTATTTTTATATAAAATTTTAATTTCCAAATTTTCTACTTCCCTTTTCCCCCTTCTTTAAGATGGTAAGCAATTTGATAGGCTCTATGTGTACAATAATGTAAAACATATTTACATATTAGTCATGTTGTATAAGAAGAAATGAGAAAAAATAAAGTGAAAATAATATGCTTTTATCTACATTCAGCTTTGCCATGAATTCTAAAGTGGAATGGTTACTTGCCAACCCATGTCCTACCCCCTTCTCCAAAGAATCCATTACTTCTTCAACATGCAGCTCATTTTAGTTAGAATCATGCTCAGTTTCATGGTTTTTCCTTCTGCTTCCACCAACTTCTAAAGATTCAAAAACAATCTTAAATTGCATTAAGAGTTGTATAGGGTCCACACAAAAGGAAATAATAGACTGGTCTTCACTTCTATGAAGCACATTTTAAGATAGCTGTCAACAAATTGATGTATGTCCAGAGAAGGGGAACCAAGATGGTGAGGGGATGAAGTCTATGTCATGTAAATATCTGGTGGAAGAACTAGAAATGTTTAGCCTGGAGAAGAAAAGAGTGAGGGAGGATATGATAGCCATCTTCAAGTTTCTGAAAGGCTATGATGAAACAAAGATTAGATTTGTTGATTGGCCCCAGAGGGCAGAACTGGGAGAATCAGAGTTGGTCAATATATATTAAGTGCCAGGCTTAAATTCTAAGGCTACAAAGGAAGGCATAAGACAGTCCATATCCTCTGGGAGCTCACAATCCAATGGGTAAAGGCAACAAATTAAAAAAATATATAATGGGCACTTAATGAATGCTTGTTAGATTGGACTGGATTGAATTGGATTGGAATGGATTAGAGGCTGATTGGGAATGTAGTAAAGGGAATGCTCCATAAAGGGTGAGTCAGAATAGATGGCATCTGAAGACTCAAGGAAGAGCCATTGTGGAACAAGGAAAGGGCAATGGATATAGGGTCCCATCTTTGTTACTTAGATCTGTGGGACCTCAGGTAAACCTCTTCATCTCTCTGGTTCTCAGCTTCATTAATAAAATTAGGGAGTTACACTGGATGGCCTCTGGGGTCTACTCCAGACCTAGATCTATGACTCTTTCAACTCTGAGATTCTGTCATTTGCACATGGCTCTAAATATGGAATATAGGATGAAATACATTAACGAGGGAAAACAACTGTATTCAAACCAGAAAATGAGGCCAGCATTTGTATAGGGTATCTACTTTTTAAAAAATAAGATTGGGGGTGACAGAAACTCCCTTGAAATTTGCTACTCATTAATCTTGTTTTAGGCAAGCTAAGATGTAACCTAGCCTTCCTTGGATATTGTCATTGAGTACCTTTTCAGTCATTCCTGACTCTTTGTAACCCCATTTGGGGTTTTCTTGGCAAAGTTATGGGAATTGTTTGCCATTTCCTTTTCCAGCTCATTTTACAGATGAGGAACTGAGGCAAACAGGGTTAGGTGACTTTCCCAGGGTCACATAGCTAGGAAGTATCTGAGGTCAGATTTGAACTCAGGAAGATGGCCTCTCTGATTCCATGCCTGGCACTATATTCTTTGTACCACCTAAGTGCCTTAGGTAGAAAAAACAAAAACAAAACAGTATCAAAAAGTATCTACTGCAAAACAAATTGGGACAGCTGGACCTTATCCCTGTTTTCACGATCTGCTTTTGATTCTGCATTTTTCCCATCTTCCACAAATTATAAATTAAAGAGTCATTCATGCTCCCGTTCCCACCATTTTCTACACCCCCTTCTATATTATAGGTCATAGAATTATAGATTTAGAATAGGAAGGGACATTAGAAATCTAATACAACTGCCTCATTTTTTCAGATGAGAAAACCAGGGTCCAGAGAAATTAAGTCACTCTAGATTGTGGATTGGCTAAACAAAGAGTGGTGCATGAATGAAATTAAATATGACTGTTTTCTAAGATGTGATGAACAAGATGAACATGGAGAAGTCTGGAAAGACTGATAGGAAGTGAGGCATAGTGAAATAGAGCTAGGAAAACAATATGCACAATGATTACAATGGAAATATTAAGCACAATGGCAACAACAACAAAACAATCAATACAATCAAATTTAATGCTGCAGAATTATAATGACCATAATGATAATAATAATTAACATTACGTAGCACTAACTATGTGCCAGGCCCCGTGTTAAGCACCTTACAAATATCTCATTAGATCCCTACAACAACTCTGGGAGGTAGGTGCTGGGGAAACTGAGGCAGATAGAAGTGACTTTCCCAGGGTCACACAGTTAGTAAATGCCTGGTGTAGCAGCAAGCACCCCAGCGTCCCCAGGGTGGCTGGCAACACAGGTTCTTGGATCTGCTTTGATAAAGGAAAGCAACTCAAAATGGGTTAACAAGCTTACTTTAATCAGTCAGACATATATCGTTTACCTTGTTCAGGGGAAAAAGGTCAGCACCCTGAACTTCAAAGTATACAGGCAGAATTATCAAGACAGAAACAGATCAAGTAAGCTTTCCAAACTGTCCAACCATTACATCCATACCAAATCAACATCTGGGTTTCAACATCTGGGTTTTTCAAAGCTGGGGGGCTCTGTTCAATGGCTTCCCACAATCCAGATCAAATCACTGAACACTTCTCAAAGTGAGCCCCAAAACAAAGCTACACATCAGGGCTTATATAGCCTTCTCCTGGCTCAGAGAATGTAACAACCTTATTGACCCACTGGCCAATCAAAAAGTATCTACTGAAAAACAAGCCTCCCACCCCAGGCTCCAGGTACACTTTAGCTTAGGGGCAGGGAAGATCTTTAAAATTTACATTCCCATTACACCTGGGGTCAAATTTGAACTCAGGTCTTCCTGATTTTAAGTACAGCACTCTATCCACTGTACCACTTAGTTGCCCCAAAGAAGAAATATGTTACTTAGATTTGTGGTATTTTTTTTCTTCCTTCAAACTTTATTATAAGGGATGACCCTCTGGGAAGGAGTGGAAGAATGAACACAGTAAGAACATAGGTAACTAAAATGGATGAATAAAAATTGACTTTAAAAATATATGATCTGCCTATTTTATGGAAAAGTAAACTAAGGCCAGATAGAAAAAACTAGATAGAAGGCATTTAGGTGGCGAAGTGAATGGAGTGCCAGCCCTGGAGTCAGGAGGATGACCTGAGTTCAAATCCTGCCTCAGACACTTAACACTTACTAGCTTTGTGACCTTGGGCAAGTCACTTAACCCCAATTGCCCTGCCTTCCCCCCTCCAAAAAGCAAAAAAAAAAAAAGAAGAAAAAGAAAAGAGAAAAGAAAAGTAGATAAGATTATTAACTCATGCCACAAACATTTGTTAAGCTCCTACTTTGAACAATGCACAGAGCTAGAGAGATGAAAAAATAAGTAAGGCATGGCTCTTGCTCTCAAGGAGTTTATAGTCTAGTAGAATCCAGTTTGGCTGCTAATACAATTTTTTTAAGTGGAAAAATTGAAAAAGAGAGTAGATGTTTTTGAAATTTTTAAAAGAATTTGATTTGAATTGCTTGAGAAGCTGAGGGAAATAAGTGTTATTTTATTGCATGTTGGGGAATGATAAACAGGGAAGCCCCACCTGATCTGTGGGACCCTGGGCCTCCATTAGGGCCAAATGAATTCTGGTTTAGTGTTTTGCAAATTCTGGAGAGTGCTTTGGTTCACCTCCCCCAGTCCTGTGAGAAACAGCTTTTCCTTGACGATACCTTCTTTCTGGAATTTCCTATGAAGGGTAAGCAGATGTGACTGAACAGCTTTTGTAAGATGTTCTTTTCCAGTCTGGGGGACAACTCTGTGAGTTCAAGAGGTCCAGATGTTCTGGGGCCATGAGTCAGTGCTGGCTCAGGTAAAGAAAAACAAAATAAAAAGGCAACCAGGAGCTTGAGGTCCTGACTCAGACTCATTTGGCAGAACACCTGCTCTAATAACCATATGCAAGCAGTAGGCATTTCTGTTGGGATAGGAGAGGATGCAGTATCACAGAAAGAAACATATTGGTGGGGCAGTAGCAGGGGTAGGGGGAATGAGGAGATTGGGTGTGGGGTGGAGAGAGAGACAGAGACTGAGAGACACAGAGACATACGGAGACAGAAGAAGAAGGAGGAAGGAGGGAGATGGGGCATTGAGAAAGAAAAAAGAAGAATGAGGAGGAGGAAGAGGAGGAAACAGCAGAAACTGTCTTTTCTTTTAAGTTGTGGAAGGAAACCAAGGGACCACCAGGATTTGCTGCAAAACTCCAAAACTCCAAGTCCCCCTTTACTGAGTTTGAATACACACGGCCCAGTGGAAAGACTCAGGATCCTGAAGATGAGGGTGGGGAAGGAGAGTAGTTCCTGTTTTCCCCCATTATAACTGCTTGTGGGGATTAGTAAAAATAATGAAGCAGTGTTTTAAGATTTGAAAACCATTTGGAATACATTATCTCATTTGATTAACTATGATTCCCTTTGATTAACTGTGCAACATCAGGTAAAAAATAAGTAAGATGTGTGTTGCCCATGTAGGTTACATGTATGTCTATGAGTCTGCTCACAAGGAGATATGGATGGATATCTGGGATTTCTTTACCTCTACCAGTTTGATTCCTGCCTGGAGGGAAGCAGGAGATTGGGGCCATGAAGGTGGTACCCATTCCATTATCTTCAGAGGGAATCCTGGGCTAGAATTCTATTTGTCTGCCTCCTTAACTATTGCCAGTCTAGGTCTTAAACTGTAGGTCATGACCTCATATGGGGTGTGATCCACAGTTCAAGAAGGGCTGAAGGGGTCTTGAGTGGAAAAAGTTTAAGAAGCCCTGGCCTAGGGAAAATACTTTTTAGGTTTAAGTCACTTATCTTTGTTGCCATCACTTAATGAGGAAGGAGTGCCACAAGATAGATGCAAATACTTGACTCCCTTCCCACCAAATACTAGTTACACAAAGACCATCACACATGCTGGAATAGCAAATAAATCCATTTATCTGGGGAAATCTCAAACAGAAATAAGAGAAGTTATATACATAAGAATATACCAGACTATACACAGAGTGAATGAACTCTCCTACTCAGAATAAGCTATCTCATCTCAACTGAGAGAGACTGAGTCCCTGAGAGATTACCTAGTTGGAAGTCCTTGAGTACTCTAGTATGGCAAGTTAGAAATAAGGATACACTTGAGGAGGCTATTCTTCTACATTTGCCTTCTTCCAGGAGTCTGCCTCCAGAGACATCTCCCTGAAGAGAGGCTTGAATACTGTGTCTTCCCTCAGTCAGAATCCAGAAGCAGGAATCTCTCTTCTTCCAAGGCTAAGCGCTCACCCATTTTTCAGACATGAAACAGTGAGTAATCATTCTCTCCACTAATGAAGAGAGTCTTAAGAAAATAACCTAGGTTTGAGCCCAGGGTTACAAATGTGAAACTGAACTAAATTTAAAAAGCTACGATGCCCAACATATTAGATCACTGACCTCAAACTGATGACTGATTTGCTCCTGCTCATTTCTGAAAGGAAATGGTACAGGGGAAGAACAAAGGAGAAGTTGTATAAGAATGGGAAGGAGAATGCTACTGAAATTCGTATTCTTTTCAAACTCTTAGCTTCAAGGGGGAAACACATCAAGCACTAGTTTATAGTTGACTTTTTAAAATTTTGCTACCCTTTATCTACAGTTTGAGTGGATTTTAGGTATGATTCATAAGCAATCTGGAAGCAATTCCAATTGCCTGGGTCCATGACATTCCACAGTTTGACTTGGAGATGACTAGGCTCAGAGATAATTTTGGTTGACCAACTCTCATACTCACTAGGCTTCTACAATGATCCTGAGAACAGAATAAGGCAGAAGTGAAAGACAGAAAGCTGTCTCAATTGGGATTTCTAACTTTTTTTGTGTCATGGACCCCTTTGGCAATATGGTAAAGCCTGGGACCCTTTTTCAGAATAATGTTTTTAGGTATATAAAACAAAATAGATGGTATTACAAAGGAAATCATAGATTAGTGAAAATAAAGATATAACTTTTTTGCCATCCAAATTCACCAGACTCTCCTATCCCAATTGCTAGCATAATGAATAGAGCAGTGGGCCTGGAATCAGGAAGATTTGAGTTCAGATCCAGCCTCAGATACTTACTAGCTATGTGATCCTGGGCAAGTCACTTAACCTCTGTTTGCCTCAGTTTCCTCAATTATAAAATGGAGATAATAATAGCACCTGCCTTGAAAGGTTGTTGTGAGGATAAAATGAGATAATATTTCTAAAAACACTCAGAATATTGCCCAGCACATAGCAGGTGCTATATAAATGCTTATTCCCTTCTCCCATTCCCCCACCCTGAAATCTATCCATAGAACCCTTAAAGAGCCTTGGACCCCCAATTAGGAATTTTTGTCCTACAGAGAAGCATTTCTCATTTAGGGAATTCAGATGAATTAACCTGTATCATAGAATCACACATTTGGAGGAGAACTTTGAAGCAAATGTTCTCCTGTGATGGGGAACCCAGTACCTTCCAAGGGATCTCATTTCACCTGTGGAAAGTTCTAGTTGTTAGGAAGATTCAATCAATACAAGCTGGAAACAGGGGAAACATACTTTTTAATAAGTTCCAAAGGCAGATCTCTATTGTTCTATACTCAAAGCATCTATGTCCTTGACTAGTTTCATTGTAATATATAAGTTAACATTCAGTTTACTAGGACATTCATTGGACCAGAATGTCCTATTGTCCAGCTATGAATTGGGTCTTGCCATATATATAATGCAAAGGACACATATAACCTATTACTCTTTATGAATGACTTTTTTCTTGTTTGCAGAATCACAGAGTTAGAAGAAACATAAGGCCCATTAGTCCAATCTGAAAAAGAATCTTCTCTATAATGTTAAACATATACCAGCACACTCCTATGTATAAAGCACTTTAAAGTTTACAAAATGCATTATCAACATTTGACTTGTGGGTAAAAATGCTAATCTCTAGACAGAACTATTTAGAAAGGTACATTAATTCCCTTAGATCATACATAGAATCATATAATCTATGTCTTAAAGGGTTCTTAGACATTATTTAGTCCAACTTCCTCATTGTTTAGATGAAAAAA
This sequence comes from Petaurus breviceps papuanus, assembly GCF_028583685.1. NCBI lineage: Eukaryota > Metazoa > Chordata > Mammalia > Diprotodontia > Petauridae > Petaurus > Petaurus breviceps. The sequence continues at coordinate 8,916,842 of NW_027186349.1, forward strand.
CTGGGAGGAGATGAGGGGAATCAATTTTCCTAAAGACACCCTGAAAGCTAGTGGCAGAGCTGGGACTAGAATCCAGAAGGGCTCTTTTCACAAACACCTGCTATAGTTGCATGTAAGTGCTTTAATAAATGTTTGTTGACTGATTGATTAAGTGATTAAGAGTGGAGTTTTATTCTGCTAAAATGGCTGTCTGAAACAAGGCTGATCACCCAATTGTCACATTACTTCTCCAGCAAAGCCATAAAATTCACACCAGAACAAATAACATTTAAGAAATCCAGTGAGAAACTAGTCACTTTTTCTGCCCCAGAACTACACAAAAACCCAGCCAGACACTCACAAGCAACAAGAAAAGGGTTCCCTCCAACAAAACTTGGGCCAGGGTAAGGTTAGCCTCTCATTGCAACCAGAGATGAAAGATACTTAGTTTACAAGGCTCTGTGTCCAGAGGTAGCAAGTGCAGAAGAATCCCTTAGAAGTACCCTCAGAAGAGTAAGAAAATCCTAGGAAGCAGCTGTAGGTAGTGACTAGCAAACAGCATGGTGCCCAGAACTAGACAGTCGAGGAAAAGGATCTCTCAAGTTCCTAAACCTTTGTTCTGAGATGCCAGTAGAGGTCAACACAAGAACCTAGGAGACCAGGATAAGACCAAGCAGGGCCAACCACCCCACCCAAAAGCACAAAAGCATGACTGTCAGAAGGAGAACTAAGGATGGAGAGATGAGTTGATGAAAAAAAATCAACTAGTATGAAAAATACTGTAAATTTAGTGATCTCCCAAATGAAGGAAAGAATAATTCTATAACAACTGCAAGAAATTCAAAGTAGAAAACTGATTTTCTACAATGACTACATGCACAACTAAAAGAAGTTAAATAAGAGATATAAATGAAATGAAAGCTCTGGAGGGAAGAATTGCAAGGAGAATAAATAGTTTAGAAGTAAATCTTATGTAGGAAATAGACTCCCTGGAAACTAGAAAGTACCAAATAGAAATCATTGCTCCCTGAGATAGCAAGAAATATCTGAACAAAATTAAAAGACCAAAAAACAGAAAAAAAAATGAAATAACTAATAAGAAAAAAAATCTGCAAAATAGGTCAGAGAGATGATTTAACAAACATTTAATTTCATGATCCTTATAATAATAATTTTAAAAAGACACCATATTTCAAGAAATCACAAATGAAAACTCTCTGAATCTATTAGAATCAGAGGGCAAAGTAAAGATAGAAAAAATAATGATGATAATCTCCTGAACAATCCCAGGAGTATCAGAGACAAATCCAGAACTCCTCTGTCAAAAGAAAAAAACACTGCAAGCATATAGAAAAGGAAGTTCAAGTACCAAGAAAATATAGTCAAGAAAACATAAGACTTGGCAGCTTCCACAAAAACAAAAACAGAAGATATCTTGGAATTTGCTATTGCAAAATACAATATATATAGGCTAATGAGGATGAAAAACTTATCCCAAAGAATATAAGAATATAGAGAGGATCTTTAGAAATAGAAAATGGATCTTTAATGGAAAATAGAACTTTCAGGCATTTCTGATGAAAAGACCAGAACTGAGTAGGAAATCTGAGAAAATTAAATTTATTTGAGTAAGTGGAAATTGCTGTATGATGATGTAGTGCTAACATTTTAATAGAAGGAGAAGAAACAAGTGTTCCTTCAGAATCTTAATGTCTTTAAAGGATATTGAGGTAGTTAAATAAGAAAAACAGAGGTCCTGGGATGGATTGGCTCAGTTCTGAGGATTTTAAGAGGGGAAAGAGAAGGGAAGATAAAAGGAGGTATGCATTAGTGAAAAAAGTAGGAATGGGTGTGTGTGTGAAACTTGCTCTTTCCCATAATTGAGGGATACGAGAAGAGTATGAATAAATGGAGGCAGGGTGGGAGAAGTGGACATCAGATGAACTTCACTCCTATATGAAATGGACAGAGGAAGGTTGAACCCATATACACACAGTTTAGTGCAGAACACATTAAACCCAACAGGGAAAAATGTGGGAATCAAAAGCAGGGTTAAGAGGAAGCCTAATACTAGGGAGGGAATAATTGAAAGCAAAACAAACCTCCCAATTATGAAGGGGAGGGGGAAAGAAAAAGGAAAGAAAAGATCTAGAAGGTGGTGCCTTAGATTGCTTCTTAGATATTGAGGGAATGGCTAAATAAATTGTGGTATATATGTGTAATGAAATATAATTGTTACCATAAGAAATGATGAAAGAGATAATTTCAGAAAATTCTTGATAGTATGAACTGATTCAGAGTGAAGTGAGCAGAATCAGGAGAACAATTTATATGAGGACATTAACATTGTAAAGAAAAAAGACAACTGGAAGACCTAAGAATTCTGATCAGTGCAATGACAAACCATGTCTCCAGAGGGGCTACGATGAAGTATGTTGTCTTCCTCCTAACAGAGAGGTGATGGACAAAAAGTGAAGAAAGAAGCATCTGTTTTTAGATTTGGCCACAGTCAGATAAACTTTTGTTTGACCAGGCTTATTTCTCAGGAAGGATTTTATTTCTCTTCATTTCTCTTGGCTTTTAATTAGGGGAGGGGATTAAAGAGTAATGGTTGACAACAATGACACAGAAAAAGGGGGGGCCATTGTAACATCTTAAAAAAATGCACAGAAGTGGACAAAAGGAAGTTTAGAAGGAAGTATTTTGAAAATAATATATAGAATTATGTATATAAATGTAAAGCCAAGCATGAATAGCTCTCCTGAGGCCTGCTGCTGTGAATAACTTTAAGATTCTGATTGCATAGTACAGTGAACTCTCTATTTACTCAGCAGTAAACTAAAGCAAAAACATTCCAGAAACCGAAGTATAGCATTCACAACAATATATCATAACAGCTAAGGTGGCCACATTGTCTTAAACAAAACTTATCATTCAATAAGTCACAATCTCATCAATCAGTATAAAGGACTCAGGTGAAATCTTCTTTCCTCTTGAATTCCAAACATCCTTAAGGAGTAGTGGAAAGTACAAAAGCCACCCACCCCTAGGGCACAATTAAGTTAAAGAGATAAGTAGTAAGAAATGTAGATTCATGGAGATTTCTTAAAGAATCCTCTTTTTGTGTCCACTGTGTGTAGAGATATTTTTTTTTGGTGTTTAATTTCAGAATTATTGTTTTTAAAAGAGAGCAGAATTTTATAGATTTTAAAAGAACATTTAGAAAAAGTATTATTTGAAGTGATGTCCTTTTATTCATCCTTTCCTGGGTTGAAACCTACAGTGAATGCCTACCTTGCTCACACCTAGTTTGACCTTGGCGGTGGGCAAGACTGGTACAGCAATTAGTTCTGAGTAAACTAAACTGTGTTAATAAGGGTTGATATGAAATTAGAGCTGAAAGCTAAACATGATTCCTCTTATGTATTCTGTATCCACACAAAATTTACAATTAAGGGGTGCAAAATGTTACTGTTTGCATGTTATCATTGTTGGGTCCCTGGTCACCAAAAATATGGAATCTGTGTCATTGTTCAAAGTTGGCCTGTCAAAAATACAATAGTCCAACTTTGCTTTATACTACACTGTGTTCATTTTATGCTGTAGCTAAACTGGTCTACTCTTTGTTACCTCAAAGTGCCTTACCTCCTTCTGGAGTCTTATTTTTGTTGTTGCTATTCACATTATTTCCTTCATTTTTAAGATTCTTCTTCTGCCTTTTGGACTGTTGAATTTCTATTTACTTTTGGAAACAAATGTGAGGCCACCTCCTTAATGAAGCCTTCCCCAAGGCCCCCAGATCTTACATATAGCACTTTGTTTTTCAATTCTGTTGAATTTATCATGCAATGTGTATGAAAGTCATCTGTGATGGTCTATTTTTCCCCCTATAGTAGGAGGCAATGTAGCGTAGGGTTAGATTTGGAGTGAAGAGATATCTGCTTTGGAATCATGTCTTAACACTATTCCAGTGACCATGAAAGAATCACTTAGCCTGTGTCTCAGTTTCCTAATCTCTAAAATGGGGGTGCCTGTTGTGCCTAACTCAGTATTGTCGAGAGAATTATATTCGATGGTATATACAAAGCACTTTGTAAGCCTTAAGGAGCTTACAGAGCTATATAAATGTTAGGCACTATCATTACTAGGCTGTAAACTCCAAAAAAATCAGTATACTAGTGTGAATAGACGGTTTAAGTACCTGAGGGAACCCTGTAAGACCGTAAATTAACCCTAGTCGAGGGAATATCCACATTTGATGTTTCTGTCCAAATGAAATCAGGTCTAGGGAGGAACAGAAATCCCTGTGGGATCACGGGTCCTAGCTAATCTAATGTTCTCTTACATTGACTAGCATAGCTTTGTATACAATACGAACTTATTAAATGTTTGTTGACTGAAGAAAAGAAGTGGAGGCATAGGTATTATAATACTTCCATGCTCCAGACAGTAAACTCAGACTTTGGCCAAGTTTGCACAGCTGTTCAGTGGCAGCCTGGATCCCAGACCCTAAGCCATATTCATCAAACTAGACTCCATTAATAATCCCTCTCATATCTAGGTATTGTTTATATTTAAAAGATAATGGGTCTCTGAGCACATTAGAGAAAGGTGCTAAGAATGAATTTAGATGGGACTCATTGGACCAAGCTCTAGGTTTGAGGAGAGGTGATTTGTAAGAGGAACTATTGTTTTTGAAGGGTTTCAGTCTTGTCCAACTTCAGGCCTCATTTGGGGTTTTCTTGGCAGAGATAATGGGATGGTTTGCCATTTCCTTCTCCAGCTCATTTTATAGATGAAGAAACGGAGGCAAAACAGGGTTAAGTGACTTTCCCAGGGTCACGCAGCTTTTACTTACTTTGTGATACTTGGCAAAATATTCGATGCCTTAAGTGTTTGCTTTAACAAATGGTGCAATAATATTCATCTTACCCAGCTGCTCTGGTAAATGGGTCATAAAAACGATTGAAGTTCTATTATAAACGCTAGTGATCTCTTCTATTGAAAAGCCTCTGGATCGGAAATCTTGACCACCTTCGACTTGGTTAAATAATCTTCGGTTCCCCTGTTTTTTTTTTTTTTTTAAATCCAGACATGGAGCTTACATTTTGCACGGTGCCATTAACTTAGTCTTCTTCCACTTTCCTGTGGCTTGACAGAAAACATTTCCCTGTCCTTTGAGAATGTTATCTAAACTGACCGCAGGAGAGAAAGTATATACTGTACTGAGGCTTACAATTTGGTTATGCTGAATGTCTCTGCTTTGATAGCACTCGGGAGCACAGACAAGGATTAAATGAATGGATGGGGCGGAGGGGGGGGTGTGATTTATTAAGCGCTTAGGAAGTGCAAAGCAGAGTGCACCGGTCCATGCTCTCAATGTTCACACTCAAATGAAGTGTAGAAGCTTCTGCAGACTCACGTCTCTTCGTCTACAGATGCCGCATCACCAAGATCTTTATTGAACTGGCTCCAGGATATACCAAACCAAACACCTGGGAGGAACTTAAAAGCCTTCCCTTAAACTTACTATTCACGCGGAGTGGAGAGACCCCCTGCCTTCTCCAGGGGAGTTAGGGAGGAAGATGGGTGGGTGGGTGGAGGAGAGAGGCTGCCAGCCTCGGGGCCGGATGGCTGCTCCTGCAGCAGCAGAAGTCCCGCAGAGTGGGAGGAGCGCAGGAGGTAGGTGCGGAGCGGGGTGGGGAGGAGGGGAGGTGCGGCAGGCGCCGGGCGGGGAAGGAGGAGGAGGTGGAGGAGTAGAAAGAGGAGGAGGAGGATCGCTCGGGCCGGCTGGGTCGGGATTCCAAAGCAGCGCCGGGCCAGGATTGGCCGAGCGCTGGGCTTCTGGCGAGGCGGGGGCGGGGCCTCCGGGTCCCCCGGGGCTCTCGAGTGAGGAGCGGAGCTGCGAGCGGTGTGGCCGGGACTTGCGCTGGGGTTTAGCTGTGTTGGGGAGAGTGTTCGGGGGGCGCGTCCCGGGAGCCGCGGAAGGACGCACTGCAGGAGAGAGCCTCCCGGAAACTGCCCCGAGCGGTCCGAAGCGAGCTTCTTTGTGGCAGGACCTTCGCCCTGCTGTGCTTCTGCCGGCGTGAGTGTGTGTGTTTGCGTGCGCGCCGGCCCGGGGGCCCCAGGCTTTTTCAGCTCCCCCCTCGTCCTTGGAGAAGAATGTGCCACCAGCTGCTCTGCCTCTGCGAGCACTTTACCCAGAACTGAGGAAATTCGAGAAAGAGACAAAGGCTCCCGTTGGACCGAGCGAGTTTAAGAGACTTGTTTTAAAACAGTCAGAAAAAAAAAAAAGCAACCACCCCCGAAAGGTGAGAAGGACGTGATGGCAGCAACCCGAACCCTGAAGAGCCTCCGTTCTGAGTGACCGGGGATCTTGACACACATGGTTGACCCAGACCTTTTGCTCTGCTGACTTCCGCAAGTTGGACTCTCCAGTTAAACAATGGATAACTTCTTGAGTGAGGTGAGTATTTACAGTCTAGGGGTACACTGGCGGGGTTGGGAGGGAAGACAGGGGAGACCTCGATCTCTTCCTTTCCCCTTCTCTCCTTCCTGCGCCCCAAGTCCACGCTGAGCTGCTTTTGTTAAGAACCCCGAGCAAAAGGGTCGCGGGGCGCCCGACTTAAGTCTCGCTGCCACTCGGCAAAGTTGGGGCTCCCGACCGGGCAGGATCGCTTTTCTGGGACCACTTGTTGAGCTGCGTGAATAATTCTTTCCATCTTTCGCTTGAAATACACTGTTACGGTTTCTCTTTAGCCCACGAAGGAGAAACTTTAAAAAAAAAAGGGAAAAAGAAAAATTTAAAGTTGAATGAAATGAATTCCCCAGGGAGGAGGCTCTTGCTGAGTAAACGTTGGCAGCTTTTGCATTGTCTCCTCTTCCCACTTTTCTCCAGGATGTACAGAAGGTGAGTTTCCTTTTGTGTAGGCTGTTTGCTCATGATTGTGTCACAGGCTGTATGTAAACTCCTTAGGTAAGTCAAAGGGCTGTGGGACCATTGAATATGATTGTGAGCTAAGGGCCTGGAGAAAGCAGTTAAATGGGCAAGATTGCCTTTTTGCAGAAAGTCCACTAAAATGTGAAACAAGGACATGGCCAAATGCTTGATTCCTCATAGAAAGGCTCTGGTATTTCCTTTGAAAAACTTGTTGGCTTCCTGTGAGAGGGGTTCACTGGTTACTGCAGGGGTTCAAATACAAGGCAGGCCAGGGTAATAAAGTAAAAGAAATAGGGGAAAGGATTTAATTTACTCTTTTTTCTTACTCCCTGCCAGAGTTTTTGGTATTTAAGATTTGTTGCCCACCAAATGTTTCTGTTTTAAGGTTTGGAGCAATTACAGATGGATATCAGGATCATTTTTTTTAAAGTGACAATTTTCTTGAAGGTTGTGAATGTTTTTCTGGAAAAAAAAATTTATGAGAATTTCTAAAGATGAGCAACTTATTTAGAAAAGACCCTGTTAGTAATGATTGTTATCTTTCTTGATACTAGGGTAACATACTTTTTTTTTAAAACCTACAAAATTTGTTCTAAAACTCTCATCAAAGGGAATTAGTTTAATTTCTAGAATGGATTTATTCCTCTACTTTGATTTAATTTTTCTATATTTCCCAGATTTCAGGTTTGAAATGACCCAGAGTTAAGCATGACATGAGTCACTCTAATGTGGTTTTCCAGTAAGTCCAGGGGAGAGTTTGTGAAACTTGGGTAGTTCCACCACAGACTCCCAAGTCTCATCAACGGAATGGTTTTGCTATGAAGTGTATGCTGTACCATTTTAATAACTTACTTTACTTAGCTCAACTGGATGTAACATTTATGTCTTCAAACCATTCTGTTTTCAGAATGTATATTTATCCCATTTGTGGAAAATAGCATTTTTAATGAACAAAAATAACAAACGAAACCATATGGTCAGGTGCCTTGCAAAGCAAAATTAAACTCTAAATACAGACTTTCTTTTGAGTGACATTATTAGACTAATGCTTGCCCAAGTTCATAGCATTTATTTCTCTGCTCACAGGAAAAAAAGAAAAGAGGGTTGTTTTTTGTTTTTCTTCCAAGAATTCTAGATTGTCTTAACAATATAGGTTTAGCATTGTCAACTGGACCAAACTAGCCTTGTCGGAGTGGGTCATTTACTTTCATCTGTAAGAAAGTTAATGTTCTGCCCCTAGTGCATCTAAGGGAGAATGGCAGGATAACCTACTAGGACTGAGTGGTTACTGACCTTCCTACTGGGTTTTCAAGGTAGAAAGGTTACTTTAACTTCATTCTAAACAAACATAATGAAAAGGTAACAGCATTTTCTTTCACTTTAAGTAACAGAATGGTACATTAAAAAGTCCTGTTTGAGTAGAGATGGTATTTTTTTTTATATCCATTCAACCTCAAGTGCAGTGCTTTGAAGTAGTATGGCCCTAATGGATAGGGGGGCTTGATTTAAAGTTGGGAAGACCAGAGTTCTCTGACACTTATTGTTTGCAAGTCACTTAACTTGCCTGGGTCTGGGGTCCCTCATCTGTGAAACAGGAATAACACCACCTGTAGCACCCACCTGGTAGTATTGTTATAAAGACTCACATGAAATAACCTATGTAAAGTGCTTCACAATCTTTAAAAGTGCTTTAGGTAGAGTTTGTTATCATAGTAGCACTCATCAGGAGCGAAATTTCAAGGAATCATTGCATCTTAATAGCTGGCATCCTTTATAAAATACTTTAAGGTTTCTATATGGTTTTTTGTTGCTGTGAGTGAGATACTATAGGTTTTATCCCCATTTGACCAGTAAGGAAACTAAGTACTCAGAGAGAGGTGAGTGATTCCTTCGCAAGAATGCTTTGAAACCCCATTTTGCTTTGTCTACTACAAATGACCATCCTTTTTATTTAGAGCAATTTGAAGATCATTGAATGATACGGGGTCTAGTGCAAAGAAATTTGGACTGGCAGGCAAGAGAAACCTGATTTCAATAACTGTCCCTGGGAGAGTCACAACTTCGCTGACCCTATTTCCTCATCAGTAAAATCTCAATAATAGAACCTTCTAAACTGGATCCACGTGAGACACAAATGAGATAATGTCTGTAAAGTCCTTTACAAACCTTAAAATGAGGGTCAGCTATTTTCATCTTGTTGAATCCTTGCATTTTTACAGGAAACCAGCCCAGAGAATTTTGTGTGATGTGATTAAGATCATACAGTTTATTATGTGCTCCTCTCTCAACAGTCCAGTAAAGAGAGCAATAAATGTGCAATGCTATACCTTTCATTGAACAAATGAATAAAGAAAGGTGCTTGGATATCACATAGCCAAGGACTCACAAGCTAGAAAGGGTCTTAGACATAATCTAGTCCAAACTTCTCATTTTACAGAAGAAATTGAGGCTCAGAGAGAAAGTGACTTGTGCATAGGCAAAGGTAGATCTAAAACCCAGGTCACCTTAACTTCCAGTTTCTATTTCTCATGAGTAACAGTGGCTTTCTTCTCTTCCCCATACTTAAATTGTGTTTGAATCTTTCCTACCATCCATGTGATTAGTATTACAACTTGGCCCTTACTTTATATCCAGAGTTCCACCCATAAGAATAACTGGTTTCCTTTTCTGCTTAGAATGCAAACATGTAAGTCTTGTGTCAAAGAGTTGAAGCATGATAAATTAGAAATGTTTTAGGTTGTCAGAGGTCTCTTAGCAAAATCTTGCTAATGTCTTGTTTTGAGAATTTATTTTAATAGAATATCCATCATAGGAAATATGAGAAGAGTAAAAAAGCTTTGTAATATTCTGTTACACTGAAGGCAGGGGAAAAGGATTTAAGTATTTCTAGGTAGGGTTTTTTTTTTAAGGACATTTTGTGGTGTCCTTGTAAGGGGCCTTCTCTTAGGCAGCTTCTCTCGAGGTAAATTACAAGATAATACCTTGATGAATGATTGTCAACTTGAAGCTAGTGTGGAAAGATACTAAAATTTCTGTTTGCATTTATTACTTTTATAAGTTCCCTGATAACGAGAAAATGGAAACCAATTGTGACTCGCATATGTTTTGTTATGTACAAGAGTATACACATTAAGCAATAGCCTAATTGTATTAATTTCTGTGTGCATTACAGGCCCTATATTCTTGTCTATACTTGCCTGCTTTAAATAACACCTAGGATCTTATCATTGACTGGCAAGAACTTGTGCCAGTCATCTGACAGCTATTGACTTCAAAATGTACTTCAGGACTAGGGGAAAAAAAAACCAACCACCCTAAGTGGGCAAAACTCCCCCATCAAGTTTTAGTTTCGTCACCTACTTTCATTAGTCTTTTATAGCTTAACTATAATATATTGTGTCTGCTTTTCACGGGTGCCTGTTTTTTCAGCATTTCAGATAAGTGGTTAAAAGTTTGCTTCAGGCAGAAACTTAAATTTAGAGCCTTGAAGTAATTAAAAAAAAAAGTTGAATGCCACCCACCCTCCCAAGTACTTAGGAATCCAAAAAAGCTGCAAAAATACTTTTTGTGGATTTAAAATTAAATAAAAAAAATATACTAAACTCTAGACTTTGAGTTGACAGGAAATTTACTAAAAATTTAAGCCAAAAATATAACTAACTTAAACATCACAAACTTAATTCTTCAGTTTTCTTCTTTCTATGAGGATGGTTAATGAGATATTCTAGAGTGTTTTTTGTTGTTCAAGTCATAGGTGTAATGTACATCAAAGCTGTCAGGCTGGCTTGAACTAGATTAAAATATAGTTGGGGGGGTGGCTAGGTGGCACAGTGAATAGAGCACTGACCCTGGAGTCAGGAGGACCTGAGTTGAAATCCAACCTCAGACATATACTAGTCATGTGACCTTGGGCAAGTTACTTAACCCCAATTGCCTTGCCATCCTCCCTCCAAAAAAGCAAAAAAAAAATAATTCGGAAATGTTTAAGAAAATAAAAATATCATTCTTGTGATTGTTATTCAGTCCTGTTCTACTCTTTGTGACCCTGTCATAGCATCAGTATTGTCCATTGGATTTGCTTGGCAAAGATATTTGTAGTTTGACATATCTTTCTCCAGTGGATTAAAGAAAACAAAGGGTAAGTGACTTACCCAGGTTCACACAGCTAGTGAGTATCTGAGGCTGGATTCAGGTCTTCCTGACTCCAGGCCCAGTCCTTTAGCTACCAGCTTCCTTAGAAAATACCATATCACATAGCTAATGTTAATATGTGGTTTTCCAAGTCAGTATGCAACTAGTAGGGATCATTTCTGTTTGAGTTTGACATTACTTGATATACATAAAGGCTGTTAAGGTTTCAGGGTATAAAATTCTAATGGAAAAAGTTATCAATACATATTTATCAGATAGCATGGTTTACAAGCTGTTTTTCTCTCTCTCTGTCCTTTTTTTTGCTTTTTGGAGGGCAATTAGGGTTAAATGACTTGCCCAAGGTCACATGGCTAGTTTTTGTGTTAAGTATCTAAGGCTGGATTTGAACTCAGGTCCTCCTGACTCCAGGGCTGGTGCTCTATTCACTGTGCCACCTAGCCTCTCCAACAAGCTGCTTTTCTGTCATTTAAAATTTTTTAGGGGTGGCTAGGTGGCACAGGGAATAGAGCACCAGCCCTGGAGTCAGGAGAACCTGAGTTCAAATCTGGCCTCAGACACTTAACACTCACTTACTAGCCATGTGGCCTTGGGCAAATCACTTAACCTTAATTGCCCAGCCTTCCCCCACCAGGTTTTTTTAGGATTGAAAACCTAGATGTTAGATGAAAACACTTAGAACTCTCAACTTGAAGAGGTGTGATTGATTCTGGGTTTTGTTCCTGTTTTATGTTTGTACATCTTATACCTGAGGTTTGTTTCTCTAACACTTATTTTCCTCCACTGTAGACACATTTTTAAATAAGCATCACTTGTTTGTGATATTCTAGCATAGTTTTTTTCTTTTAGAGAATAAAAGGGTTTGAAGCATTAGTTTTCTAGGACAGTAGTCTGCAATTACATAAAAAAGGAAAAATGTAGGAAATGCATCTTTTATATATCCTGGGGCAGTTCTGTTGACAGCTGTCAATAAGAAGCAACATCTGGGCCATATGTGAAAGACTTCCATGTGAATAAAGAGCAGTATATATCCATTTGTTCTTTGCTCACAGTATGGTGCCTCCCCCCCCCCCATACCAGGAAATCACCAAATCTCTTCTCAAATACTCTCTCTTAGCCCTCTCACACGGCTTACTTTCCTCCAGCAGAAATAAAATACTGACTGATGTTGATGGGACCATTGTGTTACAGCTTCTTGGCTATTTAAATAGAGTGGTAGGGTGGGTTTGGATGGAGTGTTTTTGCTTTTGTTTTAAAGTCTGGGATTTTAAACTAGCATAACCTTAAGGAACTGGGACATTTAACACATCCTCTGTTTATGTGATTATTAAAATATACAGTACCCCATTCTTTAAACATTTGATAGAAGCAATTATAAAATTGGGCTTAGCCTTTTGTATAATCATTTTGTATTACTGGAAGAAGTTAAAAAAGTGAATAAATGGAACCCATAGCAAGCTTAATTTATTTTCTTCCAAGGTGCTTCTCAGACCTCTGGAGGCCCAAATCATTTTGAGTCATATAGAGGAGGCAATTTTCATTTCTACTGGAGAGGCTGTTTGTTTTTAAACTAAGAGTAGAATTAAAGATGAATGAAAAGTTTTGGTATACATTAACTGTGGGATCATGTACCTTTGCATTTATCTTTGTATTTATACTTATATCTGGTGACATTTACCATGAGTGTCTAAAGAAACATACCAGTCATTGAAATGTTAGTTTTCCCATCCAGTCTCTCTTGCACTTAGCTATTGGATGATTCTCCCCAAAACTCTGCTTTCATGTCACTCTGATACCCCCCAAACTTTCCATTATTCCCCAATCACTTGCAAGAATCAAATCCAAAGTCCTTAGCGTGGCATTCAAGAAATATTTAGATCTCCCAACTATCTTTTTGGCCTTATCTCTTACTGTATATCAATTCTCTCTCTCTCTTTTTTTTTTTTTTTAAAGCAATTGGGGTTAAGTAACTTGCTCAAGGTTACACGGCCAGGTGTTTCTGGGTGGGTGCTAAGTGTCTCAGCCCGGATTCGATCCCAGGTCATCCCGACACTGGGGCCGGTGCTCTTACTCGCTGTGCTACCTGGCCACCCCATATCAATTCTCTCTTGAACCTTCTCCATCTTCTGCAGCTTATCCTCCCCAGTAACTTCAACACAGATGCTCACCTTTGGCCCAGTCTCCTGCATTCACAAGTCTTGTTATTTCTGACGTTTTTTTTCACCTCTTGTGGCATTCAAATCCTGTGGAGTTCTATCCCTAATATTTCTTGCAAGGTCCCCACTACCAACTACCTAGTCTAGAGTCTTCCTAATGTGAGTCTTTTCACCTTCATCATTCTCCCTCACTTTTAATTTATCCTTTATACCGTTGCTACACTTATCCTATACATAGATCTGGTCAAATCACTCCTTTTAAATAGTAGTTTTTTTCAGGGCTCTCAATTGCATATTGAGTTCAGACTTCTTTATCAAGGCCTCCCATGATCTGATGGCACCCTATTTTCCCAGACTTTCCCTTATTCTTTTTGCTTTACTTTGTGCTTTAGCCACCCTGGATTACCTACCCTCTGTTCTTCCTCTCTTCTGTTCCCTTGTTAGAAGGTAAACTCACTGAAGGCAGGACCTTTATCTCCTCAAGCCTAACACAGTGCCCTACACGAAGCAGGAAGTAATAATTGTTTTATGGGCCTGAATTGTAACTCTTTTTTGTAAAATTTGTAGTTCAGTTCCTTTGGAGTTGTCAGTATTTCAGGCCTAGTGACACAAGTTTTGAGCACAGGTACGGAAAGATGGAAACTTCATGACGGATATTGAGTAAGCCCCCTCTGGCTAGAAAGCAGAGAGAGACAAGACTGAAGAGGCCGACCTGGTCCTTGCTTTACCGTGCAGCCTTACCCATAATATCTTTGTCTTCACTAGCTCCTACTTATCTATATGCTCAAGTCTCTCCTATCCTCAGAAACCTCTTGAACTTAAACTCCAGCAAATTTCCTCAACTGTTAACTTCTTGTTTCATTATCAGACTTATCAAGAAAGTTGTCAGTACTTAATGCCTTTTCTTCCTCACTGCTTCCTTTGCAGTCTGTGCCCCCTGTGCAGTTATTGGGCAGCTGGGTGGTTTGGTAAGTACATAGAGCATCTCACCTGGAGTCAGGAAGACCTGAGTTCAGTTTGGCCTCAGATGCTGATTAGCTGTGTGGCCCTGGGCAGTCACTTAACCCTGTTTGCCTCCATGCCCTCATCTGTAAAATGAGCAAACCGGTCGAGTATTTTTGCCTAGAAGACCCCAAATGGGATCATGAAGAGTTGGACAGGACTGAAATGACTGAAAAACAGTGACAATTAGTGTTTGCTGTAGCCTTCAAGTCTTCCCTGTAACTCACGCAATTTGCTTCCATCACAGAATACTTTAATTGAATTTCTGCCGTTTTGCAACCAAACAAAACAGTTTCCTTCCCTCCCTCATTCTTGTGATTCTTTCTCCCTGGCTCCAAATATAACTTTTCCTTGAGGTTTTATGTATTTTCTGAAAGTTAGTGGGTTTGACTGTATTCTTTCTATGCATTCTCTCTCCTGGCAATTATTTAGCAGTAAACAATAATCCTGCTAAGCACTAGGAATTATGCTGGCCCTGGGACAGACGTACAAAAGTAAGAGACAGTTCCTGTTCTCAAATGGGGGAATGCAGTCTATAAACAGGTGAGTATTTATGATAATTTGAGAATGGGGAAACCACACAGCTTTAGTGACTCACCTCTTTCTCCTGACTCCCAAATTTGTTCCCCCTCCCCTCCCCCCCGCCCCCAGCTTCCCTCCTGTGTTGTAGACTTGTATTTCTTCCTGGCTATAGGATACCCTACCTGGATATCCCAGTAACACGTCAAATTCAATATGTCTGAACCCACTCTTCTTCCTGGCTTCTGTCTTTTTGGTTGTGGGTCTCCATCCTTCCTGTTACTCAGGCTAGAAGCCTCATTAATTTTTGACATTTCCCTTTTCCTTCCCATTCAATCAGTTACTGTATCCTGTTAATTCTGTCTTGGCAAGTTTTCTCCCACCCTTCCCTTCCTTGCTGTTTTCACCAAATCAGTTCTGATTTTCAGGCTGTGATTATTCTATCCCACCTTAAACTGTTGCAGTCGCCTCCTAACTTGTTTTCTTTATCATCTCTCCTCGCCAGATTTATTTCCTAAAGCAGAGTTCTGATGAATTGGCTTCCCGTTACCTAAAGGAGAAAGTTCAGATTCCCTGAATTGTTGTTCCTGGCCCTCTCTTCATGCTCACTCTAGGGGTCGCAGGCTCTCAGATCTAAAGCTGGAAGGGACCTTAAAAGCTACCCAGTCCAGCCCCCTAATTTTACAGATGAGGAAAATAAGGCCTAGGGAGGTAGAGTGTGTTGTCCAAGTTCACATAGGTGGTAAATGTCAGAGAAAATTTAAACTGAGGTCCTATTACTTTTGAGCCAGTACACTTTTTACTTCACTGTAAGCAGGCCTCCCCGTGCTGTGGTTCCAACACCCTTAATAACTTTGTCATCAGACTTCTCTCCTTCAAATGTCCTGTGCTCCAGCTAGACTGAACTATTTGGAATTTCTGGAATTGGCTCTGAATTTCCTATTTCAATGACTTTTCTCACTCCAGTCCCTCTTTTCATCTCTACCTATTAAAATTCTCCCTGTTTCAAGACTCAGTTTGGACATCACTCCCTTATTAAAAATATTCATTGCCCTAGACAAGGTTTGAAAATTCCTGCCCAATGGAAGTTTGATCTTTTACCTGACTTTGTACAACATAAATACCTATGTGCATTTATATAAGTATTATGAAAAATTATTCCTTTTATCTCTCCTCCCAGTTGCATCCCATGGTGGTAACCTAACTTACCTATCTCTAGTCCCATGTTTGAGGAAGGTTTCAATTTCCCCAATGGCAAGTGACCTTTCTTAATTTTCATGTTTGTTACATGAATCAATGAATGCCTTTTTCCCTTCACACCAGCTCCCTGTTGTTTCCCCACTTGGCCTTCCTCTTAGCCCCTCTCTCTACATTAAGGCCCAGCTGAAGTCATACTTCCCCTTAAGAGAAGTAGGACCTTAGCATCCTAGTGAGGCAGCCAGTGATGGAATGCCAGGCCTGGAATCAAGAAGTCCTGAGTTCAAATCCTGCCTCAAATACTTACTGTGTGACCCATGGCAAGAAATTTCAACTGTTTGTCTTAGTTTCCCCAAATGTAGAATGAAAAGAGATAATTGAACACATTGCCTGGCACGCAGTAGGTGCTTTATGAATGCCTATTCCTTCCTAGTTCAACCTCAAACTGAGTAGAAATCCCCACTACAATGTGTTATACAGTCTCCAGTTGAAGACCTCCATTGATATGGCACTTACCAAGGCAGGCAAGAGCTATTTATTACTCATGTCATCATGAACACTGGGCTTCTCTGGGTGCCGTCTAGTATTAGCTTTTTTGGCTGCCATGTCTTACTGTTGAGCAATACTGAGCATGTTGTCTAATCACGACTTCCCCATCCTGTATTTATTAAAATCGTTTCTTGAACCTTGGTGTAGACCTTGAAGTTTAATTTGAACTTAAATATTATCAGATGCAACCTTTTGTTGTAGCTCATATAGTGTCTCCATCTGACATGCTGCTAGTTAACAACAGTCTATCGTGAGTTAGCTCAAGTTGCTGTATAGTCTGAGAAATGATGTGGTCTCTGTAAACTTTTTCACCATCCTGATGTATTGTATCATATAAAATTCACTCCTTTACATGAGCAGTTGGATGAAGGAAGACAAAACAAACTCAAGTGAGTTTTTGGGATTTTGTTACAAATTGTTTTATATCTATACGTGTATGTTAAAATAACATTTATGTTTTTTCCAATTACATGTAAAAAATTTTATTTATTTTTAATGCTTTATTAACTTCTGATTTACATCATTCGTTTCCGCCAGATTTTGAGTTACAAATTTTCTCCCCGTTTTTCCCCCACCCATCCCCCCAAAACAGCAGTCCCACAGGATATCCCCACCTCCAATCTGCTCTCTCCCATATTCTCTCCCACACCTGTTTCAACTTTTCCAGTGGATTTCTATGCCTCAGTGCCTGTGTATCTTTTTTTTTCCTTAATAACATGTAAGATGGTATTAATAATAGTATATATATACACACACACACACACACACACACATATATATACATATATTTGAATATTTGATTTTAAAACTTTCAATTCCAGATTCATTCACTTCCCCCCCTGCCACCCACCCCCACTGGGGAGACAAGCAGTTCAGTATAGGTTGTACATGTGCGGCTAATGCAAAACAATAACATAGTAGATGTATTGTAAAAGACTGACTATATTTCCCTCCCTCCTATCCCACCTCCCACTTGTTCTATTCTCTGCTTTGATCCTGTCCCTTTTCAAAAGTGGGTGCTTCCAACTTCCCTCCCTTCCATCATCCCCCCTCACATCACCTTCCCCCCCTATTCTCCTGGAGGGTGAGATCCCCTATTTAGTGTGTATTTCCCTCCCTCCTCAAGCCAGATTCAATAGGAATAAGGTTGACCCATTCCCTTTTGCCTTCCTATTCTTCCCCTCCATTGTAACCATTTTCCCCTGCCTCTTCTGTATGAGATAGTTGCCCCACTCTGTCTCTCCCAATCTCCTCTCATTATATTCCTCTAACCTCTTAATTTCACCTTTTAAGTATAATCCCTTCCTGTTAAATTGGTCCCATGCCCTCTATCTATGTATACCTGTAAACGTATATACACACATTCAAATATGTATTCATATGCCCACATACCCTCATTTAAAGACACATATATATATATATGTATATATACATACACATATATATATCTAATCCCTTCAACTACTGAGAAACGTTTCATAAGTTACAATTATTGTTTTTCCATGTAGGAATGTTAATAGTTCAACTTTGGCCAGGTGGCTCAGCAAGCAAGAGCACCGGCCCCAGTGCCGGGCCGACCCGTATCACATCCGGGCCCAGAAACCCAGCACCACACCCAGAAACAACAACTGGCTGTGTAACCCTGAGCAAGCCACTCAACCCTGATTGCTTTAAAAAAAAAATAGTTCAACTTTGATAAGTTCCTTATGATTTCTTTTCTCTGTTTACCTTCTCATGCTTCTCTTGCTTCTTGTATCTGAATATCAAATTTTCTATTCAACTCTGGTTTTTTCAGCAAGAATGCTTGAAAGTCCTGTATTCCACTGAATGACCATATTTTCCCCTGAAACATGATACTCAGTTTTGCTGGGTAGGTGACTCTTGGTTTCAATCCCAGCTCCCTTGACCTCCGGAATATCACATTCCAGGCCCTTCGATCCCTCAGTGTAGAAGCTGCCAGATCCTGGGTTATCCTGATTGTGTTTCCACAATATTCAAATTGTTTCTTCCTGGCTGCTTGTAATATTCTCTCCTTAATCTGGGAATTCTGGAACCTGGCTATAATATTCCTAGGAGTTTTCTTTTTGGGATCTTTTTCAGGAGGTGATCGGTGGATTCTTTCAACCTCTATTTTGCCCTCTCGTTCTAAAACATCAGGGCAGTTTTCTTTGAGAACTTCCTGGAGGATGCTTTCCAGGCTCTTACTTTGGTCATGGCTCTCAGGCAGTCCAATAATTTTTAAATTATCTCTCCTGGATCTATTTTCCAGGTCAGTGGTTTTTCCCATGAGATATTTCACATTGCCTTCTATTCTTTCATTTGTTTGGATCTGTTTAACAGCATCTTGATTTCTCATAAAGTCATTAGCTTCCATTTGCTCCAATCTAATTCTGAAGCCATGATTCTCCTCAGTGAGCTTTTGAGATTCTTTTTCCATCTGGCAAATTCGACTTTTTAAGGCATTCTTCTCCTCATTGCCTTTTTGAGCCTCCTTTGCCATTTGAGTCAGTCTGTTTTTTAAGGTATTATTTTCTTCAGTCAGGCTGTCGACTCTTATTTCATAATTTTCTTGCATTGTTCTCATTTCTCTTCCCAATTTTTCCTCCACTTCTCTTATCTGCTTCTTAAGGTCCTCTATGGCCTGTAACCAGCTTGTATTTTCCTTTGAAGCTTTTGGTGCAGGAGTTGTGACTTCACTGTTTTCCTCCTGTTCCATGCTTTGCTCCTTTTTGTCCCCAAAATAGGAGTGTATTGTTGTCTGCTTTGTTTCCTTTGCCTGCTCATTTTGCAACTCAGTGATTTGACTTTTGGGCTTTTTGCCACAGTAGGACTCTGCCACCAGACAGGGGAGTTTTCGTCCCAAACGCTGGGGTTTTCTCAGCTGCCGGAGGTATTAGATGGGTGCCCTCTCTGAGGTCTCCACACGCTCTGGCAAGCTGGACACACACCCCAGTACCTCCACCCTAGACTGCAATCCAGATTCAAGCAGGTTAAAGCAAGAGCGATTACCCCTCAGACTGGTGCTTGGTCCCCCTACACTCTACAGGCCAGGAGCTGAAGCCGCCACGTGGTGCTGGCAGGCTGTGCCACGCACTCCCACTTACTGGGTCCCAAAGTCCAGACTGCACTGACCTCTCACCTTGTCCTTCGCATCTATGTATTGATAAATCTGGAAACGGCCACAGCTGCTGCTGATCTGGAGTCCCTCTGGCTGGCGACTGGTCAGGCCCGCCCTGGGGCTAAAGCCTTGGTGTGGTGCTGGGCTCGGCTTCCAGAGCACTGCGCTGGCCGATTCCTGCTGGCCTGCCGGGCTGTTCTCAGCGGGAGGTTAGCTTTTCTGTGTCATTTTGTGGATTCTGCAGCTCCAAAGTTTGTTTAGAGTCCCCTTTTTACATGGATTGGGGAGGGTGGAAGCTGGAGCTGCGGGAGGGTCGTGCTTCTACTCCGCCATCTACTCCTTGCTTTACTTCTCCATGTAAAAAATTTTAACATTCATTTTTAAAAATTTTGAGTTTCAGGTTCTTTCCCTTTCTCCCCTCCTCTACCCTTTGAGAAGGCAAGCAATATGATATTGAATATGAAACATAAGTGATTTTAGACCCAATTCAAAATGAATCTTTTTGGTATCTACTTAGTTTCCCTTCTCTGTGTACCTGTCATTTCCCTTCAGTACAATGTAAGCTCCTTAAGGACAGAAACTGTTTCAGTTTTTTGCCTTCCATATCCAAACACATTCAGTACCTTTTTTAACAAATTGAATTGAATTTCCATACAGGGATACTGAAGAATCTATAGATTCTTCAGAAGTAAATAACCCTTTTTTGGACATCGCGATTCTTTTATAATTTAGTAGATTGTGTCCTAGAAAATCACCTAAGGTACACAAAGAGGTCAAGAGCATGACACAAGTTAAGTGTCAGTCATGTTTGAACCTCTGTCTCAGTCTGGACTCAAAGCCCAGAGCTCTGGCCATTAATAGATGCATCAACAAAAAACGAACGGTCATTCTTTTTATATTGTTATGTTTGTGGTCAATGAAATTAGAGGATTATGGTCTACTGAAAATGTAATCCATTACATCTGTTACCTTGGGTACATATTATCTGTTTAAAGGAAATGAGCTCAGGAGGTTACTTTGTGCAACAGTGATCTATTTAAAATAAGTTTCCTTTAGAGTGATCTTAGTCTACCATTAATATATCTCTAAGTGGAGAAGGAATTAGATTTCTCATTCTGGTGTAGGTGTAAGTGGAAGTTTTATAGTTTCATGGGTGCTTGAAGTAGGTCAGTTATCAAGTACTTATTTTGTATATGGGCAGTACTCTTGCTAAATCTGAAGCTTTTATAAAACACGTTACATTTCTTGTGGCACTCTTAAATTAGTTTGCACCAAAACATTTATGGTTCTTCCCTTCAGAAGTTTCATTACAACAGAAACAGTACTGGTTTTGAGCAGATATATCTTTGCTACTTAATTTTACTTTTGATTTTGGGTTAGAATTTTTGGGCAATATTTTGCCTAGCTAAATAAGCTTAAAACATAAAGCTTACCATTTTTCTGTGAGTAGAGATGCAAGACAGTTCCACTGTTAAGTGTAAGCCGATGATGCACACACATACTCCTCAAGTCTACAGAGGATGCTGTTCCCATGGCTAGTGCCCTTTGGAGACTGAAATAACTCAAGGAGATCCCTCTTTGCCCTTGCCAAAGGAAGCATATGTCATGGGATTTGTTTCAATGGATTTATTTTCTAATCCTTCATTCCATTGCATTTTGTTGCCTTCACGGTACCATGTGTGAACTGGAAACACAGCCAGGTCCCAGAATGGGTGGTTTTGTTTAAACATCATGATGATGATGATGATGATGATGGTGAGTTTTTAACTTGGAGAATTTTTTTTTCTCTTCTAGGAAGTATCAGAGTTGAATGACTTGTTTTCTGAAATTAAAATGTAAAGATGTTTTCACTTAAGTTCAAGTGATTAATATTGGTTTTATATTTTCAGCTCTTAGCACAAGGCTTTTTATGTAAATAATAAATACTTTTGAATAAACTTTGATTCATCTCTGCTTTTCGTATCAGTCTTTTAATGCAGATGCTCCATTTTTCTCTGTCAGGGTTTCATAGTTGTCTTATCTAATCCTTGTATCTTTGGTGCCTAGAATTGTATTCTATATATGGTAGGCCCTTAAGTGGTTTTTTTGACTGTCAGGGAAGAACTGGTAGAATGAATACTATTTTAAAATTCAATTTTATTTTTATTTCTTAATACTTTAAGGTTTGCAAAGCTCTTTACAAATATTCCATTTTATCTTCACAGTCCTGGGAAGGAGGTGCCATTGGTTTTCCTTATTTTTACATTTGAGGAAGCTGAGGCAAACAGAGGGTCAATTGACTCAACCACTGCCCCAAGAACTTTTGCCTTCCTTTCTTCTTCACCTTTTTCACCTCACCATCCCTAGCAACATATAGTACACAGTCTTGGAGAATTCAGTATATACCTCAAATCATGCCTTGTCATTCAACTGTCAGTAAATGCTTGTTGAGTGAAAAAACAAAACAAAACAGTCTGACTCCAGAATAACCTTATACCCATATTTATTTTGCTCCCTTTCCTTCGCTCAGTGTCCCAGGCAAACTGGCCTTCTTCCTCTGCCTTGCACAAGCTGCTCCATTTGTGGGCCTCTGCAATAGTTACTCCACTTAGTTGGACTTTCATTTCTCACCATCTTCACCTCTTAGAATCCCTAATTTCTTTGAAGCCTTATCTCAAGAATACCCTATGGGAAGTGTTTCCTAGTCCCTCAGCTGATAGTGCCTTCCCCCAGAAAGGCCTTTATCTATTTCATAGATACCTATATATGTATATGATTGTCTTTCCCTGTAGAATGTAAGTTCCTTGAAGGCAGGGACTGTCTCATTATTTGTATCCCCAGCACCTGATAATGCCTGATACTGAGTAGGTACTTAATAAATGTTAGTAAAAATTGGAATTCAAGGTAAAGTAGATTAATATACTGCCTTTCAACTTATCCCTTAAGATATAAATAATGATTTAACTCCTCCCAACCTGGGGTCCATGAACTTGGGTTTTTGGGGTTTTTTTTTTGCTTTTTGGAGGGGAGAAGGCAGGGCAGTTGGTTAAGTGACTTGCCCAAGGTCACACAGCTAGTAAGTGTTTAAGTGTCTGAGACCTGATTTGAACTTGGGTCCTCCTGACTCCAGGGCCAGTGTTCTATTCACTGTACCACCTAGCTGCCCCAATGAACTTGAAAAAAATTTTTTTTCATAAATACATTTCAATATAATTAGTTTCCTTTGTAATCATATTTTTTCTATCTACTCTATACATTTAAAAAATATTCTGAAAAGGGGCTTACCTTTACTTTACCATACTCTTCCAAAAGAATCCATGACACTAATTTCAGATCCAGTTTATAGAAACTTTTATGGGGGATGGTTTATTAACTTGTAAGAGCCAATTTTCTAATATTTTGGCCCTAACTTCTTTAGTCACTTAGATTTTTAGTTTTCTGTTATTTGCCCCAATAGCCCCTACTAAGCAAACCAATATTTTTCACATACCTGTCTGTCTTCATAAACTATGCCTAGATTGCTATTATTTCCCAATTTTTAAAGGTTTTTTAGGTCCAGTAGGCTGAATTCTGAGCTTTTACTCATGCGCCCTGTTTTCTTGATCCATGAATACTTGTGAGGCTCTTTTTTTTTTTGTGCCTTCTGAAACTATGCAACATCTTTAAAATATGTTACCCCAAGCTGGACATACCTTATTTATCTGATTTAATTCCACTATAAGGAGATAAGCCTGTGAGTATGCATCTCACATTGTAGAACTCCTCTTCACATTTAGGCAGTCTGTTTTGCAATGCTGTTTCATGGTTGACTCATGTTGGCCACAGGCTAAGTGTTTCCAGTTAACTTGTTTTCTTTTTTACTGTTTTCTAGATGAGTTTTTTGTTTTTGTTCTGACGTCTTTCTTCCTAACGATAGCCATTTAGTTTTCCTAGCCTACTGTATATACCTGGCACTTAGCAGGTACCTAATGTTTGTTGAATTAAATCACATTTTTTCAAGTAGACACTATTTGATTTAAAACATTGGATTTAGGATTTGGTTCCTTTTCTGTTCATTTGGAATCTACTAGCACATGTTTCATTTCCTCATCAGAGGAATTTGTCAAGGAATGAGGCTTATTTGGAAACAGTAGCTTGGGTCAGTTCATTTGGTGCTTCCCAGCTCTGGCTGTTTATTAGTGACAACTCTGCATTTTAGGTTTCATCCCTATCTCATTTACACTTTGTACATTTACACAGTTTGCCAGTTTTCCAGAGACTGTCATGTGAGACTTTAAGGGAAGTCCTGTTTACTACATCCCATATAATTTAACCCGCATTTATTAAGCTTCCTCTCTGCTCTGTACTGTCCTAGTGCCTGGGAATACAAAGACAAAGTGAAAAATGGGCCCTGCCCTCAAGAGGTTTATATTTTGTCCTAGTTTGCTTTCTACTGTCATTTGTTATTAGTATCTGTCTGTTATCCTAGTGCTGGTAATGATTTTGATAATATACTGTTTCAGAATTTTCTTATAGAAATGTTAACTAATTTCTATTTTTCTTACCGTGTTTCCCCGATAATAAGACCTATCCCAAAAATAAGCCCTCCCCTTACTGTGTAAGATTCCTCTAAAATAAGCCCTCCCCCGAAAATAAGCCCTATTGAGATTGCTACTGTAGTGAAGGTGATCCCCTGTGCTACATGCTACATTACGGTACCCTCTGTATGCACCGTTCCCCCCCCCCCAGTGAAACGCACGCCACGCTCCGAGCTGCATCCAATCCGAGCTGCAGCAGTGAGCGCGTCATCCTGTTCTTCCCAGTGATTTGCTTGCTGGCACCATTGAGAGCAGTGCCACGGAGGAGAGCTGAGGCAGGACAACATAAGCCCTCCCCTGAAAATAAGCCCTCTGGTGTTTTTCTTTCCAAAAAAATTAATAAGTGTCTTATTATTGGGGAAACACGGTAGTAATTATATGTCCTTAGATGCAGGGACTATGATTGCCTTTGCTAGTCTTTTCTTAATAATATTGACCATAATAATTTTGATTCCAAGATTGTACTCTTGTTCACTTGACTGTGTTAGGTAGATTGGTCAGACCTTCCACAATTCAAATGTGGAAAATTTGAAATTGAAAAAAAAAAGCTAATTACACAGATTATAAGAATTTCTTTGATCTCTACAGGTGAAAAAACATTGTAGGAAATGAATTGTTTCTGTAGGCTTTTTTTTTTTAAGCAAGAGGTTAAGTAACTTGCTCAAGGTTACACGGCCAGTTATTTCTGGGTGTGCTGAGTGTCTGAGCCCGGGATTTGATCTCCAAGTCGTCCCGAGACTGGAGCCAGTGCTCTTACTCACTGAGCCACCTGGCCGCCCCTCTGTAGGCTTTTGAATACAAATAATTGTATATTCTGTGAATGAATTTCTCTAATGTATCCATAATGTTTTGTTTTGTTTTTGCTTTTTGGAGGGCAGTTGGGCTTAAGTGACTTGCCCAAGTTCACCCGGCTAGTTTTTGTGTTAAGTGTCTGAGGCTGGATTTGAACTCAGGTCGTCCTTACTCCAGGGCCCATAATGTTTTATTAAGTCCATGTCATATATTAAATGTGTAAATTAAATAAACAGTTGCCACTTCTTAAGGACTTCGTGGGATACTGGACAAAATTAGCTCTTTTGATGGCTACTGTCACCCCATTGGCTGGCTCATTGATTGAGTCATTGAGTTTGCAGTATGCTGATTCAGAAGTTGCTATTCTTTGAAATAATGATGGTATATCATGCTTCTTTTTTAAGGATCTGTAATGGGAATGTAAATTTTTAAGATCTTCCCTACCCCTAGGCTAAAGTGCACCTGGAGCCTGGGGTGTGGGAGGCTTGTTTTTCAGTAGCTACTTTTTGATTGGCCAGTGGGTCCAGGAGCAGGCTATATAAACCCTGATTTGAGGCTTTGTTTTGGGGCTCACTTTGAGAAGTGTTGTGTGATTTGATCAGAAGAGACTCTGGGAGGCTGTTGAGAGCCCCCCCTCCCCCCGGCTTTGAAAAACCCAGATGTTGATGCCCCCATATCTGGAAACTGATTTGGTATGGATGTAATGGTTGGACAGCTGGGAGGCCTGTCTGTTGAAATGTTCTTGTAACTTATGCTTGTAACCTCTGTGTACTCTGAAATTCGGGGTGCTGACCTTTTTCCCCTGAACTAGGTAAACGATATATGTTTGACTGATTAAAGTAAGCTTGTTAATCCATTTTTAGAGTTGCTTTCCTTTAACAAAGCAGATCCAAGAACCTGTGTTGGCAGCCACCCTGGGGTGCTTGCTGCTGCAGGATCCATTCTGAAAAGTTTCACTATCCTAATATACCCATCCGCCTCTTTTTACAAATGTAAGAAAAGAGGCAGAAAGTTAACTTTTTGACCCTGGCCTCATTACCCCTTAGAAACAAAAAAGGGGAAAAAAACAACTGACCAGCTTTTATGTTAACTTGCACAGTTTCATCCAACAGCAAAGAATACTAATGGAAGGGAAATAAAGAAGAAGGTTGGGGGAAAAAGTTTTTCGAATGTTTATTACAAGTACTCAGTTAATCAGCAAGCATTTATTAAATTCTTCATGTGTTCCAGGCACTAGGCATGGTACAGGGGACTGCTCTTAAGGGACTTGTATGTGATTGAGGGAGACAGTTCGTTCCTCTCCCTTGCTCCCCTCCCCCTCCCCTTTCTTCCTGTTGCTTCCCTCTTTTCTTCTGGGTTTTCCTATCTCACCCAGGCTGGAAGTGAAGCAGCCACTTGAGGCCTAATTCCATTGCTGAATGGCACTTTAGACTTGGGCTGGTTTGCCTCTCCATAGGCATCTTTGCTGTTCCCCTCCTTCTCTTGTTTCTGGAGGCTTACTGCATTGATGCTGACACCTGATCAGTTTTATCCCTGCTGCAGCTTAGAACTCCTGAGTTCAAGTGATTTGCCAGGCTCAGCCTCCCCAGTCTCTGGGATCACAGACATGTGCCATCATGCCTGGCTCATTTGAACCTTTGAGCTTCCCATGGAAGCTGTGTGATTATCCCGTGTATGATTATCACCATTTCACAGATAAAAAACTGAAGCTAAGAGAGTCAGGCATAAGTGTGAGAGATGGCATTTGAACCCTTATGTACCTAATTCCAAACCTAACCCTCTAATCAAGTCCCAGTGCCAAAGCTGGCATATTTGTCACACCAGTGCAGGCTCGTCAGTTGTGATACTGCCAGATCTCTCCTGTTCTCCTTCAGTCTCATTGTCGTAATTATCACTTCCTCAGCTAAGCTAGCTGGAACCTGGGGGGAGTCACCCAGAATTCTCACAACAACGTCTTGACCACTTAGTGTTTCCAGTAAGAGACTGAACTACTCCTGTTATTAAGCTGCTGCCCCAAATGCACGCATTACCTTTTGTCTTAACTCCCGGGCTGTTTCTCTGCTTGGTGTTTCAACCCTGCCTTTCTGTAACAAAATCCTCGCCAAGGGTCCATTGCAAATCATGTGAGACCAAAGGCTTTATCCTTTTCCTTTGATCAAAACCATCTTGGTTTTGTTTTTATACATAGGTTAAATATTTCTTCTTATGAACATTTTCAGACCATACAACTTACTTTATAGGATTTTCTTTTCAATCCTTCCCTTCTGTGTATTCTATGAAATAACTATATGACCTACTTTCTGCAGAAAACGGAGACTTGTCACTTGTTCCACATACAATAGATGAAAAGTCTGCCTAAACTAGCCTTTGACAAAACCCAACTTTACAGGCATAGTTCTACTTGGCTCAGGAGGTGATAGTCACAGCTCTTGGCACTCCTTTATATGGCGCTTGTGAGTGCTGTTCTTACCCAAGTCATTGACCGTATTTAAAGCACCTTCTATGTGTCAGGCACTGTGCTGAGCACTAGGGATACAAAAGACAAGGAGTCCCCTTCGCCACCGAGGGCAGGCAGTCTATGGATTCTGGCTCCGTGTTAGTGTGTGAGCTTCTTTAAACGGGTTTAATCTTCTGTCAGCATGCATATGGACAGAAATAGAACTTATAAATGTATATTATAATATAAATATAGACTTACTTTTCCCTCTCATTAAGTTTGTGACTGAATTAGTAAACTGGGGGTAAATATACCGCTGCCTTATTAATATTTAATGTAATTCGGACAGATTTTCATTATTAGATCATATGTTGATCGCTGAGGTTTCCTGAGCTGTCAGAGGCAGGGGCCAGAAAGTTCTTTCTGAGGATAAGGCCAGAAGTGTTGGGTTGGTTGTTCAGAGCCATGGTTGTAGGAGAAAATACAAAGTACTCAGCCAAAGGGCAGGATCAGAAGTATGAGTGGTGTGTGTTAAGATATGGGCTTAGGATCATAAATTTAGGCCCAAAAGTGAGTTAAGAGGGATTTTACAGAGGAGGAAACTGAGGTCTAGGGAGATTTAAGTAGCTTAGGTTTTAGATTAAAGACCTAGAGCTGGAAGAGATGTCAGAGATCATCTCTTTTCCCCTCATTTTACAGTTAAGGAAACTGAGGCCTGGATAAGTTAGGTGACTTGGCTGCGAATCACAAAGATAGGTTTTGAATAGATTCTGGAGTGATTTGCCATTTCCTTCTCCAGCTGATTTTACAGATGAGGAAATTGAAGGAAACTTCGTTAAGTGATTTGCCCAGGGTCACTCAACTGGTAAATATCTGGGGCCAGATTTAAACTTAGGAAGACGAGTCTTCCTGTCTCCAGGCTTGGCACTTTATCTGCTGCATCACCTAGAGTTTGATAAATGCGTGGGGTTTTGGGGGCACATCTGTGTTTTTATATTTGGAATCCTAAGGATGTCCAGCCTTCTGGCTTGCTGTAAGTGACCATTTGGGTCACTCTTGTGATCCTTGGTGGCATGATGGTAGGGAAAGGACTGCTCAATTGAATCCTAGAAACCTTTCAAAGTAGACAAGCCCAGAATTTTTAAGATTGAAGTTCTGGCCAGCATAAGATAAAGTAAATTCTGATTCTTATTTTTTAGTTTCTTAAAATTGTTAAAGTTTTTTTGAGCTTTCTTAAAATGTTACCTGTATTTTTAAGTATCAAAGTTTAAATTGCTGTAGGTTGATCTGGAACCTTTAGCAATTTACTTCTTTCTTCTTATGAACATCATGGAATTCAGTTTACTGTCTTTTAAGTACTGAAGTCGTGTACATTCAGGCTTCTTCCAGAAAACGTCCAATGTGGTTTTTCCATAAAAGATTTAAAAGTTGGCATTTCCTGTTGCTTTTCAAAGTGTATACCAGAAGAAAATCTGATGAAGTGAGCTCTTTGTTACAAAACTATGAGAGCCAGATTCTGCCATACAATATTAAATAGTCCATTTTGAAGAATAAACAAGTCAGGCGCACTTTGCATATGTTGCGAAGGACAATTTGTGCAGCTGTCTTTTCATGATAGGTATTATTTTCCAGCATTTTACCATGAAAAGTTAAAACAGATGAGTGAACAGTTCTGCTGAGGGCAGGAGAGAGGAATGGAAATGTTTTCTCTACTGTAGAAGAGCCAGGTTCTGATCTCAGATGTGTGGTATGTGGCATCATGAAAATATATTTCTCAATTTGACACCTTTCTTCAAAAGAGTACTATTGGACTTGAAACACAAGCACAAAGTAAGCTTCTTCATCCTGTTATTCTCTTTGTGATACAACTATGTAGTAAGTTGTGACGTTGAAATCATATGTTATATCGATGAGCTAGGAATAAAACTGAGCTTCTTTTGGTATTTAGTTCACAAAAAATTAAAGTGCCTTTAAGTTCTCCTTAAATAATTTTGGCTATTGTCTATTTACAGATTCCAAAGTGAAGGTGAGAGCTCAGTGTCATAGATTAGGATGTGTCTATATTCAAATACTTAAAGCATCATGATTTCGTTGGCTGTGGGTACCCCGTCCAAAGTTGCAGATTGTAAACATCTTGTAGATGGTTTTTATGAGTCATTGTGGCCAAAAAAAAATCACTGTACATAAGCTAGTAATAAGCCTTTCAAAATTTAGCTACTCTAGGCCTGAGACAAGACATATAGTCTCTTACGAGTCCCATCTACCATGTCTTTCTAACTTGATAGAACTGGCTAGAGCTTATGAACCCACTGGAATGACCTTCAGGATCCTGGGTTTGCCCCTAGCCATGATCAGACATCAAAGTAGGACTTTAGTGAAGGAATGTAGCCTTAGAAAAAGTGAAAAGTCTGTAATTAGTGATGTCCTTCTAGAATAATTGTTGATTTTTGTAGGGATTTGCTCTGTTTGATCCCTAGTGTCTATTACTAAGAACTTGTTGAAAGAAGAAAGAAGGATGGAATATTCTTATCATCCTATCTAATATCAGCATAGTTTAGAATCTATATCGTCTTATCACCAAAGAGTATCTTATAAGAAACTTTTTGTAGTCTAAGTATACCCTTACCCAGGTGAGTCATTATTTGTTAAAGGAGAGAAATGAGGCCAGAATTCAGAATTTAAGATAAGAGTGGTTTTTATTGAAAAGACCTTGTTGAATGCTGGATTCCAGCATAGTGCCTGGCACATAGTATTATATGATATTAATATAATATATATATAATATTAATCAAATGTTTATTGATTAATTCTTGGCTCATTCAAAATGTGGCTTGGCATAGCCATCTCATTTTTTTGTATTGTCCAAACCTTAATCCATTTTAGGGTGTGTTTTTTTTAAAAAAAAAGTCTCTTTAAAGACATGGTCAAATTCAAGCTGAGGAAAGTAAAATTAGAGCCCAGAATCCAGGTGTAGGGGCTGAAGGGACTTTGGTGGTCATCATGTCCAATGCCCTCTTTTTACATACGAAGAAATTGAGTCTGGCAAGTTCGTAAGGCAAAATTTGAGTTCGAGACATATGGCTCCAAAGCCAGCATCCACCTGTATGCATTTCTGGACATCAGTGGACACTTAGTTGAACATATACCTGAAAAATAATTTTCTAATCTACAGTACATTTAACAAGTGATTATTCAGCCTATGATGGAAGGCCTCCAGTGAGGAGGAATCCACCACTTCTAAGATACCTCATCTCATTGCTGGATAGTTCTGACTGTTAGGAATGTTTCCACTGTTCCTTAGCTAGATCATCTGTCTAACCAGGCTTCACAATCTTCTTTTTATGAAGTTGATTTAAAATAAAATGATTTTAAAAATTATTTATTACTTTAGTTTACAACATTTGTTCCATAATCCCTTGAATTTCAAATTTTCTTCCCCTTGCCCCCATGGTGGCATGCAATCAAATATAGGATCTACAAATACCTTCACATTAAACATTAGTCAAGTTGTAAAGAAGGATCATAACCAATGGAGGGAACAATGAGAAAGAAGAAACAAAACAAACAAAAAAAGAGAGAACAAGTAGTTTGCTTTAATCTACATTCAGACTCTGTAAAGTGATTTTTAAAAAGTTTTTTAATGCTTTTTATTTTTACATCACAGTCATTTCTAAATTATATCTCCTCATTGAATCCTCACTTGTAGGGTATCAAAATGCTATTAAACAACATATAGTGATGATGTCAGGCACTGTATGA
Organism: Petaurus breviceps papuanus; assembly: GCF_028583685.1. NCBI lineage: Eukaryota > Metazoa > Chordata > Mammalia > Diprotodontia > Petauridae > Petaurus > Petaurus breviceps. The sequence continues at coordinate 8,947,995 of NW_027186349.1, forward strand.
ACACATTCCCCATAGTTCTTCACTTTTTTTCTTGAGGGACTATAGATATGTGTCTATATGTTTTCTGGGACTAAGTTTGGTCAATACTGCTGTCAGAGTCCAGTTTCCATTTAGAGTCCTTTTCATATGTAGTACATTAATAACAGTATATTGCTTTCTTTTTTCCTCAAGAAGCTTACATTCTTTTTTTATTATTAATTTGTTTGTTTACTTTTAGTTTACAAGATTCAATTCCACAATTCCTTGAGTTTCACATTCTGTCCCCCTTCCTCCCCTCCCTCCACCCCCATGGTGGCATGCAATCAAGTATAGGATCTCCAAATACTTTCACATTAGACATTAGTCAGGTTATAAAGATGCGTTATATCAGATGGAATGAAAAATGGTAAAGAGGAAATAAAACCAAACAAGAAAAAGAAAAAGATCAGGTAGTTTGCTTCAATCTGTATTCAAACTCAGTTCTTTCTAGTTCTTTTTCTGGATGTAGACATCTTTCTTCATCATGAGTCTTTTGGGATTGACCCATATCACTGCATTGCTGAGAAGAGTCCAGTCTATCAAAGTTGGTCGTCACACACACGTCTTGTCTGTAATTGTGTACAAATTCCTCCTGGTTCTACTCTTCTTATTCAGCATCAGTTCATATAAGCCTCTCCAGGTAGATATGAAGTCCATCTGCTCCTTGTTTCTTATAGTACAATAGTATTCCATAACATGCATATACCATAACTTGTTTAGTCATTCCCCAATTGATGGGCATCCCCTTAATTTTCAATTCTCTGCCACCACAAAAAGAGCTGCTATAAATATTTTTGTACATATGGGTCTTTTCCCCACTTCTATGATCAGTATATTGCTTTCTTAATTCTGTTTACCTCTTCTGCTCTAATCTCTGCTAAACTCCAAACTCACATGTCCATCTATTCATACATCTCAAACTGGATGACCAGTAGACATCTTAAAGTCAGCATATCCAAAATGGAATTCATTATTTTTTTCCCTAAACCTTCTTCTCTCCTCAACTTTCCTTTTCCTGTAAAGGAAGATACCATCCTCCCAAGCCCTCAGGCTCACAATCCATGTTTCTCCTGATTCCACATCTAGCATACTTAACCCTAAAACGTCTTGCACCTCTATACCCTTTCAGAAAAAAACAAAGCAAAAACTGATGGAAGCTTAAGAGATAGTGGTAGTTTTATTGGGGCAAAGATTGGAAGCTTTCCTTTAATCTAAAAAATGAATCTATAGACACACTGTGAAATTTTGGGGCCTTCGTTACAGCACCAATAAACAATTTCTCTTCCAAGGTTGCTTTTATTTTTCTAAACTGCAAAGGTAGTAGAATTCCTAGTTGAGGAGAGGATTCAAACAATATTAAATTAAATTTTAGTGCTAGGAGTATTCTTGTAGAATGCAAGGGTCACATTTGAATGCCCCAAGTTTTATTGACTTTTAAAAGTTATTGTCAGTCCTGTTACTCAACTCCAGACTTCCATGAGCTGATCGTATTTGAATTTTGGTCAATAAAAAAGTTGTTTGTTTTGAGAATTTTCCTTCTTTCTGAGTAGTATTTGTCACCTGTCAAGGCAAATGTGTTTATCTACCTAGTAATAAATTCTAATGGACCCAGAGATAAGTTTATTCAATTTTCCCTTCTGTTTGATCGCATGCATTCTTAATGTATACATATGGCATGGTGATAAAATGTATGGGAAGTCATTTTAGAAATTCCCTTAATTGTACTTGTGAAATTTCTAAGGATATTTTTCAAAGTGAATTTTTAAATAGCAAATTTTGTTTAGGTGATGATGTTCACTAGCTTGTGCTGATTAAATCTTCTCTCTGCCATGGTCTTAAGTGATAATAGATTCTGTAGGACTTAGAAAAGTTTCTAATGTGGTCTTCTCTACAATAAAGAAAGTTTTCCTCATGTATGGGACATCATGGCTGTCACTGTGGTAGTATAAGGATGTTGATCAAGGAGTTAGCAGTCACTTTTTTTTTTTTTTATTAAAAAAAGACTTGTTGCTAACAAGTAAAGAATTCTTGCCATCACCATATTTTTGCCGGAGTGAATTGCTTTTCTCTAAATAAGGAACCTTGGTTGCTTGTGTTCCAGGCACTGAACTATATTCAGGTGAATATAGAGACACAAATGAAGTTACCCCGCTGTCTACAACAAGTGACTATGCAATATATACAAAATAAATATGAAGTAATTTGGGGAGGAGAGAATTAACATGTATGATGTAACATGTAGATGGTGCAGGAGCCAAAGCTTTAACGAAATTCAGAGTTCTCTGAGGCAGAGGTGAAGAGGGGCATGTATTCTAGACATTGGGACAGCCTGTGGAAAGGTGTGGAACACAGAGGAATAATAAGATGAGGAAGTAGGCTTTGATTGGAATGAGGAGTGTGGAAAGGGAAAGTACTATGAAATTAGCCTGGGGAAGTAGGCAGGAACCAGACTGAAGGTCTTTAAATGCCACAGGGGGATTTGTGTTTTATCTCAGAGTCAGTGGGGAGCTTCTTGAGCATGGTCACACCTGTGTTTTGGGAATATGAATTTTGTAATTGTGTAGAGGGTGAACTGGAGGTGATTTGATACAAGGACCAGTTAGGAAGTGATTGTAGTGGCCCAGGAAAGACATGGTGATGGACTGAACTAGGCTGGTTGGTGATTGTGCAAGTGGAGAGGAGATGGATAGAAGAGATTGTGGAATAGAATCAAGACTTGGCAACTAATTGTATAGAAGAGATGAGAGACTTTCTTCATTCATTTGTGGACATTATTTATCAAAGGTGGCAAAGACATAGAGAACAGGATAAACGTAGACAAGTTATAATAGAAAACATGATTTCTCTTTGAGACAGACTTATAAAAGGAGGTCTACATTAAGACTTTTTGTGTAGTTATATGGTTTGTTAGTACTATTTTGGCTGTTCTAGTCAGTATACAAAATTCAGATATTGATGACTGAAAATTTGGGACACGTCCTTCTTAAAACATGAAAGGGACATATTGCTATGCGCATCTACTTCCTACCTTCAGCCTTCATCTTTCCCTCCTCACTCCTCCTCCCCTCCCCACCGCCCCCCATTTTGATGAGTAAACCCAGGTTTCTTTCTTTTTATAATTTGTCCCTGGCAGGTTGCTCTGTTGTCAGGGCAGAAATTAAGAGGTATTAACAACTTGATTGGGTGACACTAAAAGAACACCTGAATATAGGTCATCTCTTTAGTGTCTCACCAGTTTCAGAATGAGTGCCATTGTTTGGGTGTGTTATAGTGAGGATTCTTTTGGTATAAGGGTTGGATTCTTTGACTGCTGAGGCCCCTTCCTCACATTTTGTGCTTCTGGGATATATGAAGCAGTAAGGTGGTTACAGTGAATGGACTAAGCTCCAGACCAGGTCCACACAACATACGGCCTGCAGCCCACCAAAGGATTTTGGGCAGCCTGTAAAAAATGTAGAGGATGTAAAAGAAAGTAAAGACTTAACAAGTGCTTTGTGGGACCCTGCTTAGCCTGTCTTCCACTAGTCACTATTGTGTCCGTCGTGTGATTTGGCAGGGGGGCTGGCACTGTGCACTCTCTTCTGTTTATAACATGACCTCTGTCACCCAACCATAGTCAGTCTGTCTAGTCTGAGAGCAGTTAGAATTATAACCTCAGTTATAAATGTTTTCAGTCATTACTGGCATTGAACAGAGACAAAGTGAGTGCAGCCACATACCAGCCCAGCTGACTGCCCACTATGGGATGAGCAGCAGCAACTTGAGGGCTTCTCCTTCACTCACTGCACGGCTGCCCTCCGAGTTACACGAGTAAATGTTAAATGAGTGAAAGCCACTCAGTTCGGTATTTCTTGTATGTGAGCAGTTGCTGTGGAGACTTTTTTGGTTCTAACATTAAAGTTTTTGGGGTGACTGTAAAATGGGTGACAAAAAGATCAAAACAGAACAGAGAGTGTTTGATCCAGAGTGGACAAATAGACTTGTTTACTTACATGAGAGACAAAAATATTGTGCCTTGTTTGCCAAGAAGTAATAGCTGTTCTGAAGGAATACAACAATCTTCATCATCATTTCACATCAAAATATCCTGACTTAAGCAAATTGGATACCAGTGAAAACCAAATTCATGTATCCAAATTGTTGAAAAATCTCATTAGGGATCAACAGTTTTTCAAGAAAGTGAATTCAGAAAATGAGGCAACTACTAAGGTTAGTTTTCAGATTTCTAAAGAAATTGATTTCAGACATGATTCTGGAGTACAATAAAATGATTGCTATCCAGAAATGAGTTCCACTAACTAAATGTAAACAGTAAGAAAACCTGAAAAATGTATTAAAACTTGTACCACTTAGCAAAGTAATTTTTAATATTAATGTGATTTCATGATAAAAATCTTAAGCAATACATGTAATTAATATTAATTGAAATTTTCCATTTTAAAAATGATTTTTTTGCAAAATAGTTTATCAATAATTACAACTTTACTGAGGCCAAAGAAGTTTAGCCTATTTTAATTTAGCATATTTTAATTTTGACGGCTACCTACTGCCAAGTTTTGCAGGTCTGCTCTGGACTTCAATTCAGTAAATCCCGAATTTACTTTCTCCCTCAGACACTTTATTAATAACTATGTAGCCCTGGGCAAGTCACCTAAACTCTTTTAGTCTTTGTAAAATGAGGATAATGATTGCACCTACCTCCCAGAATTGTTGTGAGGATTAAATAAACTAAAAAGTACTTTTGCTTTATAAACCTGAAAGCACTATATAAATGTTAGCAGTTATTATTGTTCTTGAGGGCAGAGACTATATTTCCAGCATTTAATATAGCATTTGAGAAATGCTTGTTGAATTGAAAGGGTCCATATGAAAACATTTACTTGGTTTAGGACAGGGGTCAAATGAGACAGTATCATTGCTGCATCATTTTTCTAGGTGTTTTTATCAGTCCTGTATTTGACTCCCAAGAAGATTCCTGTGTAAAATGAAATGAATCTACTCAATGGAGAAGCTTGTGAAACTGAGCTGACATAGAGCCAGAACAAGGACACTCAGCTGGCAGCATTATCCACCTGTGGGCATCAGGAAGGTTTTGGCCTAGACAAAAATGTTTTTGACCAGTCTTCAGATAATTATCATTGGCTTTGCTGAGGGATCTTAACAACTGGTACTTTACACCAATTAGAACATGTTTGATCAATAACCAGCTTTCATTTAGCATTCTTTAGTCTTTATTCATGGTGAGAGAGTAGTGAATAATTTGAGTGTTTTTCACATCTTAGAAGCCAACTCATAAGAAGGATAACATTTGGCAGTAACTCAGTAGTACCAACACAGCCTTTGGCTAGCAGGGAAAACTGGAATTGGAAAAATTTGATCTCTCAACAAAGTACAAAAGTGAACGTATGGTCATTAGTGTATACTTGACAATTGAGATTAACCTCCTTCTTCACAGTACAACTCAGAATACCATGGATGTATAATGGCCATACTTATAGAAGTGTTCTTAATCTGACATGAACTTGATAATTATATTTTAATATAATTGGTTTCTTTGTCATTCTATATATTTTATGCATTTAAAAACGTTATTCTAAGAAGTGGTCCTTAGGCTTCTTAAGACTTCCAAGGGGATCTAGAAGACAAAAGGTTGACAATCCCTGCTATAGGAGAGACCCTTTTCTGAAGCAGTTCCTAATTCTTTTTATCCATATGCAAGTTCATATCTCATAGTTTATTTGATGACTTTATTTTCCTAGCTTATTGACAGTATGCACATCTTTAAGATATTTCCTTGGTTAATAGACTAAACTGAGGGAGTGGTGTCCAGGACTACTTTTAATTAGTGAGAATTTTGCTTTAAGGAACTCAACATTTATGAGTAGAAATTCTGTGAAAATAAAAGAGAAAATAGGCATAGCAGAAAAATTGTATATATATACATATGTGTATGTATGTATATGCATACACATATACATATATTGAGTTAACAGTGCTGTGCAAAACAACTGATATTTTATACAGTGCTTCAAGGGTTTCAAAGTGCTGACCTTGCATTCACTGGACACTGGTGTTAGAAATAGTTCATCTCTGTTCTAGTGTTCCTCATGTAGACCATACGGAAAAGTGAGTTTCAGATTTACCTTGTCTTTGGCACTACCAGCTTGTATTTCTTGGATTTGCTGGCATGTGTGGGTGGCAGGGCAAGCCACAGAGGATATAGGACAGATGGCAAGATGTCATAATGAGTAGGCCCCGGTGACATAGTAGATGGATGAAAGGGATTTGAAGGGTGTCTTGGGCTGGCTAGATAGGGAGGAGACAGTCTTGTCTGACAACTTAGGCTGAGGCTCCTGCATGAGCACCAGTAATAGTAGGGTTGGTCCAGCCTAGGAGTCTTGTCATAGCACTATGGTGTATAAACAGTTCAGACTCTGTGGCTTGGTTGGTTGTAATTGGGGATGTTAATCAATCAGATCTAGATCCATCCCACTGTCTCCTCTGCTATGTGGGTGATTAACATCATTCTTCTAAGTCAGACTGATAAGTAGAGTAGCCATCCCCACGCCACTTCGTGTTGGCACCAACTGCTTAGGTCAGAATTCTGCTTTGAATACTGCTGTTGAAACAGCCAACGTGTGGTTCACCAAAGGTTGTGGCTTCAAGGACCCAAGCTTAGACTCACTGACACTGTCTTCATTCTGGCAGTATGCCTGAAGCTCAGATAAGCCATTGATACCATAGATGATACGATCATGAGCATTATACTTGTACCTTACAATGCATGGCTGGCTAATTTATGAAAATGTAGATTAAAATGAAGACTAAATTGCTCTTCCTGTGCACATATTGGGCATTTATGGTCAAATCAAAGTAAGAAACTGACCTTGGTTTATGAATAGAAAGATCATTAGATAATGAAGGAGGTGAGAGAGGAGAAAGAGGAAGGGTTGGAAATCTCCCCATCCTTTAAAAGTCAGCCAGAAACTGCTGCTTTTTGCTACTCATACGTTGCAGTTAAGTGTTCCCATTTAATCCTGTTTTTAACTTTACACTATCCAAAAAAACCTCACTGGGACTGTTTGTGTTTTTTGTTTTTACCTAAAAAGGAGCCATGTAAAAAGTTTTTTGCTAACAGTAACAATAACTAGCATTTATATAATGCTTTAAGGTTTGCAAAGCACTTTGTAAATATTATCTCACTCATTCCTTAAAATAACCCTGTAAACTGTCCGCATTGGAAAGATGAGGAAACTGAGGTGCAGAGAGATTAAATGATTTGCCCAGGGTCATACTAGTGACCCAGTAAGTATCTGACACAGGAATTTAATTCAGGTCTTTCTGACTCCAAATTCAGCCCTCTGCCCCCTCTGCCTCCTAACTTCATCTTTTAGCAAGTTGCTGACACCTCAGATCCAGTCCTGGCTCCTCTGTTTTACTACCTGTATCATCTCTCGATCTCGTCCTTGGAAAATAAGCAGGTCAAGAGTAGCTGGGGCGGGGGTGCAGTGACCAGAGCACTGGCCCTGGAGTCAGGAGGACCTGAGTTCAAATCCAGCCTCAGACACTTCACACATACTAGCCATGTGAAAAATAAAAAAGTTTAAAAGACAAAAAAAAGAGTGGCTGTGGTCCTTTGCTCCCTGCGCCTTTATCCTGCAGCTTTGCTGGTACCTGGCTTTTTGCCCTGGACCTTTTACCACCCAGCTTTCCCTGCTCTCCCTCATTACCTTTGTGTATGTCCCAATTCTGCTTTGACTTTCTGTCCTCAACTTGCTCAAGAGCCTGCTCTTACCTCTTGTCGCTGCATTTGTCCCCAATTTTAGACTCCCCTGTTTTAACAACCATCAGAACCTTGTTTTGGGTTGAACTTTGGGTCTAAGCCCACGTGTTTTCTGTGTTGCCAGCTTTGCGTCAGATCTGCTGGTCCTGGCTCCTGGCTCTGCAGTGTGTGACTGTCTGTCGTTAGCAGTCTTTGTGCTGACATGTTGTAGCATCATCTTTCCTCAGTGTAAGAGCATTCTTACTATGCAGATCAATCAAGTGATTATTTTTCATCAGTATGTTTCTTAACAGCCACTGTAAATTGAACATTGCACAATTATCCACTGCATTTGGACCTATACCAGCTGTTTAGTTGATGACTCCTGAATTGATCCACCCTTTCTCCACTATGGCTGTGGAGCCGAGTTTGTCCAATGGCTTTTCATCAAATGAGTGATTTTAATGTTACCAGACCAGCAGAGGAGACAACTGAGTACCAAGAGCTTCCTATGCACAGTGCTTTGTTTTACATTGTGGGTTTTTTGTCCTTTTTAATTTTAAGTTTAAGCAAACAAAGTTGGTAGCATAAGACTCTTAAACTAGAAATGAAAGACAGTTTCTATCACTTAGGATACTCAGGCATATGAGGTTGAAAAAAAGACTACCAAGGAATAAAACTAAAATTTTGTATGTGGGGTGGGGGGTGGGGGTAAGGCAAAGGGGGTATGCTCACTGAAGTAAAATAGAGGAAAAGAGTTTCTCTTGAAATGAAGAAAAATTCCCTGCTCTCTGGTGTTCTTTTGAAAAGAAGCCAGGAAGCGTGCCCATAGTTCAAAAAACCCTCTAAAACTAAACTAATGGAAAAAGCCTAAAGTGCTAGAGGCTGAAACTTAATATTGAGGAGGTGGTATGTTGTAGGGAAAAATCTGTCTGGAAACCATACCTCAGGGTGACTAAAAATAGAATGCTTACTCATTTGGAACTTTGGGTGGTTAAAGGAAGAACTTTTTTTTTTTAAGATTTCATTGTGCCATGTGGTCAAACCTGAGGTATGATTTTGGGTAGGCATACCCAACCAAGGCTACCCTAAAAATAATAACCTTTTTAATCTGAGTTAAGATTTATTTCAGAGCACTGCTTGAGCAATAAGACTTTCTTTTGAAAAGCTTACCTTGGATGAGGTCATTATGTATAGGATGAAGCATTAAAAAAAAAAACCAAACCTTTATTGAATACCTGCATTACATGAGATGCTGTATTTTGTTTTTTAGTTGTTTTCAGTGGTGTCTGTGACTCTTCATGATTCCATTTGGGGTTTTCTTGGCAGAGATACTGGGGTGGTTTGCCATTTCCTTCTCCAGCCCATTTTACAGATGAGAACACTGAGGCAAACAGGGTTAGATGACTTTCCCAGGATCACACAGCTAGTAAGTGTCCAAGGCCAGTTTTGAGCTTAGGGAGATGAGTCTTCCTGACTCCAGGCTCGGTGCTCCACCTAGATGCTGTAAATAACATGTCATAAAGAAATAGTTGTTTCCTTAATTCAGTGGAAACAAGTTGATTAAAGGATTTTCTTGTCTTGAGGTTGCTTTTCAAAACAATTATTACGTAATTGAATCAGTATCATAAGTATAAGATCAAGGTTGGATTTCTATTTATTAGCAGTGGATCCTGAGGTTAGTGAGTCACTTATTCCCTCACTTGATTTTAAAATTATTACTGGCTATTAAACCTGAATTGGCTTGTCTTTTGGAGAGAAATATAATTTATCTTCTACTGTAAAAAATGTCTTCTTAGTTTTCAAGAAGCTATGGAAAAGATGAGGCTATATTTTTAAAGCATTAGAAAAAACATTTTTGTAATTATTCCCAGAGTTCATACAGTTCATAAATCATTTCTTACTCAGTGTTCTTTGTACTTCTGTTTTAATCTGGCTTATCAGGTTAGATGATTGTAAAAATAGTTGATTTCAAATTAAAAGGGAGTTTAAAGTAGAAAAGTTTTCAAGTAGAATTTTCTCTGTGCTTTGCAAATATCACTTCAAATTTAAGAGTAGAATTTTATCCCCATATCTAACTAGTTTGGTCATACTCTTGTTTTGATTTCACACTTGTGATTTAAACATACAAGTCATTAAATGGTTAAACATGGTGTTGTTAGGGTTAGGTCTGTATAAGCAGAAGTGGATATATACATTCTGGGCCCCAAATAGCTTAAAGTGATATTCAAGCTTTTAAGAATAGACATGCTCCATCTTTCTTCCAGCTTCAAGTAAATTGATTAATCAGTGTCTTCAGGAACAAAATTCTCATTTTATCACTAAGAGTAGGAAATGTAAGTTTCTTTTTTTTTTTTTTTAACACTAAGTTAAAAAGCAAAGGTAAGGAAGAAAATAAGTATTACATATGTTACCTAAGTATGTTTTTACATTTTTCTGTTTTCTTTGCTGTAGTTAGACTCTAGAAGAGCCAAATTAAGAAACCCTAATTCTTAATTACATTCAGAGATTTTAGTTTGTCAGTATATCCTAAACTAGCCTATATTGTTGGTTTTTAGTGTAACAAAGATTAGGTCTCATAACCTATCATAATTCAAAAGATCCCTTCATAAGGTTGTCTTTGTATCTTAAAGGTGCCATATCACTTGAAAGCAACAAACTCACTTAGCTGAGTTTTAAATATATCAGTGTACCCCCAGATGTTGATCCCAGATCCTAAAGTGAGGAAATCCCAAAGGGACAAAATGTATGTGTGTTGGGGGGGTAATTTTGGAGTAGAATGAAGAAAATTTGGTTCATTTCCATATCCCCAAAGAACTACATGTAATGCGTACCTTTGATATTCGTACAGTTTCGTTGGAGAAACTTTTCTGTGGAACTCTGTATTCATAGCACACAGGTTTCACAAAATAAGGATCAACCTAAGTTAATCATGAACCTACGCATAAAGCCTTTCTTTCAGAATAAGCCTTTACAGGAAGGCTGTAATCTCTGAGGTTACCAATGACCTTTTAATTGCCAAGTTCAATGGCTTTTTCTCTGTTTTCATTCTCCTGAACCTCCTGCCTCTCCCCTCCTCTCTCTTTCTATACATACATATATGTGTGTATATATACATATATATATAGTATTTGACATAATTCACTATCTTTTTCTTTTTTGAATGTCTTGATTCCCTTGACTTCTGACCCTGTACTATCCTTACAGTAAGTATAAAATGTATATGATAAGAAATAGGATCCACAATCATTTTGTTTTTTCTCCCTCTTCAGATTTGTACAAAGAAATTTGTATTTATATTTGCCTTGGTTAACAACTTTAACTCATTACCATCTTTTAGCCTTGATCATTTCATTGTCAGTGATCTGATACATAGGATGAGTTTATGGGTTATGGACTTGTACCTTGCTATGTAAATGACTGTCTTTGTAAATCAAGAGTTAAGTTTCTTCTTAGTTTTACCCATTCTGATAGCCCAGGCTATTTTCTCCTGAGGGAAACAGAAGAAAGTCACATGGTGCTTTTTTGTTTCCAAGAACCATAAAATGTATTTGAAAGAGTGTTATTTATAAGATAAAATAATGAGTTCTTTGGTTTGCAGATCTTAGAAAGTGAACTTTCTAGTTCTGTAATGCATGTCAAAGAGAAGGTTATAATTGGCCCATAACAGTCCTGAGCAATACAGGTGCTATGAATTGGAAGTATTGTATTAGAAAACTTGTTATTTTGGCACAGTGGCAGCTGTTGATGCTGCCGCAGGGGAGATTTTGGTTTCAGGGAGACTTCTCTGATTGCAGTGAGACCTTACTGGTCACAGGGATGGGAGGTGTCCACCCCATTTTCTCTTTGAGAACGATGAAACTGTTCCAAGGGCAGACTTAGAAAACTGTAACAGTCTGGGAGAGGAGGTTTCAAGGTCAAGTGAGGGAAAAGATTGTTATCCTCAAAATAAAATAGTATTTCAGGATGAACTAAATAAAAAGGGAGAGGGACTTTTTCGGTTTTTTTGTCAGTTTTTTTTTTGGTTAGAATCTGTTAGTTGTGTAGTATGTAGTATAGTAAATAATCTATCCAAGGCCTTTCTTGAATAGGGTTTAGCAACAAATTTGTTTTTGTTAACTAACGAATCAGCTTAGGTATATCTTCATTTATTTATTTATTTATTTATTTTAAGCAATCAGGGTTAAGTAACTTGCTCAAGGTTACACGGCCAGTTATTTCTGGGTGTGGTGCTAAATGTCTGAGCACGGATTCGATCCCCAGGTCATCCCAACACTGGAGCCGGTGCTCTTACTCGCTGTGCTACCTGGCTGCCCAGCTTAGGTATATTAAGGAAAAAAGTGATTTAAAATGTGTGAACGTGTTCGTAGCATCATGTTGCATCTGTTGAGTAAAGAAGAAACAGCACATTAAAGGAGAGTTGCATTGTTCTGTAAGTGGAAGTGCTCTGCTGAACTGGGCTCCATTTCTAAGTCTACATTCCAACAACTCTCTTTTTCAGGTGCTTTCATTTCAAGGAAGATAAGTCCTCATGGAGTTTTTCCCATTAAAAAGACAGTTTGAAGAAACCATATGTGCTCTTGGCAAATCAGATCTGTTAATAAACAGCAGCACATTATGTACTAGCTTTGTATGTAAGAAATTGGCAAGTCTACTACTGTGGGAGTGCTGAAATACTGTCTTTGCATGCCTTAACCAGTATTGCAAATCTAAGGGACGTCTCAAATTAATCGTTTTCAAGGAATTCACATGCAGGCAGAAAATGTTTCATAGAGAATGGGTGTAGAAATCTGCAATCAAGAGGGCTATACAGGGGCATCTAGGTGGCACAGTGAATAGAGCACTGGCCCTGGAGTCAGGAGGACCCGAGTTCAAATCTAGCCTCAGATACTTAATACAAAAAACTAGCTGTGTGACTTTGGGCAAGTCACTTAACCGCAAAATTGCCCTCCAAAAAGCAAAAAAAAAAAGGGATATACAGCAAGTATATTCAGGGGATCCCTTAATAAGATTTTTGTTGTAGTTCTTAAAGATTTCAGAGCTTTTTAGAGCAGCAAATTCACTTAGCCACAGAATACATCTGAGTTTGAAATATATTTATGAACCCTCTGAATGCTGGAAAGGTATACCTACCTGGGGACACCCAGAGGATATACCATTCAGCCCTCTCATTTTGCAGATAAGGAGAATTGAGGTTACATAGATACTAAGTGTAAGAAATGGAATTTGAACCCAGATCCCCTAGTTCCACAGCCTGTGTTCTTTCTACTATACTATACCATAACCTCCCTTCCCCCCGCCCCCGAATTTTCCTTTAATTTGAGGCACATTTTAAAAGTAAGTTAGTAGAATGTTAGCAGGTTAGTAGGGTTATTTTGTTTTTTTGTTAGAGAGTGCAGCTATTTTTCTGTTGTCATGGCTTAAAGTACTTAAAAACAACAGTATTAAAATATAAAACATTTTTAACTTGGCAAGTTATGTGGAATGGAGGGGAAAATCTTATCTGAAGAAGAAAGATAGCCTGGTTAAAGGGCACATTTTTGGGAACTCTTTATACATTCAGATTAAGTGACTTGTAGATGAGACTTGGACCATCCATGAGTGATTTATATTTATATGTAATATATGTATTACAAGTAAATTTTATGTGAATTGCAAACCCAAGTTCTTGATTTGGCAGATGGTAACCATTGAAACACTTTGCTTTGCATGGTATGTATCATGTTTATATTTTGGAAAGTTAATTTGGTTTGCTCAGCATATTTATAACATGTTAGGGGAATTTTCAAGTTATGCTCTAGTGCATAAATGGCTTATAATACACAAAGTAATTCTGTTTCACTGCCGTCTTTTAAAGCATAATTCATGGAAACTCCCAGTTAAAGAAGAATCATCTTAGGAGGCAGTAATTGGATCTTTGAAATACTTTTTCTTTGTAGTCATCTCCTATATTTGACCTTTAAAAGGGTAGGCGCTTAGGGGAAGAACATTCACGCTCTCTCACTTGGTTTATCATTTTAGTTTTTTTACTTTGCCGTCAGTTATGCAGGTATTGAGTAGACATCCATACCGTCATTAGTAGTAGTTGCTGTTTTGTCATTTTTTTCAGCCATGTTCAACTCTTCATGATTCCAATTGAGGTTTACTTGGCGAGTATATTGGAGTTTTTGCCATTTCCTTCTTCAGCTCATTTTACAGATGAGGAACAGGGTAAGGGACTTGTCCATGGTCACACAAGTAGTAAGTGTCTGAGGCCTGATTTGAACTCAGGAAGATAAGTCTTCATTCTCTCCAGGCCTGTTGCTTTGTCCACTGTGCCACATAGCTACCCTTATCATTTGAGCACAAGTTTAAAAATTTTGCTGCTGAACAGAGCAATGATTTATAGATTCATTTTCTTACCTATTTAAAAAAGAAAGAAGAATATTTATATGCTAGAAATTCCTTTAGCCTAATCAGAAAGCTTCGGCTGATTATCCTGGATGCAGGAATTGGAAGATTTTAAATTCTTAATTGCAATTTAAATTCTTATGACCAGTCTTTTTTTCCCCCTTGGAGGCAATTGGGGTTAAGTGACTTGCCTAGGGTCACACAGGCCACATTTGAACTCAGGTCCTCCTTGACCCCAGGGTTGGCGTTCTACCGTGTTTCCCCGATAATAAGACCTATCCCGAAAATAAGCCCTCCCCTTACTGTGTAAGATTCCTCTAAAATAAGCCCTCCCCCGAAAATAAGCCCTATTGAGATTGCTACTGTAGTGAAGGTGATCCCCTGCGCTACACGCTACATTACGGTACCCTCTGTATGCACTGTGCCCCCCCACCGTGAAACGCACGCCGTGCTCCGAGCTGCATCCAATCAGAGCTGCAGCAGTGAGCGCGTCATCCTGTTCTTCCCCAGTGATTTGCTTATTGAATAAAGGTACATTTTTTTGTTCACATTTACCTGTTTATTAAAATTGCTGTCAATGTTCATTAAAATAAGCCCTCCCCTGGAAATAAGCCCTCTGGTGTTTTTCTGTCCAAAAAATAATAAGACAGCACAGTAGATACCGTATTTCCCCGATAATAAGACACTATCTACTTGCCCCTATGACAAATCTTTTAGCACTCTGTTGTGAAAGGATTTTCCTTCTCACCATGATGGTGACAATCAGTGTGATTGTCTGATGGAGTGGCTTAAAGTTGAACAAGGTGGAAACATGGTAAATGAACACTTCAAGATCTGAGAGGTTACTGAGTAGATACCTTTAAACGCACACAAGCACACAGGATTCCACAGGGCACCACAAAAACAGGAACATATCTATATAAATTATTCAGAGAGAATCATTTTACTTCTTGTCTTTTAACATTGCATCAATGAAGTAATATACTTTTCTTTACCTGAAGGCTTTGTACAGCATATAAGTTCACAAACTGATGTCCAGTAGATGCATTTATTCAGGAGTGAGATGGGTTTCTGTGGAACTGATAACAGATGAGGAGGGAGCTAATGAAAGGTTTAATCTGTGGTGAGCTGTAAGCAGCTTTTCGATATTTCCTGCTGTTGTAACCTCCAGGAGAACTGCGGGAGTACCATCTTTCATTACATTGTCACAACTGCTGGGAGTTCAGTACTGCCTGCATGCTGTAGAATTCTGCTTATCTGTGGAGTCTTTGATTTATGACAACAAGAGGGCAAACTAGCTTGTAGGTCAGCTCTTCCTGGAGTAAGAAAGGGTTCAAGGAGGTCTTGAGATTAGTAGAATCTGTGAAATCTCAATAACACTTCTGAAATATTTGGTAGTAGTGTTTTGTTAGTTTAAGACTGCTTTAAAATTGGAATTGTATTTTATAACCGATTGTGAAATAATTGTCCTTATTCATGTTTCTGCCCTCTGGGAGCATTTAAAACGAGAGACTTAGGAAGCTTGCTTGTATCTTGACTCCTCACTACTGTATATCACTAGAGAGAATTTTCACTGTAGTGTGGAATTTAATGCACCAGGAGAGGGTTTGTTTTCCCAAGATTTACATTGTCAGTTGACAAATCTCCTTGGCAATCGTCCCAGGTTATGTTTTTCGCACAACAAAAAATTGTGAGTTTTTAATGTTATATATCATATAATGCTTTTTGATTTGTCTAATGTAAGTAGTTGAAGGAGGGCATGGATGTCTCAGAGAAATCTGTGTGGAAAATAAAAATTGATTATGAGAAGGCTTATATTAATAATTGAAAAGTTTGCTTGTAGATCCCAGGATGGATTTACTACACGGTTTCTCTAAATCCCAGTTGTCACATAAGAAGTTCACAGGCCTAGTCTACTAGTATACATCTTTTATATGTTCCAAGTTGAGGAGTGATATATATTTGGACTGGATTTGGGATTTCAGCATAAGGAGCTCCCGGTTAGGAGACTCTCTTATCAATACAAATCAGCAGCCATTCTGCAGCTTACAGTTTTCTAGAGTTTCCTGCGGCACTGAAAGTTTCAGTGTTTCATATGCATCTCCTTTTCTCCACCCTAGTTGGTGCAGGATTTCTTCACCTCCTGTTTGGATTATTGCAATAACCTAATGGGTGGTCCCCCTTCAATTATTTCCTCATTCTACTCCATCTTCCACTCACCTATCAAAGTGTATTTCCTAAAGTACTGGTCTGATCATGTCTCCTCCTTCCCCCCCCCCCCCATAAGTTCCAGTGGATCCCTTATGCATTTAGGATCAAATATAAAATCCCCTGGCTTTTTTAAAGCCCTTTACAAACTGGCCCTTTTCTAACTTTTCAGTCTTCTTAAATTGTTTTCCCTTCCAAGTGCTCTAAAAATCTACCAGCATTGGCCTATTTGCTATTCCTTGGCCACAACACTCCATCTCCCAACCATGCCTTTCTGCAGGCTGGTGTCATGCCCCCCCGCCCCCCCCATGCTCTCTTGTCCTCTCTCTCCATCCAAAAGGCCATGGCTTCCTTTAAGACTCAACTCAAATCCCAGTTTCTGCAATAAGCCTTTCCTGTTCCATTTGCTTTAATGCCTTCCTTCTTACATTATCTTCATCTATACTGATCTATGTCTTGTACAATTTTTCTGCATGTTTTCTTCCCCTTAGAATATGTGTCTGACACCTAGTAAATACTTAATAAATTATTGTTGATTGACTACTGTCACACAGACAGTATTTGTCAGTTGGTACTTAAACCCAAGACAGTACCCAGATTAACCTGAAGGTACCCCCTATTCATTCTACATACTGTGAAGCCTCATAAAGGTGGTTATTATAGTGGGTGTAGGTGTGGGTATGGGTTTGGGTGTGGATGTGGATTTATATATGCCATGTGTTTTCCCCAAACACATGTTAGAGGTAGGACCCATGTCTTTCTCAAATTTAATCCAGTATACTATAGTTCCTCTGATTGTTAAAATAGAAGCTGCTTTTTGTTCTTTATCTTTTGTGCTATAGAAATAGGCATAGGGGCAAAGTACTTCAGTTATAATTAGTACAACCTCTTTTAGTAAGCACATCATCTTTCTGATCTGTGTGTGGTACGAGGAGTTCTGTGAAGAAAAGGCTAGAAGTAAGAAATGAACAAGAGTTAATGAGACAGAAAAGGAAAATGATAAATGTTGGAGAGGATGTGGGAAAATTGGGACACTAATGCATTGTTGGTGGAGTTGTGAACTGATCTGAGAGCAGTTTGTAACTATACTCGAAGGGCAACCAAACTGTTTATATTCCTTGATCCAGAAACACCACTACTAGGTCTGTATCCCAAAGATATCATAAAAAAGGGAAAAGGATCCTCGTGTGCAAAAATACTTATAGCAGCCCTTTTTGCGGTGGCAAAATATTAGAAATTGAAGTAGGATGCCCATCAATTGGGGAATGACTGATTTAAGTCATGGTATATGAATGTAATAGAATACTATTGTGCAGTAAGAAATGATGAACAGGCAGACTTCAGAAAAATCTGCAAAGACTTGTATGAACCGATGCTGACTGAAATGAGCAGAATTAGAAGAACATTGCACACAGTATCAGCAACGTTGTGTGATGATCAGCTATGAATAACTTAACTCTTTTCAGAAATAGAATGATCCAAGGCAATTACAAAGGACTCATGATAGAAAATGCTATCCACATCCAGATAAAAAACTGATGAACTCTAATTGCAGATCAAAGCCTACTTTAAAAAAAAAGCTTACTTTTTTCATATTTTCTTTTAGTCTGTTTCTTCTTTCACATCTGTGACTAATATGGAAATATGCTTTACATGATTGCACATATATAACCTATATCAAATTGCTTACCATTTTAGAAAGAGGGGAGGGAAGGAAAAAAATTTGTAATTCAAAATTTTGTAAAAATGAATGCCAAAGATTGTCTTTACATATAATTGGGGGAAAAAATACTATTTAAAAAATAAGAAATAAATGGGGGAAAAAAAGAAATGAGACAGAGTACAGGATAAGTTGAGCAAGGGAGGAACCTAAATTCTCTCTTCTACCTCTTCCCTCCCCCCACCAAACATACTGTGGAATATGAAGATAGATTTTAAAATTATTGTTATTTAGCAAAAATCTTCCTTCCCTCCTTACCACCCCTCCCACCCTTGAGTGAGAAAGAAGATATATCATTAAAATATAGTTGTGTCACTCACTGTCCAGAGGAGGGACTTGCTGAGAGTCCTGTAAGTTGCCTTTTGCGCCTTGTGGTAATGTGCTGCATCAGTAGGAAACCAGACACAAACACTTACATGCCAACATAAGAATATAGCTTTGTAGCTAAATTGAATACAGTGTCAAACCAGATTTAGTGAAATATACTGCTTTTAAAGAGAATTCCTTGAAGACATGTTAGGAAGTTACTTACTAAAGCAGTGTAGTCTTTTTTCACTTTCTCCTCCCTCTCCCCAGATGAGCCCTGCCCCATTTTCTTGAATTTCGCACTCACAGTTTATCTGTCTCTCTGCCTCTCTTATTAGAATTAGAGGACCTGAGTTTGAATAATGACCTTGCCCCTTACTACTACTTGGGTGTGTCTTTAGACAAGTGATTTATTTACTTTCAGCCCATTTTGTCATCTACAAAATGAGGAACTTGGACTATATGAACTCTAGTTATAAGGTCATTCCCAGCTTTAAATGGATGATTCTAAGTAGATACTTGCAGCGAACATTGTGAGTATAAAGAAAAGTAACCTGAAAAGGTGGAGGTTGCAAGAATGTGTAGTTTTGGGTTCCTCTTGCCTGTTCAGTTATGATGATGTGTTGTTTAATCCCTGTGTTGGACCAGGGACTAGATGAGGAAAAGTGCTGTAGGCCAAATCCCTTATTAAAAAATATCTGCCCTGAACTTTTTACCAATTTGGAATTTATTTAAAGAATCTGTAGTCTGGTAATTAAAATCATTTGGGGTGCCAATACCCTCCCTTGTTCCACTGTTAAGTGTATTATTAGTCATTCATAGTGGAGTGCCAGTTTGCCAGTTACTATAATTAGATTAATACTTAAATGAGACACCTTAGTGCTTGGGGATTTTGAGAATGGGATGTGATTCTTGGAAGGGTGTAGCCCATTGGTTACACTGGAATTTAGAGTGTGAGTAAGGAGATAGAGATGGGAAGACAGGAAGGGAAAATGGGATAGACCAAGGAAAGACCTTGCCAGCAAAAACTTGGAGTCCTTCTGGTGGATGGAACACAACAACAATAATCTCTGCTCTGTCTGGCACTTGTGCTCCAGTTGGCTGGTGCCCGAGTGTGAATGTCAGTCTGTGATTGAAAGTCTCACAAACTCATGGTAGAGTATCTGTTCTCTCTTTTTAGCTTGTTTATCTGATAGAAAGGTTAAAGGAATTTATTATGTAGTGCAAGCAGCATAATTCAGCTTCAGAAGGTTCACTTTTTGTTATTTTGTCAGATGTTGTAGGTGCTCATCTAGTTTGCGCAGTGCAAAATGGTATGCCTTTATGATCCCTTTCTCTCACTTCTGACTTATTTGTGCCTTCCATATACAAGTTCTAAGGCCCCAGCTTTGTTCTATACAATATCTCAGTTCCTTACATATGACCCACCTTTCCTTCCATTAAGATTCTATCCCCAGTCTTTGTTACATTCCTTTCCTTTCTGTAGTTCACATAATTTGTTGGCATTGTATTACCCTACTGGGGAAATCACAGAAAAGACCTGTTCTTCATATTGACTTCCTGTTTTTTTTTTAATTCAATTTTTAATTTATTAATTTGTTTCCTTTTAGTTTACAGGATTCAATTCCACAATTCCTTGAATTTCACATTTTGTCCCCCTCCTTCCCCTCCCCCACCCATGGCATCTTATAATCAAGTATAGGATCTGTAAATACTTTCACATTATACAATGGTCAGGTTATAAGGATGGATTATACCAGCTGGAATGAAAAATGGTAAAGAGGACATAAAATCAAATAAGAGAACGAAAAAGATCAGGTATTTTGCTTCCTCCTGGATATAAATTTAGTTCTTTCTAGTTCTTTCTCTGGATGCACGTTTTTCTCTCCATCATGCGTCTTTTCGGATTGACTTATATCCCTGCATTGTTGAGAAGAGTCTAGTCTATCAAAGTTGGTCATCACACATACCTTGTGTCTGTAATTGTGTACAAATTCCTCTTGGTTCTACTCTTCTCACTCAGCATCAGTTCTTTTAAGCCTCTCCAGGTAAATATGAAGACCGCCTGCTCCCCGTTTCTTATAGCGCAATAATATTCCATAACATGCATATACCACAACTTGTTCAGCCATTCCCCAATTGATGGACACCCCCTTAATTTCCAATTCTTTGCCACAACAAAAAGAGCTGCTATAAACATTTTTGTACATATGGGTCTTTCTCCCATTTCTATGATCTCTTTGGGATATAACCCTAGGGGTGTTATTGCTGGATCAAAGGGTATGAAAGTATTTATAGCCCTTTGGGCATAGTTCCAGATTGCTTTCCAGAAAGGCTGGATCAGTTCACAACTCCACCAACAATGCATTAGTGTTCCAGTTTGCCCACATCCTCTCCAGCATTTGTCATTTTCCTGTTTTGTCATCTTAGCCAATCTGACTGGTGAGATGTGGTACCTCAGAGTTGTTTTGATTTGCATTTCTCTAATCAATAGTGAATTAGAGCATTTCTTCATGTGCTTATAGATAGCTTTAATTTTTTTCTCTGAAAACTGCCTGTTCATATCCTTTGACCATTTATCAATTGGGGAATGACTTGTATTCTTATAAATTTGACTCAGTTCTCTGTATATTTTAGAGATGAGTCCTTTGTCAGAGACATAGGTTGTAAAGATTCTTTCCCAATTTCCCACCTCCCTCCTAATCTTGGTTACATTGGCTTTATTTGTACAGAAACTTTTCAATTTCATTTTATATTTTATAATGTTCTCTAATTCCTGTTTTGTCATAAAGTCATTCCCTCTCCACAAGTCGGATAGGTAAACTATTCCTTGTTTTAGCAGACTGCTTACAGTATCAACCTTTATACCTAGATCATGAACCCATTTAGACTTGATTTTGGTATATGGTGTTAGATAATGGTCTATGTCCAGTTTCTGCCATACTATATTCCAGTTTTCCCAGCAGTTTTTGTCAAATAGTGAGTTCTTATCCCAAAAACCAGGGTCTGGGGGTTTATCAAACAATACATTACTGTAGTCGTTGACTTCTGAATCTCGTGTGCCTAATCTATTCCATTGATCCACTCCTCTATTCCTAAGCCAGTACCAAGTAGTTTTGATAACTGCTGCTTTATAGTACAGATTGAAATCTGGTAAAGCTAGTCTACCTTCCCTAGCATTTTTTTTTTCATTAATTCCCTTGATATTCTGGACCGTTTATTCTTCCAGATGAATTTTGTTACTATTTTTTCTAACTCTATAAAGTAGTTTTTTGGTAAATTAATTGGTATGGCACTAAATATATAATTTAATTTAGGTAAAATTGTCATTTTTATTATATTAGCTCGACCCAGCCATGAGCAATTGATATTTTTCCAATTAGTTAGATCTGACTTTATTTGTGTGAAAAGTGTTTTGTAGTTATGATTATACAGGTCCTGGGTTTGTTTTGGCAGGTAGATTCCCAAATATTTTATAATGTCTACAGTAACTTTAAATGGGATTTCTCTTTCTAGTTCTTGCTGTTGAGTTTCATTGGAAATATATAGGAATGCCGAGAATTTATGTGGGTTTATTTTACATCCTGCAACTTTGCCAAATTTATTTATTGTCTCAAGCAGTTTTTTACTTGATTCTCTAAGATTCTCTAAGTATATCATCATATCATCTACGAAGAGTGATAGCTTGGTCTCTTCTTTGCCTAACTTGATTCCTTTGATTTCTTTTTCTTCTCGAATTGCTACTGCTAACATTTGTAGTACCAGATTGAATAAGAGGGGTGATAGTGGACACCCTTGTTTCACCCCTAATCTTATGGGAAATGCTTCCAGCTTCTCCCCATTGCATATAATACTTGCTGATGGCTTTAAATAGATGCTACCTATTATTTTAAGGAAGGCTCCATTTATTCCTATACTTTCTAATGTTTTTAATAGGAATGGATGTTGTATTTTGTCAAAAGCCTTTTCTGCATCTATTGAGATGATCATGTGGTTTCTGCTAGTTTTATTGTTGATATGCTCAATTGTACTGATGGTTTTCCTAATATTAAACCATCCTTGCATTCCTGGAATAAATCCTACCTGATCAGAGTGTATTATTCTTGAGATAAGTTGCTGTAGTCTTTTGGCTAGTATTTTATTTAGATTTTTTGCATCTATATTCATGAGGGAGATTGGTCTATAATTTTCTTTCTCTGTTTTATCTCTTCCTGATTTAGGTATCAGTACCATATTTGTGTCATAAAAAGAATTTGGTAGGACTCCTTCACTAATTTTCCCAAATAATCTGTAGAGTATTAGAATCAATTGTTCTTTAAATGTTTGATAGAATTCACTAGTGAATCCATCTGGCCCTGGAGATTTTTTCCTAGGGAGGTGACTGATGGCTTGTTCAATTTCTTTTTCTGAGATGGGATTATTTAAGTAATCTACTTCCTCTTCAGTTAATCTACAGCAACTTGTATGTTTCTAAATATTCATCCATTTCCCTAAGATTGTCAAATTTATGTGCATACAATTGGGAAAAATGATTCCTAATTAATTGTTTTGATTTCCTCTTCATTGGAGGTAGATTCACCCTTTTCATTTTTGATACTCATAATTTGGTTTTCTTCTTTTTTTTTTTATCATATTGACTAAGGGTCTATCAATTTTGTTGGCTTTTTTCATAAAACCAGCTCTTGGTTTTATTTATTAGTTCAATAGTTTTCTTAATTTCGATTTTATTAATCTCTCCTTTAGTCTTCAATATTTCTAGTTTAGTATTTAATTGGGGATTTTGAATTTGTTCTTTTTCTAGGTTTTTTAATTGCATGCCCAATTCGTTGAGCTCCCTTTTCTCTAATTTAATCACGTATGCACTCAGGGATATAAAACTTCCCCTAAGAACTGCCTTTAATGCATCCCACAGATTTTGGTATGTTGTCTCATTATTATCATTCTCTTGAATGAAATTACTGATTGTTTCTATAATTTCTTGTTTGACCCACTCATTCTTTAGGATCAAATTGTTTAATTTCCAGTTAGTTTTTAGTCTGTCTTTCCCTGGCCCTTTATTGCATATAATTTTTATTGCATCATGATCTGAGAATGATGCGTTTAATATTTCTGCCTTACTGCATAGAATTGTGAGGTTTTTATGCCCTAGAACATGGTCAATTTTTGAATATGTGCCATGAACTGCTGAGAAGAAAGTATATTCCTTTTTATCCCCATTCAGCTTTCTCCAGAGATCTATCATACCTATCCTCTCTAAAATCCTGTTCACCTCCTTAACTTCTTTCTTGTTTATTTTGAGGTTGGATTTATCAAGTTCAGATAGGGGGAGATTAAGGTCTCCCTTACCTTTACCTTCTAAGGTCTACCCTTCCTTTACCTTCACCTCTAGGAATTTGGATGCTACATCACTTGGTGCATATATGTTAAGTAGTGATATTGCTTCATTCTCGATGGTGCCTTTTAACAGGATATAGTTTCCTTCCTTATCTCTTTTAATTAGGTCAATTTTTGCATTTGCTTTATCTGAGATAAGGATTGCTACCCCTGCTTTTTTTACTTTAGCTGAGGCATGATATATTTTACTCCAACCTTTTACCTTTACCTTGTATGTATCCCTCTGTTTCAAATGTGTTTCTTGTAAACAGCATATTGTAGGATTATGATTTCTAATCCATTCTGCTATCCGTCTCCGTTTTATAGGAGAGTTCATTCCATTCACATTTACAGTCATGATTGTTATCTGTTTCTTTCCCCTCATCCTATTCCTGCCCCTGTTAATGTTCGTATTTTCCCTCCCTTCTCCCTTCCCCCCCCTTAATAG
The DNA here is from genome assembly GCF_028583685.1 of Petaurus breviceps papuanus. Classification (NCBI taxonomy): domain Eukaryota; kingdom Metazoa; phylum Chordata; class Mammalia; order Diprotodontia; family Petauridae; genus Petaurus; species Petaurus breviceps. The sequence goes on from NW_027186349.1 coordinate 8,972,220, forward strand.
TTTTCCTTTTGACCACTGCCTCCCACAGTGTTCCCTTTTCGGCCCCCCTCCCTTTTCCTCCCCTTTTCCCCTTACTACTTCCCTCCCTACAAATCACTCCCACCCCCCTTTTGTAACCCTTTCCCCCTCCTACTGCCTGTAGGATATTGTTATACTTAATGAGGTATGCTATTTTTTCTTCGCATCAAGAATGACAGGAACAGATCTCATGCAAAGCTCCTCTCCCTCCCCTCTTTCCCTCTAAAATGATGTGTGTTCTCCTTGTTTACCTTTCTAAGTCACTGTTGCTTCTCGTAATTGGAGCTTGAATTTTCCATTGAGTTCTGGCTTTTTTATCAAGAAGGTCTGGAACTCTGTTATATCATTGAATGACCATCTCTTTGCCTGGAAGAATATGCTCAGTCTTGCTGGGTATGTGATCCTTGGTTGTAATCCGAGCTTTTTTGCCTTACTGAAAATTGTATTCCACTGCCTCTGATCTTTCAGTGTGGAGGCTGACAAATCCTGTGCAATCCTCACTGTGGACCCTCGATATTTGAATTGTTTCTTTCTGGCCGCTTGAAGTATTTTCTCTTTTATCTTGTAGTTCTGGAGTTTGGCCACAACATTTCGAGGATTTTTCAGTTTGGGATCTCTTACAGCAGGTGTCCGGTGGATTCTGTCAATTTCTATTTTCCCCTCAGGTTCTAGTATCTCAGGGCAGTTTTCCTTAAGGAGTTCTTGGAGAATGTTGTCCAGGCTCATTTTTTCATCATAATTTTCTGGTAGGCCTATGATTCTCAGATTATCTCTCCTGGATCTGTTTTCCAGGTCAGTTATTTTTTCTTTGAGGTATTTTACCTCTTTTTCTAATTTTTCATTTTTGTTGTTTTGCTTGGCTAATTCTTGGTTCCTCATAGAGTTATTTGTTTCCATTTGTTTAATTCTGGTTCTTAGCAAATCATTTTCCTTGGTTAATTTTTGAAGCTCCTTTTCCATATCATACACTTTTCTTTTTAGAGAGATGTTTTCCTCATTATAATGTTTTTCGAATTCTGCTATTTTCGTTTTGAGAGAATTATTCATTTTGTCTTCTATCTCTCTCATTTTGCTTTCAAAGTTCCTTTTGATCTCATCTAGGAGAGCCTTCTGTGTTTGGGATCCATTCCCTGTTGAAGTCTCAGCTGTGGGTGTGGAGTCCACAGTGTCTCCCTCTGAGGTTGGTTCCTCCCTCTGAGGATAGTAGGACTCTAGAGTCTTTGTCTTTGTAGTCTGCTTTCTACCCATTTTGAGGCAGTGTCCTAGCCACGCCCTTCCTCTAGGATCCCAAGCCTTTACTGTAGAGGGTTTTGCCCTGGGGAAAGAGTTACTATATTTTCAGGGTCAGAGGGGGGTTTGGAGCAAGTGGGGTTCACTCTGCCATCCTTGTCTTTGGAGGTCTTTGGCTTTAAAAAAAAAAAAAAGATTTCTGGGCTATGAAGTGGTAGCCCCAGAAGTGTTTGCTGTCCAGTATAGGGGCCCCTGTATTTGCTTCTTACCTTGCTCTTTCCGGTCCCAGCCCTTTGGTGATAGGCCTGGTAGTGGACCTTGTGGTTGGTGGGAAGACTTGCCCTCCGAGTTGATCAGGCCCCTTCCAGGCCTGCGTCCACCACGCCTTCCCGGCCTGCGCCCGCCGCGCTGCCGCCCCCGCACCTTCCCGCGCAGGCCGCCGTGCCATCGCCCGCTATTATTCCTTATTAGAACTTGTCCTTCGCATCTATGTATTGATAAATCTGGAAACGGCCACAGGTGCTGCTGATCTGGAGTCCCTCTGGCTGGCGGCTGGTCAGGCCCGCCGTGGGGCTGGGCTTGGCTCCCAGAGCGTTGGGCTGGCCAACTTCTGCCGGCCTGCTGGGCTGTTCTCAGCGGGAGGTTAGCTTCTCTGTGTCATTTTGTGGGTTCTGCAGCTCTAAAGTTTGTTTAGAGTCCCCTTTTTACATGGATTGGGGAGGGTCGTGCTTCTACTCCCGCCATCTTGGCTCCGCCCCCCCCTTTAATGGATCTGACTTCCTGTTTGAAATTCTCACTCTCCCAGCACTGGGGGAGCTGGATCTCACATATGAGTGAATATTTGGATTGTAGTGAGCATTGTTTTTGAGTGAAATCACCCCAAACAGCAAAGAAATAAACCACCTGATGGTTAAAAGGGGTTCTACAGCAATAACATTCTTTTTGCATATTTCTGTCACTTCCAAAATTCCCAAGATTGGGAGAAATGAGAAGGGATTTTGAAATAGGAGATGAACTAAGTTTACCATAGATACCATCAATTTTAAAGTTGCCACCTCTTGTCACTTGCTATCTAACATTGTAATCTAATAAAGTGCTAGCCATCCATCATTAAGTTAGATCAACAGCAAGCATTTATTAAGTATTTATCTTGTACCAAGCTTTGGGTTAAGCTCAGGGAATACAAACACAAGAAGAAAATCTCTGCCCAAAAGGAATTTACATTCTAATGAGGGAAGACAACATATAAAAGGGAGTTAAAAGGGGGTGTAAGGGGAGAAAGTATTCTGTGCTAAGACATGTTAGATAAAATCTGGAGAGTCTGGTGTAGAGCTTGGGAGAGGAATGAAAACATGATGGCAGACCTGAATGTTTTCTTTTAAAATAATGGTTCTTAGGGGCGGCTAGGTGGCGCAGTGAGTAGAGCACTGGTCCTGGAGTCAGGAGGACCTGAGTTCGGATCCAACCTCAGACACTTAACAGAAAAAAAAAAAAACTAGCCATGTGACCTTGGGTAAGTTACTCAACCCCAGTTGCCCTCCAAAAAGCAAAAAACCCCAAAAGATGGTTCTTGGAGCAATCAGCCAGTCAGAGGAGGGGACTGCAGATTTGGAGTGTACTTTACCATCACAAATGATGTAGATGTATTCCAAGATGTGTAATACCACTGTATGGGAAATTATCTTTTTTCATAAACTTGAACACTTAGTGGACTTGTGGCAGAGAGGGATGGTGGAAGGAAGTGACTGCATGCTGCCCAGAACTAGAGACCTCCTTTATGTGATCATTGGCACTAACATTTCTTTTTTTGTTGGATTTTCCTCTACTTCATACTTTTACCACACCACCAAAAAGACTTCTTAATTTAAGTAAAAAACTATTAGAGGTTTTAGAAAGTTGTGTGTTTGGGGGAAGAAGGGGAACATGGAGAGAGAAATGGTGTCACAGCCTCATGTGTTGGGTGGGACGAGGGGGAAAATAAGTTAGTGGATGGTCTTTATGGGGCTCTTAAACTTTCTGGTTATCTAAAGCTACCATGGCTAAACTATAGGGTGGATCTTCGGGCATATAGCCTAGATCCAAACTAGTTGGCAGGCCACTTGGACCTGTACCAGGATGCAACATGTGGGGAAAGTGAGTGCCAAAGTAAGGCACCATCTGTGTGGTGGTGCCTGAATGACTTGAGTGTGTAAACATCTATGTCCTCAGGGCAGATGTCTGAAAGTCCAATGAGCAACAAGGGCTGGTTTTCACATTATACACAGGGACGATAGTCGAAGTCTCCCTGCTAGTATTTTCCAACATCTTGGCTGTGCCACATGTGAGGAGATAGTGGGCATAGATCAGTACATACAGCATCTGTGCTGCCTACTCAATCAGGTCACTCTAATTGGGATTATTAGAGTCTGACTCCTCCTCGGGTTCCAAGTTGAGGATCATGTCTAGTGCCTTCCTGTATTGGGGTACCTGTTCAGTGAACCCAGTGAGTTTGAACTTGTCCTGGATAATCTTCACCCACTTCACAGTAGAATTCATTTCCACAAAGCCCACAGAACCATGAGGTCCTCCGAACTACTCATCTCATCAGCCTGGAACTGGGGAGGGGGAAATTGTTCCCAGGAGCTGCACAGTAAAAGTCAAGGACCTGACCACTGCAGGAAGCAGCGGTGGGTAGGGGAGAAGGAAGGGGAGGCACTAACGTCTCTTAAGGAATATGATGGTGAAGGACAAATGAGTAAAGTGGCTATATCCACTCCATACTGTCAGAAGGTATCAGTAGTCTGCTTCACAGTAACCTGTTTTCTCTGGCTGTCAAACTCCTATCTTTTGCTTCTTGTGATATGGTTACCTTCTGCCAAGCTGAAAGCTCTTTCCTTGTGCCTTCTTTCTGTTCTCATTCCCATCTAGCTTAGCCTTAGGCTTCCCCAGTTCCTATTTTCCTTTGTGCTCTTCTTCCACTTTGTCCTTTGCAGCTTTATGCTATCATCACCAAATTTCCTTTTATCATAGGTCTCTTCCTCTCATACTATTTGCATCTTCTACTTAATGAAACCTATTTGATATCATATCCTTAGCCACTCTTCAGTACAGGTTGTCCTAGAAAAAGGAGGTGCCATATTGATCTCAGTAACACTTCTAGGTTTTCTCTCTTATCATTATTCATATCATATTCAGTATTCCCTCTTCCTTTCAGGGGAATTCTATCCATCAACATCACCTTATCCATACCCTTTGTATTCTTGTCTGCCAGCCTCCAGGATACCCTATTTTTTTTCCCCTCAAGGAATTTAGAGTCTTTTTAGCCCAACCTCTGTCCTCTTACATTCAAGTATGTACCTTATATTTGAATACTTGAGTATTTATAATGATCTTCCCTTAAAAACCTTGGCTTCAAAATTTATACCTCTCCTTATCTTCCATGATATATAGAGAAATAGCTGTCTTCTTCACTCTACCTTAGCTACCTACAGAAGCATTCATGGCCTGACTGGGACCTCATCTTCATGGATGTGCAATTTCCTATGATCTTGAAGTCTAAAATAGCTTCTCTAATGGTTACCTATTATTCACTCTTTTCCTTCACCATACTGTGCTAGTGACAGATTATCACCCATATAGCCCTTCTTTAGTTTTATTTTCCTGCCTTGTACCTTTAATTAACCATCTTAACTGCAAACTTGTCCTCAACTTTTGGCTTCCTTTTCTCCTTATCCTTCTGTTGATAAAGCGTTGGTAGTGTTTAAACCTAGGTCCACCCTGATTGCTCACCTTGTACCTACTGTACCCTCATTTATCTCACTTAGTCAAGGGGCATTTAGTAAGTGCTTACGATGAGTCAAGCGCTGTATTAAGCACTGGAGATGCAAAGAAAAGCTAAAACATGGTCCCTGCCCTCAGTGAACTCATGTTCTAACGAGAGAGATGATTATGTACATATAAAATATATTTAGTTCAAATGGGAGGTGTTCTCAGAGGGAAAGAACCAACAAAGAGAGGTGAGAGTGGACCGGTAAGGTATCTGACAGAAGATGGGATTGTCTCTGAGTCTTGAAGAAAAGCAAAAAGTATAGGTGAGGATGGGAGGCAGTTAGTGAAAAGACATGGAATTAGAGGTGGAGTGGTCTTTGCTAGAGCAACAAGAACAGTTGTGACGGTGGATCACAGAGTACTTGGAAAGACATGAAGTTTAAGATTACAAAGGTGGTAAAGGGCCTGATTGTAAGGGCTTTAAAAGCCAAATATAAAATTTTCACTTGGACCCTTCTTGCCACATGTTAATACTCATAATTCTTTGATGGACTTGAGCTCACTGCCCACAGGGAATGTTTAAAAAGTCTCATGTCAAAGCCCCTGGTGTTCTCATAAGCCCTGATCTTTCAGTAGTCATAGATTTAGAGCTATAAGGTATGGAACTCACTTGATTTGACCCCATCATTTTACAGATGAGTAACATGAAGCCCAGAAGTATATGGGTTGTAAGTTTCAGAGTCAGGATTTGTATCTCTAGGTACTCTGTCTCCAAATTCAAACCTTCTCCACTTCTGCCGCAGTGCCCCCAAAGGACGTGAATTTAACTCAACCAACATTTATTTTATTCATTCATTCATTCATTTATCTATCTGTCTATTTATCTATGTATTTGCTTACTTTTAGTTTACAAGATTCAGTTCCACAATTCCTTGAGTTTCAAATTTTCTCTTCCTACCCTCCTCCCCCCATGGGGGCATACAATCAAGTATAGGATCTGCAAATACTTTCACATTGGACATTAGTCAGGTTATAAAGAGGGATTGTGTCAGATGGAATGAACAATGGGAAAGAGGATATAAAACCGAAAAAGAAAAAGAGTAGGTAGTTTGCTTCAATGTGGATTCAAACTCAGTTCTTTCTCTGGATGTAGACATCTCTCCATCATGAGACTTTTGGGGTTGACTTATAACCCTGAATTGCTGAGAACAGTCCAGTCTATCAGAGTTGGTTGTCACATATCTGTTGTGTCTGTAATTGTGTACAAATTTCTCCTGGCTCTACTCTTCTCACTCAGCATCAGCTCCTCGTTTCTTACAGCACACTATATATGTGTTTATTTTTTAAGAAGGGAGTACATTCCACGCATGGGTGACTGCCATTGGAGATGGGAGATGAGTATCAGGTGTGAAGAAGAGAGAAGGCTTGTTTGTCTATATCATGGAGTTTGGAAGGAGAAAGAAGAAGCAGTGAAGCTGGAAATATAGGTAGGATCCAGGTTGTATAGGGCTTTAAGAGCAAGATCTAGTATCATATTTGATTGAAATTAATTTATATTTGATCTTACAGACAAAGAAACTACTGGAGTTAGTTGAGTAGGAGAGTCACATGTTAGGTCTATTCTTGAGAAAAATTCTTTGGCAGCAGTGCCTACAATTGATTGGAAGGATAAATCAAGGAGGCTCTGGAGGTCTTCATGAGGGCAAAGAAGAAGTAGAGGAGGGGTGAAACATAAAAGACAGTAAGATCAGATAGGGAAATGTCAGAGTTCATAATTAGGGTTAGAATTAATTGTGGGTAATACAAAATCTTGTATGTGACCAACCCTACATGTGGTTGAGATAGAGTGAAAGAATTGGTCCTTGTTTTTTTGCCTTTTGGAGGGCAATAATTGGGGTTCAGTAACTTGCCCATCGTCACGGATAGTTTTTTTTGTGTTAAGTGTCTGAGGTCGGATCTGAACTCAGGTCCTCCTGACTCTGGGGCCGGCGCTTTACTCACTGTGCCACCTAGACACCCCTTGGTCCTTGGTTTTAAGGAGACTGAAGAAAAGGAAGTTTGAAGGATCAGCTTCATCCATATGAGAAGTTCTCTAGTATAAAAGCAGGTGAATTAGGAGCAGAACTCCTTGAGAAAGGAGAGGGAATAATCTGGGCTGAGCAATATGTTACATTACCATAATTTTGACTGGATGGAATTTTGAATGAGAGGACTTCAAAGGAGGAAAGGTTACTGAGCAAAGGAATTAAATGGAGACTTTGAAAGTGATGATAGGAGCAAGAAATATGTGACTCCCAGGCTAATACTATATTGAGTTATGAGAGAGATACTTCTTAAATGAAGACTTTGAAACCATACATCATCAGCTCCCTCATTTCCCCTACTTCACACATCAAAACCTGTCTAGAATAACATTACTCCTCACCCTTTTTGTTCCAATGTCTGATGGTAGTGTTCCCTTTTTTTGGTGTACTTTATTCTGTCCCCTCTGGAAACTTGCCCATTGAGAATACGTTCCCCACCTTCTCATTTTCAACCTTTCTGTACCTTCTGTCTTGAACTTGCTGTCTGCAGACATTCTCATCTGTCTCGTTCTTAAGAAAACAAACAAAAGTCATATGTCTCTTACCCCCTTGTACTGTTAATTTATATAGTTTCTTCACTTTCACTATCAAACACCTCTCAAGGCCATCTGCACTCAGTTCCTTTATGTCTTGACTGTCCACTGATAAGTCATCCTTTTGCAGTTTGGTTTCCAAGCCCTCTAGACTGAATGCTGCTCTTAAAGGTTACTAATGATCTTTTAGTTGGGCCTTTTCTATAGACTCATTTTCCTTGACTTCTCTGCAGAAGAATGCAGTAGACCTACCTTTCATAGGAAGCTTTTTCCACCCCTCCCCCATCCTTAAATCTAGTGCATTTTTTGTATTGATTTATCCTATATAGAGCTTGTGCATGTTGTCTTTCCCGTTCAACTGTGAGGTCTTTGAGAGCTGGAACCTTTCTTTATATCAGCTTGTGCCTTTCTTTATATCATCAGCGCTTAGTATATAGGGCCTGGCATGTTGCAGACTTACTTAATAAATGTTTATCGACCAACTGGGCCACATCATTTCTCCTGGGTACTCTCCCTTTCCCACTTTCAGTGGTACTTCATTTTGGTTCTCTTTTTTTTTTCCCTTTCTTATTCAACATGTTCAAAAAAGAAATTATTATCTCCCTCCCCTAAACCTGGCCATCTTCCAGAAGTTCCCTGTTTCTTTTAAGCAGTCTTTCTCATCAGACAGGTTATACCCTAGGAGTCATCTTAGACTTTTGCCTCTGTCTCACTCTGCTCTTCTCCATATATAATCAATCATTCTCCTTTCCACTTTTATGCAGCTGCCAAAATCTTCCCAGGGTTAGGGGCCTGAGGAGAAAATATAAACGCAGCCTGGTAGTTACGACTTTCCCCAGTTTGGCTACTAGAGATTGAATTACTAACTGTTCCCATAATTGTTGAATTCTGTCCCCAGTGGCAGCATTTACACAAAAGCCACCCCTCCAGGCCTAGAATATACTGTTCTCAACTCTTTCTTCCACAGTCATATGCTCCTTTGAGGTTTTCTTTTTTCAGGGATACCTCTTCTGAAGCCTTCCCAGATTATGTAGTAGTTATTTAACTTCTGTACTGTCTGTCTCCCCAACAATAGAACATTTTTTTTTTTTACCCTGGACATTGTTTCATTTTTACCTTTGTTTCTCTGTCACCTGGCGTTTAGTAGATTTTTGTTCAGTTTAACTGATCGTAGGTACTTTAAATGCTTCTCCATTTACCTTCCTCCCTCTACCCCTCCATACCTTTGACACATTGTATCAGCAATGCAGTATTCACAATGTCTATGGTAATTATAGATATGCTGATGTAGTTATCAATCATAAAATATATCAGGCTTTCTATATGGGCGATAAAGCTGGAACATTTATTAAAATACCAAAAGACTGAGTCCCAAAACCAGAAAGTGAAAGCCATCAGAGTAGTTATGAAATGGGCACAGGTAGATAAAGTAGAAAGCACCCACATTCTCAAGTCTTTGAAACAGAACAGGCTACCTCAGGCAAAGGTCCTCCTCTCCCCACTCACAGCAACCACCCAGCATCCAGGAAGTGCGCTCTCAGCAGCTCCGGCCCCTGGCAGTCCTCAGCAGGAGTCCTTAGCAGAAATTCTGGCTGACTCAAAAAGGGGTTTGTGCTTCCGCTTCCGCAGCCTCTGCTGCTGCTGCCGCCACAGGAACTCTAGCTTGGCTTCCGCTTCCTCTTGCTCCACCCCTTCCTGCTACGTCAGCAAGTCCAACGGGGCATAGAAGATCTTTAAATCCCATAACCCTTACACACATCTAGTTAATATTTATAAATTATTTGTAAAACTGATTTTCTATTTCAGTTTAATGCTGTTTCAGTGATAATTTTCCAAGGCTTATGGAATGGAGGAGTTTTTTATGTTTTTCAGGGAAAGTCTTATGAATGATAGCTTTAGCATTGCATGTTCTTAAATTATGACCATGTACTCCTAGTTTTTTTTAGTATAACTTGTTTTTAATATTGTGATTAAATATAACAGTCTAGTTTAAAACAAGTTCTCAAATGTGGTCTAAGGACTCTTGGCAGTTCCTGAGGCCCTTTAAGGTCAAAAAAATTTTCATAATAATACTAAGATGTTATTTATCTTCCCTTTTCTTTTAATTTTTTTTTTCTTTTTGGAGGGCAATTGGGGTTAAGTAACTTGCCCAAGGTTACACGGCTAGTATTTTTGTGTGAGTGTTAAGTGTCTGAGCCGGAACCGAACTCGGGTCCTCCTGACTCCGGGCCGATGCTCTACTCACTGTACCACCTAGCTGCCCCTATATTCCCTTTTCTAACTACATATTTCCGAAAATCTCCAGATTTTCTTTATATATGTCAACCAAAAATAACATATTTCAACATATTGACTGCAGAAGCAGCTATGAGAACTCAACTGTCTTTTATTAAGCCACATATTAAACAAATTCTCAAAAATATGAAAAATGACTACTCTTTTTGCTAATTTTTTTGTTTTGAAAAATATGGTTATTTTTCATAAAATGTGTTATTCATGTTAAGAATTATTAACAAATATTAGCAATAATAAGTATATTGTTTTTAAGTAAACTAGTAAAAAAATTTTTTAAATGTTAATTTCTAATGGCAAATATTTATAGATGTAATCCATAGATGGAAAAGCTTTTTGGGGTCTTCGGTAATTTTTAAGAGTTTAAAAACAGTATTGAGACCAAAATGTTTTAAATTCATTTCATTCAGCAGGAACATTTCCTGTAATTTTTGACATGATTACTTCATAACAATAGTTCACAAAAAGATACTTAGTGATCATTTGCCTGCTTGTATTCTTTCCCAAGGAGGGGAGGGGGGTGGAGTGAACAGTACAACTTATAAAAAGGAACCCAGAAGGAATTTTGGTAAGATGCTATGTATTCCTTAGCATGAAAGTAATAGACATTATCATATAACCCCTTAGTTTTGTATAGAACTTTACTGTTTACTAAGTAGTACTTTCATGTGTGTGTTATTTTAGCATCACATAAACTGTGAAAGTAATGATCAAGGTGAATATTTTTCTGATTTTTTTTTTTTTAAGCAATTGGGGTTAAGTAACTTGCCCAAGGTTACACTGGCCAGTTATTTTGTGTGGGTGTTAAGTATCTGAGGCTGGAACCGATCCAGGATCCTCCCGACTTTGGGGCCGGTGCTCTTACTCACTGCGCCACCTAGCCTTACTCACTGTGCCACCTAGCTGCCCCTTTTCTGATTTTTTAATGATGGAAAAACTAAGGAAAAGATAAATGATTAAAATAACTTGCCTAGAAGTACTAAGAGGCAGTAAGGATTGACACCTAGGTCTTAAGAGATTTGTAGTCCAATGAACTCCTCTTATATAGGAAACTACCATTGGTCCCTTTATCAAAATTTGAGAGCCCTTTCTTGACTATAAATAAGTGATAATGATATGTGTGGGAAAAGTCCTTAAAGAACTGAATAAAAAAATGAACTCTCATTTTGGCACAATTGAATATGAGCTGTATAAGAAGTTTGTGGTAAATTATTTAGGTCACCTATTTAGTACAAATGGCAAAATTCTAAAAATTATGTTTTGTTTGTGGACAATAAAAGCACAGATTCCTTATTTTTAAGAATCTAAGCCACAGAAGTCAGTAAATCACCAGAGAATTAACTGAGTATGATAAAAAATTTTCAAAATACCTGAATTAGGGTTTGAGATTTTTTGTGATGAGAATACTTTTTTTTTTTTCATTTTGGGACAATTGGGGTTAAATGACATGCTCAGGGTCACACAGCTACTAAATGTCTGAGGCCAAATTTGAACTCGTGTCCTCCTGACTCCAGGGCCAATGATCTATCCACTGTGCTACCTAGTTATTCTGAAAATACTTTTTTAATGTGTACATTTATATTTATATATATATTTACTTTTATGTATTTATTTAAAGCTGTCAGAATAGATAGAAGAAAATAGATTAATGATTATTAAAGTAGTTTTTTAAAAAAGCCCATCAGCTAGGATCATTGAGGCAACTGAGCAAATTCCCATAATGCTAAACCAATGTTAGAGCTTCCTAGACTAGGGTTTGGGCATCTGAGAATAGTGAAGTTCATAGGCCTTAATTTACTAATCTGTAAAATGAGGGATTTAGATTAGATTATTTCAGATCTCCTCTAAAATTCTTTGGGCCCACAAAAAAGGAGTTGGATATTTGGATCTTAAAGTGAGATTATTTTGAATTTTTGCAAAATTCTGCTCAAGACTAATTAAAGCTTTTTCTATTGGGGCAGGAATGAGAAATGCTCTTCTTGAGTTTTATTTACTGCTTGGTTTATAAAGCAGTTAACATAATACACAATCAACAAATAATAAATATGAAAACACATAAAAAGAGACTCCTATTTGGAGCAAATTTGTCTCTGTGTGTGTTTTTTCCCCTAAAAAAACAAAGCGTGGCCAAAATGCTGTTAGAATTTCAGAAAGTTATTCCTGTCAACTTTGGTTTGCTTTTATTTTCTGAATATGAAAAAAAATTACTCTTGTCAAAAATAGGAAAGGAAATCAAGGGTAAAAAAAATCTTATTTTATAGTCCCTAAAGAGGTCAAGTATCTTTTTGAATCTTTTTTTATAACCTAATTGTCTTATACGTTATTCCTTCTATTTAAGGAGAACAGTGAGGAAATGTAATTCATAATACTTGTTTCTTTATCACTTAGAATGGATTTGTTCCAGCTTTACAGTTAGTTTTTCAGAAGGCATTGTGCTGGCTGCATTTCTGTTTAGTTTGCCATTCTCCTCCCTCTTTACATTTATTTTTTCTCTCTTTTAAACCCTAGTAGTACTTCCCTTGAATACCTGTGGATTCCCACAAATAGAAAGGAGAAACTATATTGAGCCTGTCCATTTACTTCCATTACTAGATTGGATACTAACACTTCAGTGCAGCATCACCTTCATCTCTGTATACCCAGTTAATCATTTAATACATGTTTATTGTTGCCTGTTTCTTTATATTTATTTTAGGCTGGCTAGCCTATTCTTTGTAGGCTCTGTTGTTTAATTTCCTTCTAATGGCTTAGGCCAGGTGTGGGGAGAGAACCTGTGACCTGGAGGCCACATGCAAGGGATTTGTTCTGTGAAGTTGAGATCCAGGCAAAGGGCCACACTCGAGGACCTAGAGGGCCACATGTGCCCTCAAGGCCACAGATTCCCCACTCCTGACTTAGGCATATGCTTTAGTTGTGGCTAGTTTACTTGACAGATGAGGAAATTCACTTTATGTATTTTCCACTTTGTCAGATCATTCGTTTTCATAGTCATATGTTTTAGAGCAACATAAAGCTGTTGTCACATCCACACAGATGTCATTGTTTTCTTTACTCGAGGAATAGTGTCTCATCTTTCATTAACCTCTTATACTTGTGTTTTTCTGGTTATTTCCCATAGCAAAAGCTCAGAACCATTGGAGTAAAGAGTTTCTTATAGACAAGTTAGGAAGCAGGGTTGGTCATAGGGACTAGTCTTGCTCCCATCCCATCTCAACAGAAAGATTGAGTGCCCCCTTGACTTTGCTGGCATCTCTGGCAGGTGGTGTGGGTATGGGAAGAGCAGGGACACTTTGGATATTGGGCTCATTGGCAAATTATAATTGTTTCTGTATATTTTAATAGTATAAAATCAAGTTAGGATAAGAAAAGTAATTATTTATGTTATGACCGGTAGTTAAGGTGGTGGAAGTACCACCCTAAAGTATCCCTAAACCAATGTTTCCAGCACATTATAATAGGCTGCACAATCCAAGTTTTAATAGTAAATCGTCATGTTGATTGTCAGTTTACCACTTCTTTTCTCTGTCCCTATATTTGGTATGTGACTGAGTTTACCATACCACTTTAGGACCTTCAGACCCAGTTCTCTGTCATTTGAAATTGCAGTTTAGCACAAACCATGTTTCATTTAAAGTTAGGATAATTTTAATGAGAAGCTGTAAGCTGTGGTTTAGGTTTTCCTTTACAGAACTTACACAGTTGTCCTAAAAAGGTGGTGGGTGAAAAATAGACCTGAAACACAGGAGACTCAGGACAAGAAAATCAGTTGTGGGGAGAATCAGTTACTTCCTTTCCCCATCCATCGAAATCTGTTTCTATATTGTATCATACATGAAATGTAAAAGACCACCCACTGTAGTGGGAAACCCTGAAACTTCCAGGCACACTGGATATGATCAAAGTAGAGTGCTGTGCTTTCTTTACCCTTATTGTTGTCAGAGTTCTCTGATTTTCTCTCTTGCCTTACCACTTTTCCCTCTCCTTGCTCTTTCTTCTGGAGCCTTTTGGGTCCAGTGGCAAGATTCAGATCAGGACAACTGGAGATGGCCCAGGATACAGTGGGGGATCTTGGTCTTTTTAAATTAAGGTCTTTCCCAGGTCTCAGTTTACTGAGACAGCACCTAATCAGTGATTAAGAGTAGGTAAGAAATGGCCTCATTTACCTAGTATAAAAAAAAATCAATCTGGGTGGGAAAGACCCTCAGGTTTCTGGCCAAAACAGAAAATTGCTATTTTAACTGTCTCTGAGCCAGCAGGGCCTGAGCAGTGACCAAATAAGGCGTGGGCTGGGACCTATTGTTGGCCACTCCATGAGAACCAAGAATGATTTGGGTTTAAGGCATGGTCCCTTAAGAAAGAAATCTAGCCCATAAACCCCAAGATATCTTGCAAGGTTTTAGCAATCAAAATTTATATTCCTTTAGGTAGAGCACCTATTATATATTATATATGATATATAAATAAATATATTATGTTATATATTATGCTATTCTGTGTGGAAAGGGGGACAGAAGGAGAAAGGAAGGGCCAGAGGAAGGGAGCGAAGGAAAGAAGGAACTGCGTTGCCCAACTGCAACTACCTAGTTGGTCCCCAGTAGGGCAGGTACTCATAGGTTGTTGTTTGTCCTTTGTTCTTGAAGAGAACCATGACTTTAAGAAGGTGATGCCGTGATTTGCAAGTGAATTGGATTTCAGTGAGGTAGGGCTGTCCAAAGTCACCATCTCTCCTCGGGAGCTATCTGGTCAACTGGCAAGATATAGATCAGGATGATTGGAGATGACCCCCATATCCTATAGTAAACTTCAATATCACTAGTTGGAAACTATCAAATCTATTAAAGTTAAAAAGCCTCCTATTTCCATTTGATGAAAATAATAGGAAAAAAAAACCATAAGAAGAGGAAGTATTACTTAAGGACAAGACATTATAAATGGAATGACTTCAACTTGAATACTTCCTTTCCTAAAATCAAAAATTTGTCAAGATACTGTTTTGTCACCTTCTAGATGAATGCTAAGGGACAGGACTAGGAGGAACTAGGTGACAGAGTGGATAGATCACTGACCCTGGAGTCAGGAGTATCTAAGTTCAGATTTGGCTTCAGATACTTGTACTAGCTATGTGACCCTAGGCAAGTCACTAAACTCCAATTGCCTCCAACCTCCTCCCCGCCCCCAAACAAACCAAGACCAAAACTTTGGCCCTCTGTTTAGTTCCCTTTACTTAACCTTGAAAATAGTCTGTGAGTATTTACCTTTGAAAACAGGTAATGGATATTTATTAAGTGCCTGCTGTGTTCCAGGACCAAAAAAAAAAAAATTTCCTGTTCTTGAAGAGCTTACATTCTGTTGGCTTTGGGGGAAAATCATTCTGTACCCCTTCAGAGTGTTTTTCATAAAAATGGCATAACCTTTTTTTTTTGCCCTTTAAGTTAAAAACTTGTCCACTCCAAGCCTTAACAAGTCTCCTTGCTTTGTCCCATACACTTAAAGAAGTCCTTTTATTGTCCCTACTTAGAGATGACAGAGAGGCAATTGCCTGTTCTGACTGACCTGTTTATTTGACTTAATAGTATTCTGTTTTCTGTTATATATGAACATGCCATAGAATATAGTGTTTCAAATTACTTTTTCAGTTTTTTCCTAATTAAAAAAAAATTTTTTTTTTGCCTCCTTTAGCTAGTGTGTAGAGAAGACCCCAAAAAAGTGAGAAAAATTAAACTTGAGTTTAAGGTGAAATTCACAGTGAAATTGATATCTCATCCATCCTTCCTATTAAAGATTTTTTTATCTTTCATATCTGACCAGGATTGCCATGTGACATTTTGCTTTGAAGTTCATTTCAAAGTCTGCCCTGGTCTAACAAGTCTGAATAGATTTAATTATTTTAGCTCACACCTATTCAGTGTTACATAATACTATGTTGTGTAAGAGAATAGTCTAGAATTGTCCAGGAGATCTTGGAGTTACATCGACACCAACTGTGTGGTGTGTGTAGGGATATATTAAATGATATGATAAAAGAGAGGGGGTAGAGAGAATAAAATGTAAACTTGTTTGGGAATTATCCAGACTTGTAATTGAAAAGTTGGATCACCTTTTTATCACAAGCTGCTAATCCAAATAAGGGACACCCAGCTAATCAGAGGAATGTTTTGTATTCCCCTCCCATCTTCCCCCACCCCCAATATAATTTCACATTTCCTATCTGCTTTTACACTCAGTTAGTATTTAGAGTAATTATTCCATATGTCAGTCTCCATCTATGCCATAAGGAGCCAAGATAGATTACAAATGTGCAGACACAACATGAATTACATACAGTGGTAGCTTTAATACCTTACAGTAGTTTTAAAAGCCTCATGATTTTGTCTCTTGGAGTCATTGGCTGCTTACTGTATCTTGCTAATGCCATAGTTTCCTATAAATTCATCCTAGTAGTGAGATTTTCAACAGAGGTTTAAAAAACTGCTTAATGTCTGAGATAGTGTGTTTCAGTACTTAATTTTTTCAAAGAGGAATAATGGGACTCATATAAAGGTTATTAGACAGCTGTTGCTTGATCTTGAACAGTAAGACAGGATTGGGATCATCTTGGGAGAGGACTGCAACCCAAGGAGCCACAGTTAATTGAAGCCTAAGGCATTTATTATCTGATGAGTCATATTTTAAGTTTCAGAGCTGATTCCAAGGGTAGCACCACAGAACATAGAAGTATTATATTTAGAAAGAAGTCATGCTTGTTTTTTCAGGATGTTTCACTGTAAAAGCCTTTGCAATTATTTGTTAAACAAGACTTGGAAGTCTCAAGGAGGATGGGCACCTCTGGCCCATGTATCTACTTCTCCTTTTTTTTGGTCAGTACCTTATTATTCCTCTTCTCCACGTCTATTGCCCGCCCTCTTCTTCCCCCTTTTGGCTTGGGAAATTATTTTTCATATAGTAGGCAGTCATCTTTTGTTTAAAATCCCTTCCAAATTTTGGTACTCCAGTGAGTGTTTTCATTTATACAGAGTAGCCTGAAGAGCTGATTCCTTGGGAAGGATGCTTTTTTATGCAGAGTTGACCGTTAATAAAGTTTTTTTTGTTATTATTAAGTCATCTGAATCAGAGCTATCTGCCTGCTTTATAGCTATAGGACAAAAGTATCTCCACACATATCTGATACTCATTCTAAATTCAGTTGAAGGTATATGGGAGGCCCCATAGATAAAGGTGGGAAGAAAATGCTTTCTCTTTTATCACTAAACTCCTTTCTCTCCACCCCTCTATCTCCCTCTTGGCAGTGACTTTTTCTATTGTTACAGATTTGGGTGCTTACATGGGCGTTTATAAACTCTGTGACTTTGAGCAAATCACATCCTTACTGGGCTTTAAATTTCCTGTTTTGTAAACAGCAGAGAAAGTGATACCTTTCTTTGACTCACAGGATTGTTTTGAGGATCATATAATTTATATAAAAGCATTTGAAGCAACTATCTAAGTGTAAGCTATTTTTATTTATGTTGTGAATTAGCTTCTCTTTTATCACAACCAAGAAAGATCTGGGAACCAGTCATTTAAATGGGTTCATTGGTTGACATTACATATGAGCTGATCACACTAAGTTTAAGTGAAAGTCTTCTCTAAAATGAATCAGTGGCTAAAGAAATTATTAGGCTGATGTTGGCAGCCCTTTAGGTAAATCTTATTTGATCCTTGGGTAATTTGTGAGTGGAAAGAATCGTATCTCTCATCAGCTTTTCCAGGCCTTCTCCAATACTGACAATTCTGTCTCATGTCACCACTTTTCTCGACGCCTTTCTTTACCTGAGCACAGGTCAAACCTACCCTTTCCCCACTTGCTTACTTGTTGCCTTTTTCCTGCCCTCATTAGATGACATTGGATGGAGCCAATTGGCTCTTATGGCAATTCCGGCCCTAGTTTTAAAGTTTCTGATAGAGAAGTGCCATTGGAATTCATTTTTTTACTATTTCTATAGCAATAAAAATATTAAGTAATATCTTCTGAGAAGTAATGCATAAGCTTTGCGATAGGTAAATCATTTGAGAAATAGTTGTTGTTTTTTTTATGGTCATGATAACCCTTAGATTCAAACTGTGTTCCAGTGTTTAGTGTGGTAGGCAGAGCAGAAGTGAGTTGTATCTTTAAGAAATAAAGTGTAATAGTATTGGGGTACATTTGTTTAAAGTTATAGGGGATTTCTCTTTTCTTCTGCTAGAGATTTCCAATTCTGACGTGGAACTGAAATGAGAGAACTAAAGTGGAAAATATGGAAGCAATACAAGTAGATCATTGCCCAGTGAACTTGACTTTGTGTTCTAACAAAATTATAGAAATTATTAATAAAGGGACAGTCTTTGAATGTATAAAAAAAAATAAAACAGTGATCTTGAAGAACCAGTATGACTTGATTAAAAAAAAAAGTCCTTGATGGATTAACCTCATTTGCCTTTTTATAAAATATGGTTGCTGGTAGACCAAGAGAGTGTTTAGATTTGAATTGTCTCAAGATCATCTTGTGTACAGTATGAAGATATGTGTCCAGATGATAGATGGATTGAGTACTGCTTAGAGTATTCAATAAATATTTTGATGTCTGGAAAAAGACACCCCAGAGATCTGTGCTTGGGCCCTTGCTGTTTACAGATTTTATCAATGGTTTGGATAGAGACAAAATTAGTATACTTAACAAATTTGCAAAACTAGGAGAAAGAGTTAATTAATACACTGGATGACAGGACTGGAACATCTTGACAAGTTCAAACAATGGACTGAATCTAAGAAAATGAAACATAATAGGGATAAATGCACAGTCTTAATTCTAAATTAAAAAAAAATCAACTCACCTTTAAGGCATGGCTAGACAATAGTTTTCCTCAAAACAATCATGGGATTTTACTGGACTGCAAGTCCAAAAGTATGATCTGGCAGCAAAAAAAAAAAACCTAGCTACATTAAGAGAGGCACAGTGTTCAGACAGTAGAGGAAGTAAGCTGTCAGAAGCACATCTGGAGTAGTATACTTGGTTCTGGTTTCCACATTTTAGGAAGAACTTTGATATGCTAGAGAATGTTTAAAGAAAGCAAATAGATTAAACTCTGTGCCATTTGAGGATTGGTTGAAAGAAGTGGGAGGTGTGGGATCTGGAGAAGAGAAGACTTAGAAGTGACATGATAACTGCCTTTAAGTATTTGAAGGACTTTCATGTGGACTTGTACTGCTTGGTCCCAAAGCAGAGAACTCTTTGGGAGAGGCAAATTTAGATTCAGGATAAGGAAAAACATAACAATTAAGGCTACCCTAAAGTAGGATGTGTTATTTCAAGAGGTATTGGGTTACTCCTCACTGGAGGTCTTCAGGCAGAGACTGAATGACCTGACCAATTGTGGCACATGTTTAAGAGAGGATTCTTGTTCTTCTGTGACCTCTCATGTCCTTTTTAATACTGAGATTTCTCTGCTTATGTGTATTTTGGCTAAGCTTGAGATTTTCTAAATTCATGCTTAGTGGCTTTAGCAAGATTTTAATATACCTAAACCTATATAATCACCTCTAAAACAAATAGAACTTGGAATCTTTAGGAGGGTACGTTTTGGTCGTTTAATATCTATTTCATTCTTTTTGAAGAATAAGAAGAAATAGTTCAATTGGGACCATAAATGCAAGAATAAATCTGTCAGAGATAAATCTGCCTGTTGCCAAATTGATGCGTTTGAATTTTATCCTAGAATCATTTGAAGTCCTTCACAATGTGGTCCCAGCTTTCCTTTTCAGATTTATTTCATGTTCTTCCCACATTCTTTCTTTTATCCTTCTTTCTATTACTTGATGTTCCCATCATCTGCCTCCATGTCAGAGAAATTGCCATACAGAGTATATGGCGGTTCAATCTAATCCATGATTCTGACCATCACAATGAAATACCATTCATCCAGACCCAGAAATACTGAATCCTAGAAGGATTCTGGCAGTTGGAGAAGTAAAAGTTTCATGGATTATCAATAGCAAGACTCTCCTTTTAGAGCATAGAAACTGTTGCTTGATTATAGTTGTGGATTCTCTCTTCTCTCTATTTCCCTCTCCTCTCCTCTCCTCTCCTCTCCTCTCCTCTCCTCTCCTCTCCTCTCC
>NW_027186349.1:8992655-9018616 GCF_028583685.1 Petaurus breviceps papuanus
TCTCTCTCTCTCTCTCTCTCTCTCTCTCTCTCTCTCTCTCTCTCCCCTCCCCTCCCCCCCATGTAAGTATTTGACACAGCCCATTACTCTCTTCTCTCTAATTTCTGCTCCCTTAACTTTTGTGATGCTCTCTTCTGCTTCTTCTCTTCTCGATCTCAGGCTCCTTTGCTGGGTCATCATTCCTGTACTGTCCTGTTTGTATTCCCCAAATCTCTGTTGTCCTGGGCTGCAGGCTGCAGGCTGTTTCTACGCTCTTGGCATATAATTTCTAAATTTATATGTCCAGCTCTAATAGTTCTCTGGAGCTCCTGTCCTATATCAGCTGCCTTCCTGAACATCTCCCAACCAGGACACCTCAAACTCAACATAAAAAAAACAGAATTCATTATCTTCTTTCCCGACTCTAAACTTGTCCTCTGTTAATGTTGTAGGCACCACCATCTTTTTAGTCACCTCCAAAGCAGGAACTGTTTTTGGCTTGGCTAAATGTTGTTATTGTTCAGCTATTTCAATTGTATCTGATTTGTTGTGACCCAGTTTGGAGTTTTCTTGGCAAAGATACTGGAGTGGTTTGCCCTTCTTCTCCAGCTCATTTTACAGATGAGGAAACTGAGGCAAACGGGGTTAATTGACTTGCCCAGAGTCACACAGCTAGTAAGTTTCTGAGGTCAGATTTGAACTTGATCTTCCTGACTTGAGGCCTGGTGCCCTGTCCACTGCCTCACCTACTTGCCCCAATGCTGTTGACTGATACTTTGTAATTCCTTCTCTTTCACTCCTGTTTAATCGGTTGCCAAGTCTTTTCACATCTTCCTTTCAACATTTCTCACATAAGTTTCAGTCCTAATTTAGACCCTCTTTATTTCTTTCCTGGAATATCGTAATAGCTTCCTAATTGTACTCCCTATTTAATTGAAGCCTTTTTTTTCTAAACTATCTTGCACATAGCTACGCAAAGCTACCATGTTAACTGCCCTCTTGAAGACTCTAAATTGATGCATTTGAATTTTATCCTAGAGTCATTTATGTTATATCCTTCTTTCTTTTGCTTCCCATCATCTGCCTCTATGGAGCCTTGCACAGCTTGAGCCTTAGGGGTAGCACGCTCATTTTCCTCAGCTCTGCTTCTTAGAATTTGAAGCTAATTTTTCTAGGTTCAGTTTAGGTGCCACCTTCTCTACGAACTCTTTCATGATTACATGATGGCTTAGTCCTCTTTCCTTCTCCCTCAAAATAGAATTATGTGTTTTAATGCCATTTCTTCTCAGTAGAATGGGGAAAATTCTTGAGTTTCTCTATAGCCTGATTTCAATACCTAGTAATGTCTCTGGTATTGCAGCCTTATTTTGAATGTCAGCAAAAAAGATTGGGTATGGTAGGCAAGTCTTATTCCCCACCCAAACTTCTTTATTATTTCATCAAATTTGTCCCTGTTGTACGCTTTTACAGTTGTTATAGGAACCTGCTTTCTGAAGTAGTAGTAACAGGAAGAATTGAAGTATAAAAGCCTTGGGCTCAAAGAAAGTGCAAGAACTGACTATATTTAAAAAAAAAAAGGGTGTAGGACCACTGATAAAGTATTTAAACTTTAAGCTAACTATTAAAAAAATAGAACACACAAAAGGGCTAATCTTTTGTGTTATTGTGTTATAAACGTTTTGAACTTTTCCTTGCCCAGAAGCCGTGTAAGAGGCTGGCAAATAGAAAGTAGCACTGATAGTATCATTGCTTGACTTGTAGAGATTTTTGCTTATCGGCACCTCTTCACACCTGGCCAAGAGACCTTTGAATTTAGGAGTGTGTATTTCTGTTGGATCTTGTAATGCTGTGTCAACACTGTTTAAACTTGAATGGCCAGTCGTTAGGGGAGGGATGAGGGTGGAGGAGGAACCACACGGGAGACCAAGACTTTGAACCAAAACACCTAACAGGATATGACCTATCAGGTATCAGAAAATACTGACTGTAATTAGCAGCTTTCTTTTTTACTTTCTAAGGATTATAAGGTTATAGACTGAGACCTGGAGGAATCATTTTTTTAGGAATGATTTTTAGGAATCATTAAAAGACCATTCCCCTCATTTTATAGAAGATGAACTGAAGACTTGAGGTAAGGTAAGGATCCTCTACTTAGCAATGAAATTAGTCAGTGAAACAAGTCAAAATTAACCAACCAATGGTCGACAGATTTAGTTATCTTGGTAATGTTGTTAATGAGTGAGTTGTTTTGTTAAATGGCCCCAAAGCACCAAGAAACATTTGGATGGGGCTAATTGCTGAGCTGTAGTAACTAAGAATGTGGTTTTGTACATGAAATCATTTGTGGAGAAAATTTAAAATGAGTTAGGTCTCCAGCAAGTTGCTTACTTTGGGACCCTTGCATAATTATGATCTATTATTTGGTAATGTCTTCTACCATAGTCCAAGGATGACTTATTGTATTATACTGGTAACCCTGAGATCTTGAAGGATATGCCCTAAGAGTATAAGGTATACATACTATGGTCTACCTGTCAGGTTAGAAAGATTTTGAGTGTGGTCTTGGCAGTCATCTTTGACTTTGCCGTCTTTATCTTTTCTTCCTTCCATCCACCCACTCAATTGCCAAGTCATAGGGTCATAGATTTAGAGCTGTAAGGGACATTTGAGGTCATCTAGACCAACCTCTGTTTTTTTTACAGATGATACTGAGATCCAGAGAGGCCCAAGGTCACAGAAGTAATGACTGGTAGAGATAGAATTTGAAATGGAGTCACTTTACTCTAGATGTGAGGCTCTTTCCACTGGGCCACTGTTGCCTACTCTAGATGGGGGTGGGTTAGAGGGATGGCCTGCCCTGTTCATTGCACAGAGTAAACTCCTAAAGAGAAGACTGGATACAGTTGATATTTTATCTTCCTTTCCTTCAGATTTGGAAGTCTTTTCCCCTTTAGCTTTCCTTGCCATAACTACCCACTTGGCTTCCTATTGTGTGTGAGATATGATAAAAATTCAGCCCTTCACAATCAGGCTGCAACCCACCTTTTCAGCCTTAAAAGCCTCAGATAATGTAAGGACAGAGACAGTAGAGGACTGTTATTTTTTTCTACTTGAGTTTACTCTTTACCTACTGTGCCTTAATAAATTGTTGCTGAATCAAATTCATACACATCTGTGTAGTTCCAGTTAAATTGATAAAGAACCTGTTGTTTTCTGAGCTCTGAAAACTTTCACTTCTAGGAATGGGGATTTTAGTGGATTGCAAGCCCAGTATGTGTCAACAGTGTGATATAGCAACCAGAAAAAAAGCCAACTGGTATGGTTTGGGGTTACCTTAGTTTACTATTTTCTGCCCTTTTCAGACCTCATCTGGAGCATTATGATTATTTTGTTGCATTGCATTACAAGATTGCTAAGCTGCAATGTCCAAAGGAGGGCAACCAGGACAGTCAAAGACCTTGAGTACATGACTTGGGAATCATTGGAAGAAACTGGGCATATTTAGCCTAATGTAAATTGACCTGGGGCAAGGCAAGGAGTTGGGAAACCATATAGCTGTATTAAAATATTTGAAAGTTTATCTTGTGGACAGAATCAGGAGCAATAAGTAAAAGTCCATGAAGGGGCCAATTTAAGCTTAATGTCAGGAAAGAACTTCCTAACAGTTTGAGCTGTGGACTCCCTTCAGGCAGAGGCTAGATGGTCACTTGTTGCATATATCTCACTAGGGATTTCTTTGGTGTATGGATTGGTCTGTAGTTGGCTGCTTAGATCCTTTCCAACTTTCACATTCTGTTATCCTTTCAGAAAAATGGAAGGTCTTTGGGTTTTACTCTTTTGTAAGGGCTTGGTTTATTTCTCTTATGTCTTTGTATCTTCAGTATCTAACACAGTACTTTGAATACAGGAGGTGTCTAATAGATATTTTTTGGATTGGATTGTATTCCCTCCCTCTATCCATGTTTCAGAATCTTTTTTTCCCCCTTTGAAATCTCAGCTTAGAGATTACCTCCTCAGTAAAATCCTATTTATTGTGAATTATCATAGTGTGACAGGAATTTTTGGTTCTTTATGGCAGGTGCCAATGGAAACCAAGTGTAATGTTATGTATCTTTTTAAAATAATTTTTATAGTTGATAGATTTTTTTGAAGTACCTGAAATTTCATTTAAATGTATCTATCTGATCTCTAGTTGAACCCTCTCTCTTTATTTGTACATATAATTTAAAAATAAAAAGGTACATGACATTTATAAAGCAAGATTATATTCTACTAATAATACATACATAGAAGCTGAAGGAGAATAAGGATGCTTTTTTGACAGCAGCTGTTTGTTAATAACTGACCAAAGTTGATAGGCAGCTGCACATGTCTTTTTTATCAATGTAGTATTGTTTTCAGATCAGTTTAGGGATGGTCAGCCCCACTTTGGATTCCGAAAGTATGTGACTGTGAACTAGGATTATGAGTAGTGTGAGCCTAAACTTACTAAAACCTCTTGGGTTTTGCATTAGCTCTTCTTTTACATGTTAACCTTCTATCACAGGAAGCATGCTTTATATCTTAAAACATTGTAGGTCCATGATTGTTGTTGTATTGTGTGGAAAATTAACACCAGCACCATCAAATCATATACTAGAAGAGCACATGAGAATGGATTTTTTTTGTTCATTTAGATCACAATGAGCAAAAATAGTTCATTCCCAGTCAGCAATATAAATCTGTACTATTAAGGGCTTTTCAATAGGGAAAGGAATTACACAATGTTAAACATCATGACTCTTATGCCCAACTTTGGAGCACATTGACTCTGTGTTGTAAAATAATAGGTGGAAGAAACTCCGAAATGAGAAGCACTAGAGTGCAAATTAAAAATGGGAAAGAAACCAGTCCCTTGAGGCACCTTTTTAAGCAGTTAGAATGCATTTATTAAGCACTTACTGTGGACCTGGCTTCAAAAACTTGGCCCAGGATCACTTTAGGCAAATGTTCAAATTCTTATTTAAGAGAAGTAAGCTACAGTGGTGCTTGGTTCAATTTTTTCCCCCTATAGCTATTCTTTTTTATTCTTTTTGTGAAATTGCTTTCCCCTCTTTTTTTTTTAAACAAGATATAGATTTAAGGGTAAATTATTGAGAAGAAATACTTAGAAATGAAGATAATATAAAAAGAAAAGTTACCAACATCTTACCTAGGCTAAAAGTACACTTACTACTCATGGGACTGATTCCATCTACTGTGCTTCTGATTTGGGCTGGTGCATGTTTTCCTTGGGCAGCCTGGTAGCTGCATGCCACCCCCCCAAATCTCTGGTGGGCACACAATATCCATACCAAATTTAATGTGGGCACCCAAGCTCAAGAGATCACTTCCAGCCTCAGCCTTCCCAGGTAGTTGGGATTATAGATGTTTGTCTCCATGCCTAGACTTGAGATCAGGCAAAATCTGTTCTTCCTCCTCTCTCAAAGCCATAGTTGTGTGCTGAGACTAAGTGTAGGATAAAGGTCAGCTTGCTTGAAAAAGAGATTCTATGGGTAATACCTCCATTATTATTATTTTTTAAAGCAATTGGGGTTAAGTAACTTGCTCAAGGTTACACGGCCAGGTGTTTCTGGGTGGGTGCTAAGTGTCTGAGCCCGGGATTTGATCCCCAGGTCATCCCGACACTGGAGCCGGTGCTCTTACTCGCTGTGCTACCTGGCTGCCCCAGTACCTCCATTATTAAATGATCTTTTTTATTAGGGAAAGGTGTGTAGTGATTATCGAATTTGGGGGAATTGTGGTTTGTTTTAAAATTCTTTCCAGGCTTAAAGCTTACTTATATTCATTTTGTTTACAGGGAACCCGAGTCTGGTTGCGAGAAAATGGCCAGCACTTTCCAAGCACTGTAAATTCCTGTGCAGAGGGAGTTGTTGTCTTCAGGACAGATTATGGACAGGTAAGGAGTAGACATATCACTTTGTAAACTAGTGTCTTTTTCTTTTTTTTTTTTGTTTTTTTGGAGGGGCAGTTGGAGTTAAGTGACTTACCCAAGGTCACATGGCTAGTAAGTGTTAAGTGTCTGAGGCTGTATTTGAACTCAGGTCCTCCTGACTCCAGGGCCAGTTCTCTATTCACTGCACCACCTAGCCACCCCCTAATGTCTTTTTCTTACTTTTTTTTTTTTTGTGGTTTTTTAATTTTCCAACTGATCTAGCAGTATCCAGAGAGTAATACAAAGTTTCATGAATATCTTAGATTCATTAAAATCCTTCCAAAATGAATGACACAAAATATGACGGACTTTTAACTACACTGTTATGGTCATCAAACATCAAGAAATAACCTAGAGTATCTACCAGGCATCAGAGTAGTATGATTATATGAAATAATATGATTAGCTAATAAGCTTAGATTGTTAGATACCTGATTGGTTATGAGCAGCTTTCTTCATTTTCCATATTTGGGTTTACTCACTTTGCTTTTTCTCTTGTGCATCTCAAATTTAAGAATAAAACTTTGAATCTGGAAACAAATTTTAGGGTCTTATCAGTGCTGTAATGGCAGTTTTTTGTGCCAGAGGCTTGAAGCTCCAAATATATCAGCAAATCAACTTCTTATTACAAGTTTTCCTGGGACATAAAGCCCTGTGTATGGAGAGATTCAGGACACTGTGATTTATGGGGTAGGGAGGAAGTGAGGGGAAGAAGGAACTGGGAAAGGGTCAAAGTTGGGAAGGACTTTCCTTGAGGTTGCTGTTACCTCCTAGCTTCCTATTTTAACTAACTCTTACTACTAACTTAGAGGCAACCCCCTTCGTATTGGATAGATAGCCAGCTTCGGAGTCAGTCGTAAGCTGTGGGTTCATTTCCTACCTTGGACACAAAATTGCTATAACCCTGCATTAAGTCAGCCAACAAGCATTTCTTACTCATGTGCCTGTACAAAGTGCTAGTAAGTGACTTAATCTCTTAATATCCCAGGCAGCTCTCTTAAACTGTAATTTACAGAAGGAGCACTGATTTATATTAATCAGTAGAAATCATTTCTTCATCAAGAGAAATTCCCTGTACCAGTGAGGTCATGGGTCTGCCTCCCCAAAACAGTGCTAATTAACTGGGCCCTAAAACCCTAGCTCAGGTGCTAGAGTGCAAGTTTTATGTCATCGTCTTTTATGTTCTGGCATCCTGGAGCAAAACGCCAGTGAACCTTCCCTAGTTATGGCCCTGGGTTATATTATTATGTTATAGACTTTAATTTTTCTCCATATTTTTCTTGTTAGGCAGCATTACAATCTTAGAATAGACAGTGAATCTTCTTTTCGTGTTGATGAAATAGAGAATAACAGGGACGTTACATAAAGTAGTTTGTAAGCCTTAAAGCCCTATCTGTGTTAACTATTACTCCTTATCAGTGCTTGATACTTCATTAGATCTGTGATCTCATCAATGGAGACATTACCGCCACAAGTAAATAGGGCAAGAATGTGGAGTTGGGGGGAAGTGTCCATGAAATTTTTTTTTTATCTTTTGATAACTGTATTCCAATATAATTGATTTTATGCAATTAGGTAAATAAATAGAATAAAAATAAATGCATATAATTTATTTTATGCATTTTTTAAAAGCATCATTCTGAATAGACCACAAGTTCCAAAGGCATCCATATGTCACACAAACAAAAAAAAGTCAAGAACCCCTGATTTAGAGATAGTCAAGACTTGGGTTCAGATCCTGCCTCAGATGTTTGCTAGTTCTATGATCCTTACAAGTCATGTAACTTCTTTGGGCCTCAGTTTCCTCATCGATAAAATGAAGGGGGTAGACTTGATGGCTTCTGAAATCTCTTTTCGTTCTCTTTGATCCTATAATAGCATAGAATTCAGACATTAGGCTCAGGTTCCTTCTGCTAGTCTAGGTCTTTTCACCTTTCCTGTCATTTGTAGCCCTTTTCTAATCAGGCTGTTTTATATACATAATGAAATTAAGAATGTGGTCCCCAGATTGGTATAAATGTTTCAAGATCAGATTGCCATAGTTCATATAGACAAATACCTCAATAATCAGAATTTTTACAGAAGGAATGGAGATTTTGGCCATGTTGTTCTCAGCTCCACGTTGTAGTAATCCTTGGGAAATTGGTTCTTTTTTTTTTTTTAAAAAAAGGCCATTGTTTTCAAAATGATATAAACAAGTATTTCTGTCAATAGTAATTTATATTCACGATTTTTCTTATCTTCTCTCTTTAGGTGAAATTCTTGAATGATTTTTCATATATTATTTGGTGGTAATGATTTTTTACTTTTAGATATTGAAAAAGTTGGAATACAAAAATTATATGCCTGAGGTCATACAGGTAGCCACTTGTAGAGCAAGACCCTAGGATATAGCTATCCTGTCAATATAAAACGATATAAAAAGTGAAAAAACAGTACGATCTAGTATATCAGAAAGTGATTAAAATGTCTATACTCTTTGGCTCAGATTTAACTACTGGTCATGTTTAACTAAGGAGGGCAGTTATAAAAATAGGGGACACCCCACCCCCATATGAAATTTTAAAAAAACAGCACAATTTAAATAGCAAAGAATTGGAAATAAAATTGATAACCTATTGTTTGGGGAATGTCTAAATCTTTCTTGGACTTCAAAAGTCCTTCTAAATTTATCCTTCCCCATCTCCCTACCCCCTGCTATGGAAAGCGGTCAGTTGAGAATGTAATGACTCCTGTGGTTTTCTGCAGGCACCAAGTCGGAAGGCTCCATATGGGTGGAATTTTTTTATGTCTCTACTTGGCCTAGTAGCCATCTCAACACTGGCAGAGTCCATCAGGAAGCTGAGCCTTCCCTCCATTCCCCCTGAGGGAATCCTGGCCCTCTTCCCTCATTCTCTTGGTGCCTTTTTTCTAACTTTTCTCTGTGTTGGAACAGGGCACAGGATCTAATATGATTATTTTCGTTTTGATTGAAACTCACTGATTCACACTTGGCAACACTCCTAATTATGGTTGGATTTATGTTGTTAAGGGAGCAGGTAGGGCAGACTAGGGGTGGGGAGGGCAATTGATGTGGTAAGGGATACTTATCCTTGCCTTTGAAATTATATTAACCTTCCAAATCGCCTATATGCAGGCGATTTGGAAGGCTCAATTTCTGAGTTCTTGGGTTCTAGGGCCTGAGCATACAATATATCCATGGTCTCTTTTCTATCTATTAGAAGATTAACTGCCAACTGCAACTGACTTGTCAAACCAGAAGGGGGGGAGTGTTTTTCAGCATCACTGGCTTTTTTCTTAGTCCCAGACAAATGTGTCTCTTCCTTTCTTTCATCCTGACTCATTTCAGTCTAATCCCCTTTCCTTCCATTTTTCTCAATATGACCATATGCCTAGGATTCAGAGGCTGTTCTCACTATGCCTTCTCTGGTCATTTCCATTGGCAACTCAGGCTGGGAACTCCCTCATCCTAACAGGGTGATCTTACAATATACTTCTAAGCAGTCAGTTCAGAACTTCTTGACCTAGTTTGCTGTTGCCTTTAGTGTCCAAGATGGAGGGAACAACTGCACTGCTATTCTAGTGCCTTTTCAGGTGAGGGTTAATGGGAAGACTCAGCACAAAAGACAGGGCATTAGCAGAAAAAATACAGGCAAGGTTAGTCTTGGAACATGGATGCTTAGTCATTAGAATTGTTTTCCCTTCGTTTTAAATTTTTGCTCATGTAATTAATCATTGATAATAATTTATGTGAAATCACAGAGTTGTAAGGCATCTGAGGATGATAAGGTATGTATTGTCATGTACTTTCACCTTAAAAAAAAGAAACATGCTGAGTGTCATCACCATAAGAGAGGCAATATAAAGACAGGACAGAGAGTTGGCATAAAAGACAGAAAGTCCCTCTGTCACATCATGACTGTATGACCAAGGTAATTCATTTAACCTGTGAGAGCTCCAGGTAACACCTGATGACTATATTGCAGAGGAGTAGATCTGCACTAATCATTTGGGAGTTCCTGGCCTATACCAATGAAATCATAAGTCAGGTCCTATCCAGCCCCTATGGAGAGAAGAAGTAATGATTGAGCTTCTTAGTGGAGAATGGTCTTCCATTGATATTAATCATCTACAGTACAGCGGTAGACTCCAGACACAGACATATATAAACAGAAATTTCAAAACACACACAAAAATACCTCATAAGAATACTAGGTGTAAGGAATTACTTAGATTTGTTCTTTTGGATGTATATATGAATATAATACTTTACAAAAAATTCCTTTGTAACGTACTCAGAGAATTTAGCTCAGTGTTTCATTTTTTCTCTTTCATTAAAGAGAACTTTTAGAAAATTTGTCCAAAGGTTCACATACCATAATGGAGTTTAAACTTTTGATTGGCCTAGAATAGCCAACCTAAGACAAATTTACTATATAAGTTCATAAAATAAATGCTTTAATCATGTATTGAAATAGAATTTTACACCAAATAGCTTAGTTGTGAATGAAAGGTAAGCCAGGCAGTATGGATCAAGAGAGTTTAGTTAGATAAAGATAAGTGGGATAAAAATTTTGGTTAGTATACGCTAGCTGTATTTTATGAACTGCAAATCAGACAAAGGATTTTTTTTCCCCTGAGATGCATGCAGTCTGACTCACAATTTTGTGGTATGACATGCAGTTTGTCCCAGTACAGAGAGAGAGAGAGGTAGAAGAAATCTTAGCTGACTTAACTGTGTAGGCCTTGCCCTTGCTTCTCTGGACTCTTCCTAGACTTCCTGACTCTTTAACTTTGACCTTTCTGTTTGCTCTTTCAGACCACATTCTCTTCCCCTAAGGCCTCTTCCTGGGTCTTGTTTACCTACAGGGACATATTGCCATATTTTCATACCATTCTCTCATTTTTCCAGGCCATGTTCATTGGTTCCTACACCACAAGCTTCATTTTGACAGAACTATACTTTAAAAGAAGGACTTTATTGAAGGACTAAAGGTTAATGGTGTAGAATGTCTGATTTGTCCCCTGAGCCATGTAATCTCACTCTGGCACAAAATATTTGGACTTTTTGTGTAACCTCACTTAAAAGTCACACCTATAGCCATTTGTGTTCATTTTTGTTCCTGAAATAACTTAAGAAATTTTTTTAACCCTTTAACCATCTGCTCTCATGTCACTCCCCTGCTCAGAAATTTTCAGGGGCTCCCTACTGGCTGTTAAGATATTTTTGTCTGGCATTCAAGACCCTTCACAGTCTGGCATCACTGCTTTTCCAGCTGCGTCCCTTTTCTGTCCTTTGAGAATTTGACATTCCAGCTCAATTGGACAACTGTTTGCCCCTCAAAAAAGAAAAAAAAAATTGTCCTTTCCAAACATCGGACCCTTGCTCAGCACGTTCCTTAATCCTGGAATGCTCCCCTTTCCCCCTGACTCTCATGCCCTCTACTTCATGAACCCTTCCTTGGTTCTCCCTGTCCTTTTCTCTCACACCTCATTAGCACTTTATTTCACTCATCTTCAAAGCTATTAAAACTTAAAACTGTCTGTGTAAAACACTATCCTATATTTGTATTTGTATTTTATTTTATTTTTTTGTTTTAGTATTTTATTACCTTACTCTAAACTCTAGAGGACAAGGTCTATTGTTACCCTGTCTAAATCCAGTATGGACCCCATCTGTCTCAGTGATCCCTACATAGGAGGCAATTAAGTGTTTATTAGACTTGAATTGAACTCCCTAAAATGAATATTTTCTAACATTTTTCCGTTTCTACTTTCTTTCCCTTGACATTCTGATTTATCATCATGATTTCAAGTATAATGTCTACGTACATGAATAAAAAAATCAATATTTACAGCTCTGACTGCTCTTTTAAGCTCCTAACCTGAATGTCCAACTCTATCTCTACTTGGGTATCTTAGCATCACTTCAGACTCCACATGACCCCAGGAAAGTTTTATGTCATTGTTGTCTTAAAGCTTCTCCTTCTGACTTCTTTATTCTTTCAATGATACTGTTTACTCACTCTCCTGGTTCAGTACATGGAATTTTTTGCTTTTTCCTCTCTTTCACATCTTAGATCCAATTGGTTATCAGATCCTCTTGATTCTTCTTCTTGAATACCTTCTCTGCCACTAATTAATAGTAATCATGATTAGTAGTATTATTTTGGAGTATAAAAGTGACATCAACAATATGAAAGAAAAACTTGAAAAGCATGAATAGAAATAATTCCCTGGTAGATCCAAAGAACATGCAGTAGTAGGCTATTTTGTAGAATTAAGTTAAGTGTTAAAGTAGATATTTTGTTTTTGAAAAATTAATACTCTAATTTCTGGAAAATGCCAAATTTTCAGGCACGATAATTACTTGAGTAATCACTTGTTTTTTTTTTCTAATAAAGTTAATAAAGCCTCTTAGTGTACAAAATGGCTGTTGATTTTTCTAGTTGTCTTGTCTCTACATGCTGTCCTACAGAATTTTTGTTTTTGTTCACTAACAATTTAATTACTAACTTCTACAAATTGCCGGCTCTGCTTTCCCACGCAAGTTTTTTACCTTTCCATTTTCACATCAAGCATAATTAGACACATGATTTTTTTAAAAAGTTAAAAGAAAACCCAAAACAAAACCAAGTTTATTGTCTTTTCAGCTTTTTTTTTTTTTTAACCCTAGGAGAAACTGGTTATTCCACAGAGTAACCAAGTAATGAGACCAGCCCCACAGGAAAATGAGTCCTGTTGCTTTATAGTCACAGTCCACATTATAGGCCCCATGTGCCCCTTTACATTTGGAGTTAATAACCTATTAAGTGATTTTTTAAAATTAGTGTAATTTTCTCATCATGGTGTTTCTCACAATTTCTCCTCACCCATTTTTACTGTCTTTCTTGTTTTTCTTCATTCTTCTTTGCCTCATTGGTGCCTTTTTGTCCTTAAAAAAAAAGTTGATGCTAATATGTTACAACCTTGTGACCTTTTTGTTTTGTCCCCTCCACCACATCTTACATACATGCATGCATATGTGTGTGTTTGTATGTATATTCCTCTCTTGATCATTTTTTCTCTAAAAAGTTTACCTGATCAGCAGATTGTAAAAACATCTAAAACAGAGGGTGTTTCCCCCCTACTTCTAGACAGTAGTAGAAAAAAGGGAGCCAGCCAAGAACTGTGTACTTGAAACATTAAGGTGGAAACAGAAAGGTTATGGCTGTTGAGGGGAAATGACAGAACTCCAGACGTTTTAGCTCAGCAGCAGGTTTTTGGACTAAGAGTTCCTTCTGGAAGGAATCATATTATGTCTGCTGGGTCTTAAGAGCCCGG
Source organism: Petaurus breviceps papuanus (assembly GCF_028583685.1). Classification (NCBI taxonomy): domain Eukaryota; kingdom Metazoa; phylum Chordata; class Mammalia; order Diprotodontia; family Petauridae; genus Petaurus; species Petaurus breviceps. The sequence continues at coordinate 9,005,932 of NW_027186349.1, forward strand.
GGATGCCCATTTCTTTTAGCTGCAACCAGAGCTGCATTCCAGAACCTTACATACAGAGACAGCTGTTCCCTTAACGGCCAGCTGCATGTGAACAGAAATGTTATGTAGCAGAAGGAAGCTGGCTATTAACAATAAGCTTCTCAAACATGCATCAGCCTGAGAAATCAGTGGCAGTCAGCTCAGGCCTCCACAGATTATAAGCAGTTTGGGAGACTTGAGGCTCTGAGGTTGATAATATACACAAGCCCATCTCAAGCTGAAAGGTGACAGGCAGTGAATTTTGGGGTACAGGGAAGGGAAAATGAGATATGATGGGGCAGGGAGGAGAAATCTTAGAAGAGAAGGTAAATAAGCAGGAGAAACATTGGAAGAGAAAAAGCAATGGATTAAAACAAAATTAGCAAGGGAGAGAAGAAAAATGATCTGGAGGTAACATTAATGATAAACTAAAAAGTACACTTCTCACAGGAAGCTGAAATCAACTCAACTAGGAAAAATTTTTTGTGAATATAATTTTCATGTTTATAAGCTTTCATATTTGGACTAAAGTTAGTTTTTTAACATACCATCACCTCCTCAAACTGCTTCTTTGATGGGGGAGGAACTGAAAATATATTCTTTATAACATGTTTATCTGGGAAAAAAAAATTTCAAATTGGATAAAGAATTGAAACTACCAGTAAAGCACCAGCCCTGGAGTCAGGAGGACCCAAGTTTGGTTCCAGCCTCAGACACTTAACACTCACACAAAGAAACTAGCTATGTGACCTTGGTCAAGTTACTTAACCCAAATTGCCCTCCAAAAAAAAAAAAAGCTGTATGGTTTGGGCTTGAAGATGAGGGAAAATTTTTTTTTGTTATCCCTGATTTCTGTTATCTTTAGCAAATATGGCAAATTATCTGCAGTCCTATGGAGAAACTAAAATGTAACTGATAAAAATTTTGGCGTTTTGAAGAATATAGCTAGTTGGGGGTAAGAATCACCTAAAATTTTCAGGGAGGGAGGTTCTGTGGATCTTTTTAATGTGAATCTGAAGGGTTTCTGAAGCCAGAATTAAGAGAAAAAAAATATGTGGGTTTCCAATCTATTTTTTTAAAAAGCTTTCTTTATATGTAATATATGATATATAAAAATGAATATTATATTTTATCCTATTTTAAAACTCTTGGTAAACTTCCCTAGCATGACTTTAGTCTGACTGGTGTACCAGCTTTTAAGCAAGTCCCTAGTCCTCAGTTTCTTTTTCTTTTTTTCTGCACATTGTTGAATCTCGATGTATATGCCTGTGATCATGATGTATTCAAAACCGCTCAAGTCCCTCCCTACATCCTCCCAGGAAATTCTGCACTCAACTAAATTTTTCTTGAATCTGGGGACTAATGTAAGTTTCTACTTGAATTTCAGGTGCTTACGGCTATACTGCTTAGTAAAGAAGGCAGATCTCATAATCTGACTCTTGAAAGTCCTCACTTAGGGTAATAAACTGAGCAGTGGATGATCCCAAGTGACAGATAATCCCCAGATTATTTACATTTTGCTTTGGAATGGGTTTTTTTTCTGCTTGTATTTCAGTGTGAATATTTCTTTTTCTGAGAATTAACTGGGGAAAAAAAAGAAAGCAGTTAACATTGTGAAAGACCCCAGTCTGAAAGTACTGGGGAAACTGTCCATTTTCCTTCTGTTCCTATTTTATTTTATTTTTATTTTATATATTTTTATTATTTTATTGTATATTATGATATTATATGTCATATATGACAATATAAAAAAATAAATATTATATTTATTTTTTCCTATTTTAAAACTCTTGGTAAACTTCCCTAACATGACTTTAGTTTGACTGGTGTACCAGTCTTTTAAGTGTCCCTATTTAATTTTTGAGTATTTCCTTGCAGGGTTGAAAGCTATATAAAAAGTAAGAATGAATACAAAACAATTAATGTCAGTGACTATCTTAAGATTTCCTGTGATAGACAACCTGAACAAGGAGAATAGAACTGTTGCTTTTTGTATATGTTGGCTAAGTGGGTTTATCTTCTCTTTAACTACTTCTGGCTCATTTTTCCTTACTCATTCTCATCCTAAATTCTAAGGCAATCTAGGGGCATTTTACTTTTGTTTTTAAGTTAATTACTAAATTTTCTTCACGTCTTATTTAGTCATATCTGAACTCGACCCTTTATTATATTTGTTTAATTGGAGAAACCTCTTTGCCCTTAAGCTTTTGCTTATCTTTCTCTATAGGTATAAAAACCCTTAGGATTAAATAAACATTAAAGTTGCTGACTATACTACTGTTTATTAACAGTATAGCCAACAGTAAAATGACAAATAATTATTTAAAATATATCAACTATGAGAGATTACAGCAAAAATCACCTTTAAAAAATTATTACTCTATAGCTACTGATTTCTCAGTTCTAGAAACACAGCCCCACCATTCAGTTCTCTCACAGTCTCAGTTAAAATCTCAAGAATTCTCTGTGTTTCTTTTCAAGGGAAGGCTTAAACTCAGTTCTCTCAGTTAATAAGTTCTCTTAGCTTTTTTTTTCCTCTTTTGCCTTCCTAGTTAACAGCCCCTCCAGAAACAATAAGTCTCACAGCCATCACAGATCCTTCACAGCCTCTTCAGAAGATGACAGTTAAACTATTACTCCAAGATTCTGTTGGCACTTTAACCAAATCTACAGTCTCTGTAGTAAGAGGAGATTTAAGTTGTATTATGTGTGTGTTCATTCAGCAAGTGATATTGAATAGTTTTGTAGTCTTACAACCTAAGGATGAAAAGTAACATTTTTTATTTAATTTTTCCAAGTAATAATACAGATAACAGGTGTTTACAATTAGACATAACCAACCATTGTTGAAAACATAAACATATTTACAAATCTAAATTCTTCTGCATGGAAATGCTCATTTGCTTTAGTTTGGTGGAATTTAGTTAAGTGACTCTGGGTACACATTTGTAATTACTGCTGAACAGAAGTTACATGACTGCTGTATGTTCGGTATAGAAGCTGTACAATTTTTTAAATTTTTTTTGCTTTTTGGAGAGGGGAAGGCAGGGCATTTGGGGTTAAGTGACTTGCCCAATTGGGGTCACAGTTGTGTGTTAAGTGTCTGAGGTCAAATTTGAACTCAGATCTTCCTATCTCCAGAGCCAGTGCTAGTGCTCTATTCACTGTACCACCTAGGCACCCCCTGCTCTCCAATTTTCAAATGAAGAAATAAGAACTTTCTGCTCATGTCAGAGTTGCATACCACATATGGTACTTGAGCATGAGCCTGGCCATTACAGCTTTAATCCTGCCATACCCTTTGAATTCAAGATTAAGTTAAAATAAATATAATACTGGGTGTGTACTGGACTTTTATCCAAAGGATAAAAAGTTTTTTATTATGGCATTCCAGAAACATAAATTATATTTAAAATCATGTGATATTAGCATGTAATCAATTAATAAACATTTATTAGGTGGCTGCTATGTACCAGGCCACTAGTTGATAGAATGTTGAGCCTGGTATCAGGAAGATTTGAGTCCAGATATGGCCTTAGATAACTTAATAGTGTGTGATTTGGGGCAAGTCTGTTTGCCTAGGAGACAGCTAGGTGGTTAAGTGGATAGTGTGCTGGACCTAGCTAGAGTCAGGAAGACCAGAGTTTAAATCCAGGCTCAACTAGCTGTGTAACACTAGACAAGTCACTTAACCTCTATTTGCCTTAATCCACTGGAGAAGGAAGTGTCAGACCGTTCCAGTATGTTTGACAAGACAAACCCATGGACAGTAGCGTCCAGCAGACACGACATGGACACGGCTGAACAGCAGATGTACCAGGCACTATTACACTGGCAAAAAACCTTGCCCTCAAGGAACTTAAATTTTTGGGTGAGACATGTACATAAAATATATACTAAATATATGCAAAGTTAGTATATGTAATTTTGGGAGTGAGGACACTAGGAGCAGGGATCTTTTAGAAGGTAGTTTTTAAGCTGAGTGTTAAAGGAAGCATGGAATTCCTTGGTCACACTTAGGAATATAAAATCTTTTAATTCTTTTCATCATTTTCTCAACCAGTCTGAAATTTAAGCAAGAACAGTATAAATTGTGCCTGTGTTTATTTGTTGAATCAATGTTTATGACTTGTAATGTCACAAATTAGGCTTAGGGTTTAGAACAGTTTCTTAATCAAGAGTCCATGAAATTTTTTTTAAAAATTTAAATAAAATTTATTTCCCATATTATTTCTATGTATTTTATTTTTAATGCATCTTTAAAACTTTTTTTCTGAGGAAGGATCCATTTGCTTTCCACATTGCCAGAGGGGTCCATGACACAGAAAAGATTAAGAACTGATTTAACACCTGAAGATCTTGTTCCCTGATTCTTCCATAATCAGGCTTTATCAGAACTTGGGGGCATCTCTATCTTTCACAGGCTACAGACTTGCCCCTTGCCAGACCATGACAATTTAGACATATCAACAAAAAAAGTTTCAGCCCTGGAATCAGAAGTCACATTCCTTTTTGCTAGTATTGTCCTTATTAACCTGTTTATTCCCTCTCTGTCTTTGTTGGCCTTCCTTTACTTGGAGTAATTCCCTGGAATTTTGCTACTGATTTCATTCTTTCTATACTAATTGAACCCTTGGTCTCTACCTGTTACTTGTCTAGACCTGCAGTTTCTACCAGATTCCTGTTATATAACCAGATTTAAAGTTTTGGTCATGCCTGTTCCTCCTTTGGCTTAAGTCACAGCAGAATTGACTTATATTCCATGTAAAAGCGAATGTTAATGCCTAAAGGGGTATATTTTTTATATTTTGCTTTATTTTAATATTGAACATTAGCCTGCCCCTAAAGTTGTGTAATTAGTGTTGAATGTAAGTCTGTTACACATTACACTTACAATAATATACTATAGATTAATTAACAGGAGTTAATGCCTACAGTAAGGAAAAAATATGAGAACTTGTGAATATTTGATTTGTAGGTTTATTGTGGTGGATAATCATTTATTAAGTTTTGAGGTTTGTATCTTTTGTTTTCATTACTATTATCATCATGTTAATATACTGATTTGAGCCTATAGCCTTAATGAGAAATACATGAAATTCAAGCATGTTTGTGGACAGTAATAAAAACAAAATTTTTAAAAGTTTTTTTTTAAGAGTATATACTGTTATTTACAAACTTCATTAAAACTTTATTGTGGTGTTTCATCCAGTGGTAGTATAGTAGTTAGTTCTTGAACTCCACCTTCAATTATATATACACTGCGGCAGGTTTTGTTTGAGAACTAGCCAGCTAAATTCAAGTCTTCTCAACAGAAGTCTGACCCACCATGTGATTCACTTTGGAGGCCACAGAAACTCATCCGAATAAGGCCATGAAAGGTTCTAAACTGAGTGAGCAAAAGATGTATCCTCACTGATGAGATGCTGTCTATCTTATAGCACCATTTATTAAGGAGTACTAAAGACAATGAAAACAGGAAGTTTGCTTCAACAACGACTTGGACTTAACAATATAAATCTAAATTGGATCTTATGGCAAATTGTCTCTTATGTTCAAATTTTAAATAACATTGATTTTTAAATGTATATTTTAAAGCAACTGTTTGCTCCAAAATTGTGTCTTTAAGACCAAATATCACCAAGCCATGTAGTTTTTATGGATGTGTTTCTTTGTTCCCTCTAAAGACCATTTTCCTTCTAAATACTGAATAAAAGAATCCTAGGAGATCCAGAAGGTGACTTTGAAAGTAATAAAATCAACCTCCTTATTTTACAGATGAAGAAAAGAGACCAAGAAAAGTTAAATGACTTGACCAAGGTCTTATAACCAGTGGTAGAGCTGTGATTAAAAATACAAATCCCGAGTCTTAGTATATTTATTTCTTCAATAATTTCTGCTACAATATATTGAAAAATTTGGTGAAAAGTACACCGAAAGGTGTAGACAGAAAATAAGTAATTATTATGGACTTCATTAGTATCAACAACACAGAAATTATATGTGTAATTACCTATTTCACTTAAGAGTTTTAAAAATAAGTTCTAAATGGAAGCATCTGATACATAATGTCAGTAATGTGTTTTCAAAACACAGATGGTAAATATCACAGGTAAGACTCTTGTCAGTCAAAGGTAATTTCTTTGAATTTGCTATCACAAAGAAATCATTCACTGTATAATATTGTCAGCAAAGAGAAAATAGCATGCTATCTTTGACTTGTGTTAACTGGAACCTGTAAGTGGTTTTGTCTGTAACAAAGGTACTTTTCTTATGTTAGTTTAACTTAATACAGATCTGTTGGGGCATTTGGGCACTGTGAGAACAGAAAAGCAACATGTGTTTTATGTTAATTACAACAAAAGTTCTGTACCTTGTCTAGAGGGAGTTAACACCTACACCAACCAACCACTTTCTGTTCTGGGAAAATGGTTTTCAATTGTGAATTCCTTCAGAGGTTTAAATTCTTATAAACTTATAGAATGTTCTTGTTTTATTTCCTGGAGTTACTGTGTAATATGACCCATGACAAAATACAACTACCTAAATTTGAAAAGCACTTATAAATTGTTGATTCATCTAGTTTCCTTATGAAGTCCATCAATGTTTTCCTCATTTTATAAATGAGGAACTGAAGCATACAAGGAGTTATCCTAGGGCACAACAGTAAACTGTTGACAGACCCACTGTTAGAATTGCAAATTCCTGATACTTATGCTGAGTAAGCTGGTCTAGACTATTTTCCATGATATAACACACAGGCAGTAACATGAGAAAACAATGTAAAATTGAATACAGGCTAGTGGTTAGATCATTGGACCAGAAGCTGAACCACCGTATGGCATTTGGGCAACCTAGAAGAGATCTAAAAAAAATGCATCTCTGAATTTGAATATAGCATCCCCAATGGTTATTATCTACAAAGGATTTTGAGCATTCTTTATAATATGCAACCTATCACACAATAAATACTCCCATGCCATAGAAAATACAATTTTCTGGCATGTGCCATTATAAAAAGCATTATTTTAAAGCGATCTTTGTGACTCCCCTCTTCTCCTCCCCCCCCACCCACATGTATTAGCTGCCCACCCTTTTCTTGTCTCTAGTTGGAAATCAGAATTTGAGAATTTTCTTTGTACATCCTGCAAACATAATGTACTAACTCAGTCTATAAAATTAGGACTGAGAGTGTAGATTTAGAACTGGGAGGGAATTTAGAGGTCATCTATCCAAGTGATATGAAGTAACACACAGTAAGTGACAAAGTCAGGGCTTGAATCCAGGTCCTCTGACATGCTAATCAAACTTTGAGGAGTTGATATACATACCTAAACGTCTTAGCATTTTTATTTCCCTAGATGCCTGTAAAGATTAGATGTATTGCTTAAGAATGTAAAATATTCCACAAAATGGTGATTATTTTTTACTTCTAAGAATTTTGGTCATATGACTTTTTTTTTTCCAAAATAAAACCTCAGAGGAAAAAATATTTAGGGGAAAAAGATCAAGATTAGATCAAGACAATCTAAAATTAGTCAATAATACACATAACATCTTCCACACAAAATATACCATCATTTCAGTTGCAAAAATATAAAATTGGAACCAGACTTTAAATGAGCATATTTGGGCTATGTGAACATAGTTTACATAATAATTTTTCAGGAGTTCCTGTATATTTAGATTTTTTTCACAAGAGGGTGGTGGACTGCTAACTCTATAGAGGTCAGCAAGTATTTCACTCTTGGAATGATCTTCTGTTCTGAAATATATCCATCTTTGTCAGAAGTCAAAGTTCACCAAGCATCTGCTTATATCCTTGCAAACAGAACTAATGACAGATGTTAACTGGGTTATGTGGAGAGATGGACACTTGTGAGACAATAGGACACCATACGCCGGCCGCAGTTTTCAAGAAACTTTTGTAGCCTAGAAAAAGAGAACAGAGTTCCAGAGACTGGCCAGCGTGCCTCTGGTCTGACAGAATTTGCTCTTTGCAATCCCATTTCCTTTCATGACATAGTGATAGGTGGGGAAGGTTGATTGGTGGAGAGTTTTAATTTGCATAAGGCTTTTTGGCTTAGCTCCTAAAATTTTGGCTTGCTTATCATTAAAATGGGTAAATTTTGTCTGAAGTAAGCATGTTGTCACTGATGAGAGGACAATTGTGAGCATCACAATTTATCATAGAGTATATGGAGTTATATCTTGTGCATATGATATATAACAGGTACATAGTTTCAGTTGCATTACATTATGCAAAGTGACATATAGTTATTTCAGGGATCCATAATTTCATACAGTGTATATATCCTCTAACTGATGGAGATCCCCACTTCTACACATGTGTCATTCTTAGTTTTTATTAGTTGTTGAGGCCAAAAATTAATCCCCTGCTGACCAAACTGATGAGTTTCTTCTAATTTATCTAGACTGATCCTTAGAAGATAGGCCTACCAGCAGATGCCTAATTTGAACTTTGAAAACTTTCCTTTTTGGCATTGGAACAGCCAGAAATGGTTATATTTTATTGATATAGTCTTTGAGAGCCCAAGGTTACCTTTAAGTTATGGTATGGCATCAGAGTAGTACTTTAGTGCAAAAGATTTTCTATAACAGGAAAAAAAAAATAACATCTTACTTCCCTGATGAGGTTAATACTTAGAATTCTCTCTCATTAGGCCATTTTTACCATTGACTTTAATGAAAATGTTTTTTAAAATTGTACTTTTAAAAAGTTTTCATGTATTATTTTACCCAGTGGAGCAAAGAAGTAATGTCCAAAAACGTATAAAATTAAGAAAAATAACTTAGAACAGTAACCTCTAAAGGAAAAAAAATGAGAAATATGAAGGGTGGGTTAGATGTGATTGACTATATAAATTATGTGGGATTCATGCATGGATCATATACGTTTACTATTGGCTTAGGTACCCCTTTCTTTTATTTCAAAAAGTTCACTCCTTTCTATTTTCCTAATACAGACATAGAATCTACTATGGAGGCTACAGTCTTTGCACTTGAATAAAAGAGTTGGGAGGGGCGCCACAGTTAAAAGGAAGTTAGGGACTTGAAGGTGAAGAAACCAAGCATCTATTCTTGGATTAAGTAAATGTTACCTGTAACTGTAAAGAATACAGTGAATGATGTAACAAAGGAAAAATGATCTTAGCAAGTTTGTTATAATTCATTTTCTTCTAAAATACATTTATATGCAGATATACAGAAATATGTGGAAAGAGGAATGTTGCCTTTGGTTTTGATTATAAGCTGTTTTGCATGGTTTTGGTTAGTTAAGACACATCACTCACTCTGGATTCTTAACTTCTCTTCCTCTCCTAACCATTTTGAATAAAGTTATAAAATTAGGTAATATCACCATAAATAGATAAGGTCATGTAATGAGCTTTCCTTTTTTTTTCCCCCATGCCTACTCATGTTGATGACCAAATCTGTTCGTATACATTTCAACCACGTTGCTTTATTTTCTTGTAAAAAAATTTTCTGAAGCTGTTAGGGAGCAAGGCCTCTTTGACTCAGGTCATATCTGTATGAGAATGAAATTGCTCAATAAAATTACAGTGCTGTTGTGAGTTGAAAACATTTGTCTTATTACTCTGGTGCTATGGAACAGAGTCAGTTAATTCTCTGTGGAATATCAGTTTAGCCCAGTTAATTTTTAGTTGCTTAAAAGAATTCCCCTTTGTCTTATAGAAATTCCTGGTTTAAAATTGCCACTAAGATCAGACTTGACTATATAAATACTGAAGATGTAGGTCTTCTCAGCCACTCTCCATAAAGAAAATCTAAACCATCTGTGCTTTTTGTGCTTTGATTATGCTTGGACTGAAGAGGGAGCAAAATGGCTTTTGTTTTTAGGTTAATGCAGATGAACACAGACTGCCATTTTAATTTCTTTTGTATGGGTTGGATTTTTTTTCTTCAGTTTTCTTTGAAAATGTTGAAAAGATTTCAGACCAAGTTATGAAAGAAAAAGAAATGTTTTAATGACCAAATTTACTAGCTCCAACATTTTGCAAGCAAGTATTCTTTGAACTAAATAGATTTATTTCACTTAAATGGCATCTAAATTTGTTGTTAAGCAGTTTCATGGGGTGTTGAGACTTTGTCTAAATTACAGAGGGTTTTAAAAAAAATTTGTGTCTAAAAAAGAAAAATATTAGATTTAATCGTATTCAGTAGCATGCTTATATTTTGTAGGCTAATATACTTTTTTTCCTCCAAAGTACAGAATCCAGCAGAATCCTAATTCTATCACCATCATTCCATCTAAATCATCCTTTCCTCCTTTCCCTAGGATGTTCTACCCTCCTACTTTCCTCTGTCTTCTCTATTTCTCACTTGTTTGTTGTAGGTTGTTGTTGATAAGGAGGTTTTTGCTTATTTAGAAATATCGACCTTGAAAATTGTTTATAAGCAGTCTTTAATTATTTCTCCATCATCTGTGGACAAATCATTACATGAAAATATTTGCTTTGTCTGTCTTAGGGAGTATTAAAACTGTCATCAAATAGTTTTTATTCCCACAGTTAACAGACCAAGAGATTTATTAAGTGCTTACCATGTTCCAGACACATATACTAAGTGTGAAGGCATATGTGTATATGGGTATGTGCAAAAGAAAGCACAATCCCTACCTTCAAAGAGCTTATATTCTAATTGGGGAGACAACACAGAAGGGAGCTGAAAAAGAGTGGAGGAGAAGGACACCTGTACTGGGGCATGGTATTAAAATCCAGCAAGTGAGAAACAGAACCAAGAAGGAAATGAAGGATGGTTGACATGATGGATAGATGTTCCAGGGTAAAGAGTCCCCCAGGTGTGGATAGATGTTCAGAGTGAGATAGTAGATGAGACATAATGACAAAGTCTGGAAAGTCAAAAGCAGACCCAGGGAGGGGAAAGTATCACAAGTTACTTTTCTACTAGAAAAAAGATGATGAAAATATTTCCAAAAATATGTTGCATCGGTAACTATAACTTCTTGAAATTACATTGTACTTACTCATTTGTGTATGTGTTATTTTCTTTCCAATCAAATGTAAGTTCCTTGAAGGCAGATGCCTTTTCACTTTCTTGTTATACCTAGCTCTTAAGGTCTCATCCAGAACATAATGGTTGATTAATAAAAGTTTCTTGAATTGATTATAGCACGATTTTGCTGCCTTTTTTTTTAATTTTTGGAAAAAGTTCTTACAAGAAGTAAAAGATGCTGTTATTTAATTTAATTTAATTCATTAAAAAAAATTATTTAACACCTGTGTGAAGACTAGCTGCTCGGAGAAGTAAAAGCCCACAGATATGGCCCCTGCCCTTAGTAGGGTGGTATATATATAATACAAAGTAATAAATGATAAATTCATTAGAGGGGCTTAAAAAAAGTACTATGTGAGATATAAGGGGAGAAGGTGATCCTGGGGAGACCAGTTGGTTACCGACCACTATATAAACTGTGGTCAGATGCTAGTTTATAACCATCCAAAGAAATATTACCATGAGCAAATAGATTTTTAAAATGAACTGAGTGCTAAATAAAAACATAAGCACAGCATGATCTAAGCCCTTAGCAGTGACATAATATTGTTGGGAGAAAAACAGTTGGGGGACCTGGATTTGAATCCTACTCCTGTAATTGAATTCATTTTCTATTTTGAGGAAGACTTTTAATGCCCCCTGGAACTTAGTTTCAATATTGATAAAATGTGGGAATTAGATGAGATAATCTCCAAATTTTCTTCCATGTCTAAGAGCCAACGTAACTATTAAAACTTTTTCTTGGGCCCTTTTTTTTTCTACATATCTATTTTCTTCCTTGATGATTTTATCGGCTCCCACAGATTCAGTGATAGTCTCTAGGCAGAAGCTTCTCAAATCTATATGTTCATCTCCAAGCTCTCCTGAAATTCAGTCCTGCATCTCAGCTCCCTTTTATTTATCTCCACCAGTATATCCCACAGGCATCTTTGAACTTACTATGTTTGACATTTTAATTCATATTCTTCTCCCCTCCCCTTCATCCCCAGTCCATCTTTCTTTTGAAAGCATCACTGTATGGGTTGGAGCAGATGGCTTCTGCGGTAATGTTCCCTTACAACTCCAAAATTTTGTGATTCTGTGATACGTATGTTTTCACCTTTGTTCATATCTATTATGCTTTTAGCAAGGTGCCCACAGAAAGCATTTAGCAAATGCTTGTTGATTGTTGTTGGACGGAGAGACCTCATCACACATATTACCAGATCCCTGTGTCTATACACATTCTTTTTTTTTGTTTTGTTTTCAGTTCCAAATTCTTTACTTCCAGCCCCTCCCTCACCCATTTTGAAGATTAGAAATATGATAACTATTATACGCACGAAGTCATTGAAAACATGTTTTCACATTAGCTGTGTTTCCCTGCCTCCTCCTCCCCTCAGAAAACCCCAAGAATAAATAAAAAAAATAACTATACTTCAATCAGCACTCTGAGTTCATCGGTCCTCTATTTGGTGGTAAGATAGCATTTTACATCATGAGTCATGAGTTCTTTGGAGTTGTGGATCCTTGTAGTGATCAGAGTTACCAAGTCTTTCACAGTTGATTATTTTTACAGTATTGCTGTTAATATGTGCATAAGTCTTGCCAGGTTTTTCTGAAACCAACC
>NW_027186349.1:9018626-9156613 GCF_028583685.1 Petaurus breviceps papuanus
GCTGTTAATATGTGCATAAGTCTTGCCAGGTTTTTCTGAAACCAACCCCTTTGTCATCTCTCATAGCACAATAGTATTCTATCAAAATCATATACCACAACTTCTCTAGCAATTGATGGAAATCCCTTTTGTCTCCAATTCTTTGCCGATATAAAAAGCTGCTATAAATATTTTTGTAAATATGGGCCTTTTCCCCTCTTTTTGGATCTCTTTGGAATATAGAACTAGTAGCAGTATTGCCAGGTGAAAGCATATGCACAGTTTTATACCATTTTAGGCATAGTTGCAACTTGTTCTCCAGAATGTTTGGACTTATACACATTCTTTAATTATCATGTGACAAAAATGGAAATGCTACCACATTTTACCACAACTGTTCTTAATGAATTCAGTATTCTGGCTTATGGTAATCAATACTTTTAAATATTCACAAACCACATGGTCTGCAGTCTTGCCTACTCAGTGCCTTTCATCTTAGTGTTGCTTTGTGACCTCCAGATACACCTTTTCTCCCAGTTTCAAAATCAGGACATTTGCCTGTTTTCAGTCTACTGGGATGTCTCCCATTCTCTTCTGTTCCTCAGAGATAAAGGACAACTCTTGGGTAATGACATGCTCAAGTTATTTCAGCACTGGCACCTGAGATGTAATTTGCAGAGAGGCCCACTGACTTCAGCTAAAACAGGTAGCCTTTTACTATCTGCCTACCTAATCTTGGTTTTCAATTTCCTCTTAGGCATTTTAGCTCTCTCCTTTTCCACTCTGAAGATCATTCTTCTTGATAGGGAAAGCAGAAGCCAAATAGCAATGGCAGAGATGATCCACTTCCTTTATGTGAGATCACAGCCCTATCCCCTCTCAGGACCAGAACGAATCTTTCGTTGTTCTTATCCCCAATATAGCTAAAAAGCTCTTTTTATTGTCCTCAGCATTTTTCTTTAGAGAGACTAGTAAAGCCTGAGATTGGGTTCTACTGTGAAAGACTTCAAAGAAAACTTTGTTTTTTGTACAATTTTGTACAATTTTACAATTTGTACAATTTTGGTGGTTTGGCATATAGAAATGTTAGGCAAGAAAAACACACACACATGCTCACGGATATACACACCCCCTCTTCAGGGCATTTACTTATTTTTTTTTCTCTAGAAATAAGTAAAGTTAGGGGGCTATTAAATGAAGTTGTTAGACTAAAACCCATGCATAGGTTTTGGTTTGCTAGAATTTGTATAGCCCTTTTCCTGCCATATTCTGCTAACCCATATTTAGATAAGGGTATAAGCAAGGTAGGGAAATATCGAGTATTTTTAAAATAAATTTTAAGGATCTGGAAATTTTCGATATTTGATCACTGTAAAATAATGATAATAATTCTAATCTTCTTTATTCTTGTTTTCCCCTCCACATTATGAATGGAAACTGTCTTGGGGCCTTCCATTTCTATTAAGTGCCTGCTGTGTGCTAGGCACTGTGCTAAGTATCAGGGATTCAAAGATAGACAAAAATGGTGCCTGCTCTCAAGCAACTCAGTTTGATAGGGGAGACAAATGCAAAAAACTGTATGTAAATAAGATGTACCAAAACATCAGTTAATCAGTAAACATTTGTTAAGCATTTAGCATGTGCAAGGTGCTGTGCTAAGCACTAAGGTTACAGAGAGTCAGAAGACAGTCCCTGAGACAACATGCAAACATACATACATACATACATACCTATCTATCTGTCTATCTATCTGTCTGTCTGTCTATCTGTCTATCTATCTATCTATCCATCTATCTAGAGAATAAATAGGAGGGGCAGCTAGGTGGCACAATGAGTAGAGCACTGGCCCTGGAGTCAGGAGGACCTGAGTTCAAATCTAGCCTCAGACACCTAACACTAACTAGCTGTGTGTCCTTGGGCAAGTCACTTAATCCCAATTGCCCTGCCTTCCCCCCTCCAAAGAGCGAAAAAAGAAAAAGAAAGAAAGAAATAGGAGAGAATAACAGAGGGAAGGCACGGGTAAAACACAGAGATTTTAAGTTGATCACTAAAGTCTGTCTTCTGTAATGATCCCACAGCAAAGTTTCTTTTACAGTGCTATAGTCTTTAGAGTTGGGTGTTTATGTGAGAGAGAAAAGGAAGAAGAATGTTTCATTGAAAAGAATTGACTCCAAGAAATGACATTCTGGATGTACCTTGTCGTAATTTTTAATTCTCTGCTGGAAGGTTTGATATGAAAGAAAGTTAAACCAAATTCTGTTTACCCTTTCTGGTGTCATAATTAGACATCCTATATTTTTCACATTGTAGAGTTTTACTTTGAAAACTAATTTTATTTATAACTCCGTGACATTAATTTGCCAAGGTTAGTCTTTGTTTAGCATTCCTTAGTACCTAGTTAGTGTAGTTGACTCCAGGATATGGATCAAGAGGACTTCACAGATCACTGGAAAAATACCAAATTTCTAGGCACACACTTCTTCCATTAGTGTGGTTGATGGGTGAATTTTACAGCATGTGTTTAGAAAATATTTATATTCCTCTATCACCTTTGTTTAAATATACTGCTTTTGGTTCAGGGAATGGCTTCTTTGAAAAGTAGGCTACAATTCTGGGTTTTGTAAGGTAATCATTTAGCACAGTTTAGTCTAAATAGCATGTGTGCTTTAAAAGGATCCAACCTTCACCTCATTTCACAGTTGGGTTCACAGAGTTTGAAGAAAGGAAATTAGTGCACAAGGTCAGACTTGACTGATTACAGATCAGAACTTAGAATTCTATTGGTTGCATTATATAAATATACATCCTATCTTCACCTGAATACCAAGACCATCCAGTTTCTGATATTTTTATTCGCCTAGTTAATACTTGAATTATACCATTTTTCCATTTTCTTTTTTTGGTGTGGGGGAGTTGAGAGGGAAGTAGAACAGCATCCTTTTCTTTCCAGTATGCTGTATAAAGAGCTATTCATTTGTCTTCTTGTTTGGTGAGTGTGTATTTTTTATGTGAGAGAAAAGGAATTTTTTTTTTAAAAATTAAAAAAGAATTTTAAAGATAATAAATATATAGTCATAATAGTCTTCATTGCTTGGATTCTTTTTCTTATGACTGGCCTACCTTTTTGTGAAGATAAAACTGTTTTTTGAAAGTGAAAACCTTATGTAAATGAGGTAGTAGAAGCTGAGTTTCATTTCAATGGAGTACTATTCTCAGTAGAGTTCTGTCACTGGCTCAGGCACTTTGGGGCAACTCATTTAGTGTGCCCCATTTTTTCTTATTGTAAAAGGTGAATAATAATGTCAGCTTTCTACTTTGTTAGGATGTTTGAGATATTCATTCACCCATAAATAAATAAACAAACAAATAAATAAATGTAGCAGCAAGCACCCCAAGCGTCCTCAGGGTTTGCAGCTACCACAGGTTCTTGGATCTGCTTTGTTAAAGGAAAGCAACTCAAAATGGGTTAACAGGCTTACTTTAATCAGTCAGACATATATCGTTTACCTTGTTCAGGAGAAAAGGTCAGCACCCTGAACCTCAAAGTATACAGGCATAATTATCAAGACAGAAACATCAAGTAGACAGATTTCCAAACTGTCCAACCATTACATCCATACCCAGTCAACATCTGGGTTTCCACATTCTGGGTTTTTCAAAGCCAGGGGACTCTCAACAACGGCTTCCCAGAATTCAGATCAAATCACAGAACACTTCTCAAAGTGAGTCCCAAAACAAAGCTACACATCAGGGCTTATATAGCCTTCTCCTGGCTCAGAGAATGTAACAACCTTATTGACCCACTGGCCAATCAAAAAGTATCTACTGAAAAACAAGCCTCCTCCACCCCAGGCTTCAGGTGCACATTAGCCTAGGGACAGGGAAGATCTTTAAAATTTACATTCTTATTACAATAAATAAAAGTAATAGGTAGTTGGAATTTTTTATACCCACAGAATTGTTATTTATTGGTGTTTACTTCATCTCCTTAGGTCGACTTACTACCTCAGACAGCTGTGGAAACACTTAAAGATTTTGTTCATTTGCTTTCACTGTCCCTTTTCCAGTGACTTCTTTAAAAAAAAGTGAATGCACTAGTCACCATGTGTTTAGTATGTCCTTAATTGAATCCAAATACAGATTTTATAAAATATCGCCTTGTTTTAATGTGATTTTCTTTAATACTAGTCATAAAAATCAGTCTTTTTTTTTTTTTTTTTTGCTTTTTGGAGGGCAGTTGGGGTTAAGTGACTTGCCCAAGGTCACATAGCTAGTTTTTGCATTCATAACAATCATTCTTTTAAATTTTATCCCTAGGAAGAAAAGTTGTCAGAAATTTAAATTAGGGAATATAGTATTTCCAAATGTTAATTGGGAGGGGTAATAAAATGCTATTCCCTTTTTATTGTCAGTATTTTAAAAATGTAAATTGCTGCGTTTTCTTAAAAAATATAAATTGCTGATTTTCTTGGACAGTTGTCCAGTTGGGAATCAGTTATAGATTTGAAGAAGGACTTGAGTCTTTATAATAAATTTTAATTCTAATTTCTTTTTGTATCTTTCCTGTGTGGCTAATAATCACCATCTTTAAAAAAAGATCAGATTTTCAAATATATCAGTTTTTCAAAAGGTATTAAATTTGTAATTGCAGAAGAAACACAACCAGTATGACCAGCACTTTCAAAATAAATTTTAGATGGTTGTGATATCACTTCATTTTGCAACAGAGTATAAAAATAATTATTTCCAAAGGATGTTGTAGAAACCTTAAAAACAGTTAATTTCTTTTCCCTTTTATTTAAAAAATGTATTCCATAAAACATGTTTAGTAGTTTATTAGGACACGTAATTTTGAAAAGCAAAGTAGTCTTTAGAAGCCACCATAGATACTGCTCTGGTTTTTACAGCAGCAGAAGCAAAGTTGTAAGACTGTGGTTTTTAAGGTACTAAATTAATTGTAAAGGTACAAATTGTTAGAGTTCAGGAGAGAGAGAGATCAATCAATATAGCTTTTTCTAGGAATGTAAGGAAGCAGTGGGATTTGGACTGTGCCTTTAAGAGGATAAGTAAAGTTTTATTAAATGGAGAGGTGGGGAGAAGGACATTCTAGACATGTGAATAGCACCAGTAACTATGAGGAGTGATTTCTTTCCAGTCTTGAAGGAAGATACTGGTTTCTTATATTAAGTGAAATAGGGCCTGGATGTCCACAGTGAGGTCATTGCTTTGGGGACCTCCTTGGTTAGTGGAAGCCCCTTTATCAATGCGAATCAGAATGCCCCCTCCAATTCCAGGGTCTCACTGCTGTTGTGCTGGAAGGGCATGATGGGAACCCAGCTCTTTGTGACTCTGAAGTCGGCTTCTTGTCCATTCTGTCCCATTGCTTCTTGTTTATTATTTTAAGGTAGAGGAATTTTTTAGATCTAGTAGAAGCAGGTGGAAGAATTATTTAGTTCAATTCAAGATAGACTGAAGAATAGGAATTTGGTGGAGATAAATGAGGCCCAAAAAAGTAAATCCTAGATATAGCTTGGAAGGGACCTCTATCAGATACCCTAATGTTATAGGTGAGTAAACTGAGACCCAGAGAAGTTAAGCGAGTTGACCAAGGTTACCCAGGTAGTAAACCCTCAAAGGGAGGATGTGAAATAAGTTCCTTTGACTTCAAATCGTATTTTCATTGTGGCATATTGCCCATCCTTGAGCTATTGCCTGAAGCACTAATGATACATTTATTTAAAGCAAGAGAGTTGATGGGCCAGAAACCTTAGAGATTATAGATAATCTGCTATTATCCTTTTTTCCCCACTATAAAGAGCCTTTTTCTCCTCTAGAAGTCTAAAAGTTTAAAAAAGTTTAAAAGACTTCAAGTGAATATTCTAGACAGGGGTTCTTAACCTTGGATCCAAGAGCTTGTTTTAAAAATAAATATTTGATAACTGTATTTCAATATAATTGGCTTCCTCTAATACTCTATACTTAGTTTTTTATGCTTTTAAAAATATTGTTCTGAGAAGGGATTCACCCTTAGGTTTTAGCAGATTGTAAAAGACCACTAGGTCTTTTGCTGGGTGTTACAGTGGCTAGAGTGCTGGGCCTAAAGCCAGGAAGACTCATCTTCCTGAGTTGAAATCTGGCCTCAGACACCTGATAGCTGTGTGATCCTGGGCAAGTAACTTAACCTCACTTTCCTCATCTATAAAATAGCTAAGAAAGGAAATGGCAAACTACTCCAGTATCTTTGCCAAGAAAACTCCAAATGGGGTCACAAAGAGTTAGCTGTGACTGAAGAACAACAAAGGTCTTCATGACAATGGAAAAAGGTTAAGAACCCTTGTTCAAGAAACTCTGGAGCTACTGTATGAATTCCACATTAATTTCTTTTCTCCTTCAGCCTTAAATTCCTTTTTTTTTCTTTTAACACCAGCAGTAAGTGGATGAGTAAGATTACTATAAAAACAAACACACAACAGGGTTTTTAAAAGAACAAATCTTTGAAATTGCTTAAGCAGATTTGATGGTTCAAATTTGAAATATGAATAATACCCTGTTTTGTAGTACTTTTTTTTTTCTTTTTGGGGGGGCGAGGGAGAGGAGGGTAAGGTAATTGGATTAAGTGACTTGCCCAAGGTCACAGGTTAGTTTTTTGTGTTAGGTGTCTGAGTTCAAATTTGAACTCAGGCCCTCTTATTCACTGTGCCACTTAGCCCCGCCCCTCTTGTACTTTTAACAGTACCTTTTTACAGCTTGTTATCTTGTTTGCTTTTCACAACAGCCTATGCTAGCTGGTTGAGCTTGTCTTCTTTTTGAGAAAGAAAAAATTGAGGCAGAAAGAGGGAAAGTGATTTGTTTCTAGTCACACAGCTGGTGATAGTGTTAACCAGTCCTTGGTTCTTTTGATTTTTAGTACTGGCCTTTTAACTTGACAACTTAGATCAGTTTTGTTGGCTGATCAGGCAGAGCTGGACTGCATGACTGAGTCATTTAGCAACCATCAGTTAGAGATACATGCACCACACTTCGTATTTCCATGGCTTTGTTATGTCTAACACTGCCACTCGATTTTTCTTAGTATATTGAATGCTTTTATTTAAGGAACATTTTCCTAAAAATCTAATTATAGCTTTATGTAAAGCTTTGCCATACTTGATTAATATCATGTTAAAAGGGTTTACAAGGTCCATGTGTAATATTGGCCGTATAATTTTCTCTTATATCTCTTCTCGGTTATTCTCCTCTCTCTCCCACAACCTTCCCCTCCCTCCCTCCCCTCCCCCAACAAAAAGCTCATGTCCTCAAGTGATAGAATATTCATTATCCTGTTATGATGCTTCTGAGCTAGTTTCAGTAGGCAAGATGATGGGATTTCCAGCATGTTGGGAACTTGAGCTAATGTGTGTCTCACCAGTTCAAAAGACCAAGCCCAGCAAGACTCCAGAATAATGAGGCCAGGACAAAAGGAACAGTGGGTTTTATTATTAGACACACTTTAAAAAGCTTATTAATGAAAAACAGTTTGCAAGAAAATTTGGCAGAAAAGTTAACTTCCATTGTTAAAAGTTCAAATAGAACTTGTGCTTTGTTTAAGGGAAAGCTTGAGTCAGTTGTTAATGTCTTAAAGCACCAAAGTAGCTTTTAAAGACTTCTATGTGAACTACAACCTTTCTTCCTGGCTCTGGTTAAAAAAAAAAATCACAAATGGAAATTATAATCTGATTTTGATATTTTATGTCTATAATTTTAAAAACTAGAGAAAAAATTAAGCATCATCTCCTAATTAAAAATTTTTAAGTAGATCTTTTAAAAATAACTAGCACCTCTTGGAGTGTGTTCTTTTGGTGGTTAGTGTTGTATGGACCATGCTTGATTAATTATTTGAATTTCAGGGCTTTGTTTAGCACATGTACTAATCTATCAAAAAATAAACTGGTCTGATAGACAAGTAATAGAATTTGGTTTCAGATTTTATAACTTTTTTGTATTACTTGTCTGTCAGACAAGTTTGCCTATGAAAAACCACTATTCTAGTCTTACAATGTCCAATGAATATAAACAGTTTCAAAAAAGTCTTATTCCTCTTATGTGAAATTTTTTTCTTTTCCTTCTTTATAGTGAAAAATTTTTATTAGTACTCCATATTATTGGCTTTCACTTTACTTTCCACATCCAAACTTTTTTTATTGTGGGCTTGTTGCTTTATTTATAGCAGTTGTTTTAAAACACTGCCAATTATGACCAACTACCATGAGCATATGTTCATGTATTTTTAACTGGACTGGCAGTATTCCACTATACCCCTATAAAAACTCTTTA
This sequence comes from Petaurus breviceps papuanus, assembly GCF_028583685.1. NCBI lineage: Eukaryota > Metazoa > Chordata > Mammalia > Diprotodontia > Petauridae > Petaurus > Petaurus breviceps. The sequence continues at coordinate 9,026,919 of NW_027186349.1, forward strand.
CAGTTGCCTCAAAAATGGGAAATATTAAGTGTTATTAATGATTAAGTAAAAAGTGTAGCTAAAGATTTAATTGTAGGTTTTTCAGTTCTAATGCTGCATATTAAATATGTGGAAATATCCATTTACTGTTAGATACATGAGCAGATCAGACCATGCATGGCTAGAGAGACATAAGTCTTCCCATGTTAAGAAAACTTTTCCTTGGTCCCTTTGTCCACTCTTAACTTCCATCCTATATCTTTCTTTTCTCTTACAGCCCAACTTCAGGTATGTTACTTGTTGCATCCAGACCATTCTTTTCTTAGCTTCCTCATCCTACTTTATTCCTTGATGAAACTGTACTTTCACAGGTTGGCAGTGATCTCTTAATTGCCAAGTCATTGGACTTTCTAGTATTCATTCATATTGATGTTTCAGTAACATTTTTTTATTCCAGTTTACCAAACCTTCCTTCTTGATGCTGTTTTCCCTTGTGCTTTCTGTCTTTTCTGTCACTATTGAATTCTGCACCACCACCCACCTTTGGGTTCTTCTGTGTCTCATTTTCTAGCTCATCTTCATCTTTCTGACTTATTTACATGAATAGTCACAAACACTTAATCTTTCTTTAAATATTTCTCTAGCCATAGTCAGTGGAACCTTTCTTGTGATTACACATTTCTTTCTCTTCAGATGAATCTCAGATCAGTAACTACAGCCTTGCTATCTCCAGTACCTGTAGGCTATAACTACTCAAATGCAGTATGTCTGGAAAGGCACTACCCTCTTTTCTGAATACTTGACTTTGAAAGTGGGACTGTATTTCCAAATGTGAGCTTGACTAATCTAATTTGGGGCAGTTATTATTGTTGGTCGATACTCTTAACTATCGGAACATTTCAGACTTGTTCACCAGTTTCTTTCCACCACCCATAGTAGTTTTCTTAAACCTTATTCCCACTCTACCTACTCTTACATTCGAGTAACCCTGGCTTCCTTGCTGTTCTTTAGCAAGATACCGATTCTGCATTTTCACTGATTGTCCCCACATCTCTGGAATTTTCTCCCTCATCTCTGCTGTCTGACTTTCCTGGCCTCTTTCAAGTCTGTCTTTTGCAAGAAACCTTTTGCAGTCTCCCTTAATGCTAGTGCCTTCCCTCTGATATTACCTCCAGTTTAACCTTTGATTTCTTTTTGTACATAGGCGTTTGCATTTTGTTTCCCCATTAAATGATGAGTTCCTTGAGAACAAGGATTGTTTTTGCCTTTCTTTACATCCCCAGTGTTTAGCATAGTTCCTGGTAGGTGCTTAATAAATGCTCGGTAAAAGTTGTATATGATTGTGATGGAATGAATACTATTATGTTAGAAGAAATGTCAATCAGAATGCTCTCAGAAAAATCTGGAAAGACTTACATGAACTGATGCAAAGTGAAGTGAGCAGAAGCAGGAGACCGAGGAGTCATTTATAGCACTCCTTAAACTGGGGTCATGACCAACAATTTAAGAAGTGCTGAAGGGGTCACAAGTGGAAAAAATTTAAGAAACCTTGGTGTACAATAACAAAAAATCATATGAAGATTAGCTGTGAATAGCTTAACTGTTCTCAGCAAGACAACAATCCAAGACAATTTTGAAAGTACTGTTCCATTTACAGAGAAAAAATTGGTGGAGTCTGAACACAGATTGAAGCATAATTTTTCTTAGGTTTTTTTTCAACCCATAACTTACATGGAAATGTGTTTTGAATGACTACACATGTATAACCTATGTCAAATTGCTTGGGGGAGGCAGAGAAGGAAGGGAAGGAGAATTTAGAATTCAAAATTTGAAAAGAAAGAATATTTAAAAATTTTTTTAATTGGGAAAAAATAAAATATTTTTTTAAAGAGAAAAAAAAAGTGCTTGTTAACTTGACAACCTATAGAAGAAATTCTTCCTTTCCAGTGTTCTGTGTTATACTGGTAATATTTACAGGACAAGATATAGTAATTCCTTGGCTCATCCCAGATCCCAAGGGAGATTAAGTATTAGGAAACTTTGAGGTAGAGAATTGCCTAAGTCATGATGTCTTACACATTCATTGAGTAGGTAACTTAGTTAATGCTTGTTAAATTGAATTTGCAGGTTTAGCTTTCTGCTTGCAAATTTGCACTGCTTCTCATGTTGCACTAAGTTATCTTAGCTAGCCTATAATTAGAGGTAAATCTCCCATTTTAAAACTAGTTTGGTCAAGTAGGTATTCAATAGCATAGTACTGTGGAAATAATAGTAGATTCGAGGGAGCTAGGTGGTGCAGTGGGTACAGTGCTGGGCCTGGAGTTAGGAAGACATGAGTTCAGATATGGCCTTACACACTTAATAGCTATGTGACCCTGAGCAAGTCACAGCCTCTGCTTGCCTCAGTCCTCAGCTGTAAAATGGTGATGATGATAAAAGTACCTACCTCCCCAGGACTATTGTGAGATTCAAATGAGATAATATTTGTAAAGCACTTACTAGAGTGACTAGTGCATAGTAGATGATGAAGAAATGTTACCTATAAACAATTGTTATTACTCTATAAATACTTATTCTCTATATAAATTCTCTAGGCAGCCTGGGTGGCACACATACATCTCTGGCCCTGGAGTCTGCATGTAACAGCAGGATCAAATGAGATAACATTGGAATGGCCTCAGAGCAGTGCCTCACTTGTAATAAAAGCGCTATATAAATGTTAGTGGTGATGATGATGAATTTTGGGCCATCTAAAACTAATGTATGAACATTGAAAAAGAACATTAATTGAAATAAGCAGAATAAATAGTGAACCCATTAGAAGAGGACCTTGCATGAACTTTCATAACTTTGTAAAATGGTAATGGACAGCTAAACTACTTTCCTTTTGGTCAAGGGTTTATTTTTGCCACCTAGTTTTCTTGTCAGTCTTAATAACTCACAGGGCTTGAAGTACTGTTTGGACAGGGTTCATTTGGCCATTCACAGAGAGGCTGTACTGTCAGAACATGCTGTCTGGTCAAAATTTATATCGTAATCATTCTAATATCCCATTTGTGTTTTAAGTTCAGATTCTAAATTTAAATATTATTAAGTTTCTTCATTTTTGTCACCAATTTATTATGTGGGAGGAAGAAAGCCACACTTTATGTGGCTTTATATTAAGAATATGGACAGAATCTGTTATTTCACTGGTGTAAGGACTTCAAAGAACACACTAAGATGTGACTTGCCCAGTGTCACACAATATCTCATTTTGTTTTATCTAGATAAACATAGAGCCTAGAATAGTGGCCCTACAACAGGTGCTTAGTAAATCCTTATTTAAACCATTCTTTTTTTTTAAAAAATCACTTTTCATTTGTGAGTGGTAATAGAGATAACTGCTTGAATTTTAATGTACATAGTGTGTAATCAAATTCTGCAGTGGACGTTGTTCTGTTCAAGTTATATACAATTTGTATATACATGTTCCCTTGTATTTAATGTCACTTGAAATAATCTGGGCCCCTGCAACAGGTGTTTTAGAAAATACTTTGATTATGCAAGGATTATCTTTCATGATATTTATCATAATTGTAATTTGACTTGTATATTTTCACCTGAGTTTTGTCGTTTAAGTAATTTGTTCTCCTTAGAGATTGTTCTGTTTAAAATATTTTAGAGATAAGTGGTAAAATAGTGCTTTGTTCCTGTGTAAATTCAAATGAAAGAAAAATTCAACTACTGTGTTTGTCCACTTAGGTCTTCACAGTGGAGTAAAAAGGCAAGTGTCCTCTAGCTAGTTTTCTTGGGTCTCAGAAGACTTAAGAACCTAGCAACAAAACTGTCTAATAAAAAAAACACTGAAGCATTAAACTATTTATTACTCTTAACTGAGGTTTAGAAAGTAAAATAGATGATAAGGAGGAAGTATGATAAAAAGCAAACAAAATTAGCTTGATTGTCAATATTTTAAAAAATTGATTTAAGGGGGATTACCTAGATAAATCTCAGTAACAGTTCACAAAAAATAACTTATCCTTGCTTAAACTCTGTAGAAACTTTAAGGTGCCGCATAAATGTGAGCTATTACTTACAAAAGCTGACCTGTGCAGGTATGATAGGGTGGGGCATCATTCAGTTCTCTGTTCTTGAAGACCTGTCTCTTTTAGGGCAAAGGTCAGTGTCAGTCACTGTCACCCACAATCACCCCTTCCTCGCCCCCATGACTGTGCTGCTCCTAGCCATATTATTTTCACTGGTTGTGGCTCATCTCACCCCAACCTTTTTGTTCTACCATTGGTACATGAGTGTACATTCATCTGAATGGTGTACATTCAGATGAAGAAGTATCTTTTTCTTGGTGATCCTTGCTGTTTACCTTTACTCATAGGTAAACAACAGGAATCATCTTCATCTGTAGGGTAAAGGTAAACATTGGCAACTGTTGTAGGACTTTGGTACTCTTGCATTATTGATCATGACAACCTTTACTTTTTTTTAATTAAAAAGTTTTTTTAATGTGTGGAATAAAACAAGAATTTACAGATACACTATGTACAACTTGCAGTTCCTTTTATTTTATTTTATTTTTTAAGCAGTTGGGGTTAAGTAACTTGCTCAAGGTTACACAGCCAGTTATTTCTGGGTGTGGTGCTGAGTATCTGAGCCCGGATTTGATCCAGGTCATCCCAACACTGGAGCCGCTGCTCTTACTCGCTGAGCCACCTGGCCACCCCTAAGCAATTGGGGTTAAGTAACTTGCTCAGGGTTACACAGTGAGCCCGGGATTCGATCTCCAGGTCTTCTCAACACTGGAGCCGGTGCTCTTACTCCCTGTGCTACCTGGCCACCCCTGGGTAATCCTTTTAAATATACAACAAAGTTATCATGTAAATCCTTACTCCCACCCCCATCTCAGAGATGGCTACCATTAGACAACCTTTCCTCTTGAAAAAAAGCTTATTTGCTTAAATTTTTCTTTTTTTCTTTTGCTTTTTGGAGGGCGGTTGGGGTTAAGTGACTTGCCCAAGGTCACACAGCTAGTGACTCCGGGAATGGTGCTCTATTTCCTATGCAAACTAGCCACCCCATATTTGCTTAATTTTAATTGTCTAGCAGCTGAAGTCTTATTCTGTGGTTTAGGAGAGAGTTCTCTTTTCTTAGAGAGTTGCATCCTTCTAAGGTAATATAAATACTGCAAAGTTCCCCTGAGTTTGGGTTAGCCTGCTTTTGCTTAATCCAGATTCTTGGGTTTTTACTTGGTATGGACACCAGGGCCTAGCTTTGCTTTTCTGGACTATTATGAATATATGTAAATATTATATTCATGCATTTTGCTTACAAAAATGTCATGGAGGCAGGTTCCATTTCTCTGCATGGCTAGTTAGTTATTGTAGCTATTTGAGCACTAGTATCACAGACTCAATAAAAATCTAAGCCTGGTAGGTAGGGTTCATCCCTACAAGAAGCCTTCAGTACTTCACCACAGCTAGTTGAGTATTTTGAACACTTGTGCGCAACTTGCAATCAGGATGACCTGAGTTGAAATTGTGCCTCAGAGTTTTTCTAGATGTGACCCTGGATTAGTCCCTTAACCTCTCTCTGCCTCAGTTTCTTCACATATCAAATGAGGCTATAATAACACAACAAGGTTGTTGTGAGGAGAAAAATTAGATGTTTGAAAACTTTAAAACTCTGTGAATGCTGTTGTTGTTATATTCCAAATATGAACTTAATAGACATCCACAACAATCCTACTTATAGAAAAATAATATAGTACAGTGTATAATTTTCAAGATTTCTTTCAAAAGTACATTTGGGCTTTACAGAGTGCTCATTGGGCTACTGGACAGAGAAGTCTGGTCTGAATTAGAGTTAAGGTAGAGTACTGATGATGAAAAATGTTATCTACCTCCCAACAGAGAGGTGATGGGCTCATTATGAAGAATGAGACATACATTTTAGACGTGGACAATGTGGGAATTTGTTTTGCTTGACTATATTTACTACAAGGGTTTTGTTCTCTCTTCCTCATGGGATGGAGTTGGGAGGGAGAGTAAATAAATACTTGTTAATAGAAAAAAAAAGAATTAAAAATTAGGGTAAGGTTAACATTTCAAACCATTGAAGATTGTAAGTAATGAAAGAATTACAAAGCCATTAATTTTCAAAGACTAGTTTGCTAATAAAATTTCAAAGCAAGTGCTCTTCTAGGCCAGATTTATTGAATAGCTAAGACACATTTGTAATCCTCATCTGTTTGTGTAGAAAGTTTGCCAAAGTCCTTTAAAAAAGCAAAACATTCCAGTTCACATAGCTTAAGCAAGATTTTAAAAATACTATTTACAGTAAGACTGCCTAGCCAAGCACTTTTTCCTAAGGGCCAGCTTGAATTATCACAGATTTTAAATGAATAGAGTTTAATTGTTAAGATTTTTCTCTGTCGACTTTTTTTAATCTACAGGTGTTTGTTGAATGACTTAGTGATCAAGGATAAAGCAAAGTTTAGTTTCCTTGGTAGAATACTTTTGAAAACCTTTTGTACAAACTTAGCAAGAATATCAAGAGTATCTTGTCTATATGCTGAGTTCAGCCATTCTTCCATCAGGGAGCAAATTTAGCTAGTCTGGATTTAGTGACTCTTGAGTGCCAGACATCATTCTCTTCACATCTCTTGTTTTGTTTTGTCTTTCACTTGCATTTCAAAAAGTTGCCTTGGTGTAGGACCCATCTTATTTGGGAGCCTTCAAACACCAGTAGGAAGGAACGAGATTTACTTAGGAACAGGGGTCCAGTTCTTTACAGAGTAGCACAGATTAAATTGGGGGTAACGGGGAGAGAAGAGATGAATCAAAGGAAAACAAAAAGGAACAGCTACGATAAGAAGAAAGAGGAAAATATGTCTTTATTAAGGTTAAGTCCTGTGTTTACTGGAGAATCGTGGAATTATGTGTTGTTCAAAGTACCACAAGGAAATACCTGTGCCCTCTTCTGCTTCTTCAACCTATTTATTCACTTTCCCTATCTAGCAACCTCCTTCCTCTTAACTTACTTTTCTTTCCTCCTGTACCAGTCTTTCCCCTTGCATTGGCACTTACCTAAGCCTTCTTTCAGCCACACTGCCTAGCACATAATAGGTGCTTAATAAATCTTTAGGACTGACTTTTTAGGCCTATGTAAGAGGCAGGACCCAATTTCCTCAACTCAAGGTAACTAATAAAATGCCCTGTATCCTGATAACCTTTATAGGATGAGAACACCTTTGTGGTTAAATTACAGAATGAATCACAGGTGTAAACAAATTCTTAATCGTTTTTTGGGAGAAATCAAGTTTTTTTAAGTCAAAAGATGAAAATGTGTTCTCATTTATTGAAAGAATTAGACACATTTCTCATTTTATGTATATCAGAGTAGGGATTCCAGAAGTGAAGTCAAGCTTCTGGAGTGGTTGAGGGCAACACATTCTTTTTCTTTTCTTTTCTTTTCTTTTTTTAAAGCAATTGGGGTTAAGTAACTTGCCCAAAGTTACAGGGCCAGTTTTTTTGTGTGGGTGTTTGTAATGGGAATGCAAATTTGGAAGATCTTCCCTGCCCCTAGGCTAAAGTACACCTGAAGCCTGGGGTGGGAGGCTTGTTTTTCAGTAGATACTTTTTGATTGGCCAGTGGGTCAATAAGGTTGTTACATTCTCTGAGCCAGGAGAAGGCTATATAAGCCCTGATGTGAGGCTTTGTTTTGGGGGCTCACTTTGAGAAGTGTTCTGTGATTTGATCTGGATTCTGGGAAGCCGTTGGCCAGGGTCTCCCCGGCTTTGAAAAACCCAGATGTTGAAAGCCAGATGTTGATTTGGTATGGATGTAATGGTTGGACAGTTTGAAATCTATCTACTGGATCTGTTTCTGTCTTGATAATTCTGCCTGTGTACTTTGAAGTTCGGGGTGCTGACCTTTTCCCCTGAACAAGGTAAACAATAGGTCTGACTGATTAAAGTCTTTACTGATTAATCAAGGTCTGATTAAATTAATCAACTTAATTAATTAAATTAATTAATTAATTAAATTTACTGATTAAACAAGGTCTGACTGATTAAAGTAAGCTTGTTAACCCATTTTGAGTTGCTTTCCTTTATCAAAGCAGATCCAAGAACGTGTGTGAGCAGCCACCCTGAGGACACTTGGGGTGCTTGCTGCTACAGTGTTATGGATCTGAGGCCAGAACTGATCCCGGATCCTCCTGACTCGGGGGCCAGCGCTCTTACTCACTGCACCACCTAGCCTTACTCACTGTGCCACTTAGCCACCCCTGAGGACACACATTCTTTTACCCGTACAAGGGGAGAGTAAGGGGAAAGATCACATTACTCTTGTCATAAATGAAATTGAACCAGTAACGAATAATGCAGCCAGCAAGGAAGCTGAGAGTACAAATTAGACACAGGGAGGAAAAGCATCCTCAGGATTCTACAAGAGTACCAATCCTTGGAGCCAAGGAGAGAGCTATACCTAAAAAGGAACTTGATGCTTTTATGAAGCAGGAAAAAAAAGGACTTCCATTAATTAAGAACTGTTGAGTTTACCTTTGGTCCATATGAGTTCATGTATGCCTACTTCTTCCCTCCCTCCCCCATCCTTCCCCACCCAGGAGCCTTTTGTGCACGAAGGGAGAGTGTGCTTTGGGAGTTGATGTTTCTGTGACAACTCTTCTTGCTGTCTCTATTTAGTAGTTGCCTGTTTCTAAAGGCTTAGTGACTCTTAGCTAATTGTTAATCAGTAAGGAGCACATAAGATTGTGGCCCCATGAGCAGCAATACTAGAGAAATTTCCCAAACCCTCAGGGTTACCTCTGAGATCCTGAACTATAGGTGAAATCACATCTCTCTTGTCTGCTCGGACTTCTGATGCTCTTCCTTGTTACTCCTTAACTTTAGGTTCCAAATGGCTCCTTTCCCCATTTACTGCCATGTTGGTATAAGACAGTTTTGTGATTCATATGAGAGTGTATTCATATGTGAGAGTGTGATTCATATGAGGGTATGCACGTCACTTTGGCTCCCCTGTGTCTTCCCTGTGGGTCTGTCTTACTATTTGTGACTACATGGTTATGATACATGGATCTGAAACATTGTACCCCAAAGCAAAAGAACATGTGAAGGCAGAGAATGAGAGAAATGAAGGTTGTTATTATCATTTAGAAAAAAATTATTAGTATGTATGTGTTAATTTCTAAACTAAATGTAGAATCATGTTGGTTTTTGGTTGTTTCAGTCATATCTGACTCTCTGTGACTCCATTTGGGGTTTTCTTGGCCAAGATAATGGAGTGGTTTGCCATTTCCTTCTCCCCCTCATTTTATAGTTATGGAAACTTAGGTAAACAAGAGTTAAGTGACTTTTCCAGGGTTAGATTGCTATTAAGTGTCTGAGGCCAGATTTGAACTCAGGAAGATGAGTCTTCCTGACTCCAGGTCTGACACTATCCACTGAGACACCTAGCTGCCTTGTAGAATCATAGGATCATAGATTTAGATCTCAAAGGGACCGGAGAGTACACTTTGAGGCTTAGAGTAAGTAACTTGCCTAAAGACTCACAGATAAGCATGGTGGAGAACCTGAATTTAAATGCCATTAATGGGACTCAAAATTCAGTGATCTTCACTGAGCTTGTTTTGAGAAGATCTGAAACACATGAATTTAATTGGTAGCTTCTTGGAAACAAATTTTCAGTTTCCAGATTTTCATCCTATCTGGGTGTGGACACACTTGAACATATTTTCTTCATCTTTCATCTTACTAACTGCATGCATGTTGATTTAACTGGTTTTGTTTTTGTTTTTCATCATCTTGCCATGTTATTTGAGAGTGAAAAAGCCACTGAAATTGTAGTTATAAACATTACAAAGGACAAATATACTTGGTATTGCATTTGCAGGATATGGCAGAAAACTGAGAGAGTCATTTATTTTTAAGACCAAAAGTGAAATTCACATTTGGTATTGGTTGAAAGAATATAGCATTCCTGTGTCCATATGGTGGTACTTTATTTCTGTAATGTAGGTAAAAATTTGAAGAGTTGTGTTTTTTTTCCTTCGGGAAGTCATGAGAAAGTATGAATTCCGCACTCAATTTATTGTAGCTGAAGGGGAGGATATATCAAAAATGACATTATTGACTAAAAACAGAAGAGTTATGTTCTTGTAACCTTTGCTCCTGAATGAACCACTAGAGCAACTTGGTTTGATTTAAATAATTTCTTTTTAACTTTGAGGTACTCTCAGTGTGCCTGGATGATTTGACCTTATTTCCTGTTAAACTTGAGGGTCAACCCTTAGGAATTTGGGGGGCTTTAATATTATTTGGGTTCATTAAGACATCCGTGCATGCAAGTTTGCATTTGGAGTTAAGACCTTTAAAGAATCAGTTCTTTCTCATCCTTTTATTTTTTGTTATTTCTCTTCATGTTCATTTGCATGGCTGGGCAGAGCCCTGGTAATGAGTTTGATTTTCTTGTATCCATTGTTAAAAACTCATTGGTCTTTTTGAGGGACCTCTGATACACCTCTGACCACACACACACACACCACACCACACCACACCACACCACACCACACCACACCACACCACACCACACATCCTCCCCACCTCATAGTGTTCTAAGGGACATTTTTTGCAACACCTGATAGATTTTCCTAGATTTCTGTAAGTTCTGTAAGTGCATAGTGTAGATATTATCTTTTTTGGTTGTTTTTATGGGGAAGTTGAAACTCTTGAGGCTGAGATTTGCTGAAGGTCTTGTGGATACTAAGTGGCTTAGTTTAGTTTCAAACTCTCTCCTGATCCCAAATTGAGTACTTCATCCACCATATCATGAACTTTGTCCCGTTCCGTAGAAATTTCCCAAGCCTAAAACAGCAGAAGTACTAAAATTTAGGTCTTCTTATTTCTGTTTCATTTAGTATAAGAATCATGATGATATTTTATATTTGTAACATATCTTTGACTTTCTCAAAATATTTGAAAGAATTGAATAACAAGATAGTTCTCCGTAGACTCAATGGCCCCTTGTTCCATTGTATTTGTTATGTAACAGCTAAGTTAAAAATTTCCCAATCCTGTCTTGCTCCTCTGTCTCTTTCTCCATAACAAAGAATGAAAAACTGAGGGAAAAGTGCAGCAAAAGTAACCATTGTATGGGAAAAGCCTGAAATCATAGACTGTATTCCACACTTACAGCCCCCTAATTGTGCAAAGGGGGAGAGGCAATGGGGATGGGGGTGAGGGAACGGCAAATTTTTTATTAACAGAATTTTTTTTCTAAACTCCCTTTGCTTCACCTTCTTCCCTATCCCTTTTGTAAACTGGGAGAAATAAGAACATAGTTAAAAGGAAATAAGAGTGATATTAAGTGATTGATTGAGTATAAATTATTGATAGCCACGGGAGCATGTTTTTTATTTTTTGTTTTATTTTCACTATTTTTGTTCTTGTTTTTATTTTTGCTTTTCTAAAATCCAGTCATTGTTCCCTGGGATGCCTGTGTCTTTTGCTGTTTTATTGCATCAATTAGCTATTCTGTTTATAATTTCAGTAACAAAAATGATCCAGCCTTACTAACCTTGTAGAGATGAGTAAAATTTTACCAAAGTTTTCAGTTCTCAGTCCAATATCCTGGATTGCATCTGTTGGAATTTTTTCCTGAAATACTTACCAAATAATTTTAAAAGAGATTCCTCCCCTCTTTTTCTTCTTATAATCAAGTCAGTAACCAACAGGCATTTATTAAGCACTTACTCAGTTTCAGACATTTTGTGGGGATATAAAAAAAGCATCTCAAACTCTTCCCCCCCCCATCCTCCTCCTACCCCCAAAATCCCTGCCCTCAAGGAACTTCCATTCTAGTGGAGAAGATATTATGTACATCACTGGTAGATTAAAAACATACACTGAGGAGATATCTGAAAGCGGAAACATTAGCAGCTCAGGGGGAGAAGAGAGGACACGTCTGGAAAAGGACTCCTTTCTGTCTTTGAGGTGGGATTTCAGGTGAGTCTTGAAGGAAGAATTGTGGGGAAAACAAGACAAAATGGGAGGGATAGAGAGTTCCAGAGCAAGATGGAGGACTGAAGGCCTGGAGTCAGGAAGATTGAGCATTTTGTTTGAGAAATTTTCAAGTAAGCCAATGTAGAGATTTATAGTGCTAGGAGGGGAGTAATAAGGCCCTTTCTTTTGGTCCAGACCTGTGATTTCCCTGGTGTAGGGAGCTCTTAGAAACTCTTCTCCAACCTGTTCTCCTAGAGGCACTAAGAGTGTTGGCTTACCCTGGGTTTATGTCAGCCAGTATGTGGCAGCTAGCCTCAGGACTTGAACCCAGTTAGCCATTATCCCAAAAGGATAACTGTAAACAATTTGAGAACGGTAGGTGGAATACTGTACTTCACTGACTAAATATTGACCGTTTAACTCCAGATTAGTAACTAATAACTTTCTCAACTCTGATGAAAGGTGACAGACCACTAATAATCAAAGACCCAGGAAGCTGCGTAACTAGACAACCTTTCTTGTCATTGTAGGATTCTAAATGAGGTATCTGTATCATACAACAAATAGGTCACATGAGCAATTAAGCAGTGTAACTATTCCTTGACTGGCTTTGAACTAAAATGTCCTTTTCATTGAAGGAGAAAACATGTAGAGGAATAAGCAAGCCAAAATTTGGTCTAATTGGAAATACTTTTACCATACACTCCTCATTTTTTGTGAATCTTGTCCACTTCTTTATGTAAATCCTCTGCAGGGGATCTATCTAGTGAATATCTCTATTCATACATACACATACGTGCTATATGTCCACCCACTTCATAAAAGCACCATGTACACAAATTAAAGCAAAAAAGTGATTAACCAAGGTTCTACTAAATAACATTTCTCTAATGCATTTAAAAATATAGATCTATTTCAAAAGTTAGATACACTTTTCAGAAATACTCTGAATGTGCAAAGGAAATCTCCTGTAAAATATATTGTCTTCAGCAGCATGTCTCATTAAGGCTTTCTGGGTAGACCAGAGGTATCAGACACCCTATTGCAACACTGTGGAGCCAGATCAAAAAGTAATTGGGAAACAAAATAAGTAAAAACACAGTAGAAGATATATAATTTTAATAGGTGGTTTTGTAAGTCCATATTAAGACCAAGCCTTAGGTACAATTTTGTGGCCCCTTTTTCACTGTGTTTGACATAACTGCTTTAGAATACTCAATTTGGACTATTTCATGCTGGTATCAAATATTAAAACAGATTCTCTGTTCCAAAGATTCTATCAATCACATAATGTTTCATTTGTCTTTATGACTTCCCTGCCAAATAAACAAAGCCATGTTAGTCAATGAAGAAGTTGCAGCATGCAGAGGTGAAGTGATTTTTACCTAGTGCTAAGAGTAAGCTCCTTGAGGAAGTCTTTGGGTCTTTTTGTATCCCCAGAGTTTAGCACAGTGCCTCGCACATAGTAGGGACTTAAGAAATGTTAAATGACTTTGAAAAAATACTCCCTGCTCTAGAGTTCATCCTCTAATGGAGAAGATAACACAAAAGACTGTACAACAAGCTTTATACAGGATAAATCTGAGATTGTGTGTCTCTGTGTCTTTGTATTTATGGTCAATCTGTCTCTATCTATCCATCTATCTAATGGTCGGTGACTGATAGGAACAAGAATACCCATCTTCCAGCTATTGAAGATACATTGTAAACCTCCTTTAAATATTTAGTGTCCTTAGAGGAGGGAAGAGAGTGAAGGAACACAGTTAGCAGTCATAATTTTTTTTTTGTTCCCCCAGGGCCAGATCTCCTGGGTGTGTGATTAGAGAACCTGATTTATGATTTTGACTTTGCAGAAGCCTTCCTCACTTAAATCTCTTTCACTTTCAAATCATGGCTTCACCTTGCTTATGTCACGGTTCTCTTCAAAAAAGGACAAGCAGCTACAAATGATGACATTTAAGGGTTGGGGGTGGGTTTGGGGAAGTAAGGAGGCAAGCCTGGAAATCTTGAAGTGGGTTCTGGATACAAACAGGTGATCTAAATTATTTAATTTCTGACTCGTGTTTTTATGAGGAACTTTTGTTGCTTCAAATTTTAGTAAAAGGCTAAAACCTAAAGCACTCCATCTTATGCACTTTTATAAATAGTTATCTCACAGTTTTAATTTTTTTCTTTGTAGTGGTTATCTAGTTGGTAAGTCTTTGAATAATTTAGTTTCAGACTGCTAGTGAGTCATTCTGTTTCTGCTTCAGAATCTGCAGTGAAATTACCAAGTTTTGCTGGAGATTTTATTACAACATAACATTCCCAGAAAAAAAAAGCACTGATTCAGTCTAATAAGCAATAACAGTGTTAAAAGATGGATTGTAAAATGCAATTTCTTCCTCCCTTTCCTGTTAATGAACTTTTTGTTCTAATTCTTGGGAATAAGGAACTTTATTAAAATTTTGGCTTGCTTATTAAATACAAAGTAAACAATGCTGCTTCTTAATGTCTAATGTGAAAATATTACAAGCACAGGAAGTTTGGAATGTTACATAGTAAACTAAACTTTTAAACAGATCTATTCAGGACCTCATTCTGTCTCATTGACTGTGAGGCTACTGTCTCACTCTTGGCATTTGATATTATTACTTTAACTCTATGAATTACTTTTAAAAAAGCAAAACTAAGCCCTTAAAATAAATTTAGGAGGAAAAGGCATAGAATCATTAACCTCTCTTTAATGACTTGAAAAATGAACTCTTCCACAGAATCAGATCATTGTAATTTACCACAGCCCAAATGGCTCAATTTCTAGGACCGAAAGAATTTTACGTTTAACTCTTTCAGTTATTTCCCATGTTGCATTTTCTTTCTCATAAGAAGGAATTAAAATTGTTAGAACTGGGAGGGAATTCAGGAACCATCTAGTTCACTCTTGTTTTTCAAATAAAGAAGCTGGTTCAGAGAACAAATGACTTGTCTAAAGTCACACCATATTGAAATGGGAATCTATTACAAATTAGTTTCTGTTTGTTTCCTCTTTCAGACATCAATTTAAATAGGATGATGATTCTTACCTACATTTTACTATTACTAGAGTTCAAATAAAAAGGAACCCCTTTGTCTCATATCTCTAATAAAAAACAGTTATCTATGTAATATAGAGCAACAGCACAAATAAGACCAGGAAATACTATTCGGTAGATAAGAACAGCTTGCAAAAGACAAATTTTTAACATTTTAACAACCAGGGGCAAGCTTTATATACCAAAATAGTCCTAGCACCTGTTCTTATCATAGCAAAAAGAAAAAATACAAAAAACAAAACCTGGAAATAAATTGGCTGACAATTGTTTAGGAAATAATGGAACAAACTGAAATACGTGAATGAGATGGAATATTATTTCACCATTAAAAAATGAGAAGTGTGAGGAACACAGAAAACTTGGAGAGACTTAAAGGAAACAAAAGCAGAACAATATACCCAGCGACTAAAAAAAAGTAAACAAAAAGAACATTAAAATGTAGTTGAACAGCAAGTAAATGTGATGGCTAATATTGACCTCAGAGAAAATGAGAAAGTGCCTTCCCCCTTTTGGTAGAGAAAGGGGGCACTGCAGAGATGGAATGTTTCATACCCTGCTAGAATCATCACCAGCCTGGTTGCTTTTGCTTGATGTTTATCTTTATTACAAGAGAGGGCTCATCAGAGGGGAAAATGGGGGGAGGGTTAGATACAAAAAAATGATTATAGATCAAAAGGTATTACCAAAATATATTTAAAAGCAACATATACATACACTCAAAATTAAATGTAAAGAGGGCCAAGTTTTAGTCTTTTGTCATTTATTTTCTGGCACAGACACCTGAATCTTACACGGGCTTCTAGTTCTGCCTTTAGTAATTATTCTTCCTAGTCCTTCCTAATTCTGCATCTAATGTAGGTGTTCCATTAAATTCTTGTTCAAAGACTTGGAAGTGTTGTATATGAGAGTGGCATGGTTGAATTTCTTGAGAAAATTGAAAGTATTAAAAAAGCTGAGTAAAGAACCAATCCAGATCTAGACCAGGCATTTCACAGCAAGAGGGAATGATTAGATAAAGGAGAGGAAATTGTTTTGATGCAAAGAAAAATTATTTTTTATTTTTTATTTTAAAATTATTATATAAAAAATAATCTATTAACAGTGAGAGTTTTCCAAAAATATAATGGACTCCTTCAGAGACTAATGGGTTCTTCCTTACCAGAGGTCTTCATGCAAAGGGTGAATGACTCCTCTTTAATATGTTGTAGAGGGGATTCTTTGATTCAACTACAGGTTATTTTAGTTGACCTCTGACCTGTGATTCTGTCAGATTGTCCTATCAGTCCACTTTGTTAGTTATGGGACTGCCAGGTCTCCTTCCTGTTTCCGTCAGGTCCACTCTCATTATTTCTCAGATAGCCTTATCTGCCCCAAATTATTTATCAAATAGTTTATTGAGGAAAATAGAGAAATAAGGATTTTGCTCCTCAAATTGTTCATAAGAGATTTTTAGTCAGTATAACAAATGATTCTAATAAAGAAAAGTGCAGGACATCTCGTTTAAGGATACATCTTAGTCTATTGGAATTTCCTGCCCTTTGGTAGAACAAATAGATAAGAATAAATGAATGTCTAAAAGTTTAATTTTCATGGGTTGTGGTTCAGTGAAGTTAGGGGTAAGACAAACAGGGCTGAGAGTAAAAGAAACAACTAGGTGTTCTAGTTTGAAAGAAGACTGAACTGCATTCCAGTTTGCTGTTCTAGATACAGATTAAATAAGTTTTGTTTATTAGATGATTTTTTTTCATCCTCTGTGCTAAATATTTACCTTCCATGTGATACAGAGCCACCAAATGTTTTTCCCTAGAATGGGGTGGAGAAACCTGCCCCATGTGGCCCTCTAGGTCCTCAAGTACAGCCTGTACAGCCTTTGACTGAATCCAAACTTCACAGAACAAATCCCCTTAATAAAAAGATTTGTTGTGTAAAACTTGGACTCATTCAGGAGGCCGCACCCAAGGACCTAGAACATCACATGTGGCCTCAAGGCTGCAGGTTCCCCACCCCTGCCCTAGATCCTTGAAGGATATTGGGAGCTTTAAATATTTTTCTCTGTTTAATATATCAAATTTCAGTTTGTAATCTGAGCAGAAAATGTTTCCATTCTTCAGCCCACTCCAAGTACAGAAGTTTTTTGTTTGTTTGTTTGTTTGTTTTGCTTTTTGGAGGGCAATTGGGGTTAAGTAACTTGCCCAAGGTTACATGGTTAGTTGTGTGTGTGTGTGTGTGTGTGTGTGTGTGTGTGTGTGTGGGTGGGTGTGTGGGTGTTAAGTTTCTGAGGCCAGAACCTAACTTGAACTAGGGTCCTTCTGACTCCGGGGCTGGCATTTTACTCACTGCACCACCTAGCCTCCCCAAGAGGTTTTTTTGAAGGTAGATTTCTTGGTATTTGGGATTTGGAGTCTACTCTGCTACTTACTAACTAGCCGTGCTTACCTCAGTACTGTGCCTCATTTTCCTTCCTTGTAAAATGGGAATAATAATTGTGTTGTCAGCTTTACAAGGTTGTATTTAAAGATGGCAATTTGTATAAACTTAAAAATGCTATTTGGTTGTAAGTATTCTTACCTTCCATATTTATCAAAAACAGACTCTTTTCAAAGTAATTTTATTTCTGTTGTCTCCTAGAATTTTCCAATGATCTGTCATGGTATATGCTTGTATGTGTACATGTATAATCTTATACAAAGAATGCAACTTTGGGATGGAGTGCACAATGAGCTGGAAGTCAGAAGATGGTTCCTGAGCATAATCTTCAAGGAGACAAGGAATTCTAAAAAGCAGAGATGAAGAAGGAAGGCCATTGCAGGCATGGGGACAGCCAGTACAGAGCTGAGTTGGGAGGGGGAATATTGTATGTTTAAACAGCAAGGTTAGTTTGGTTAGTCCACAGATTAAAGGGAGGGGAGATATATACTAGGAATAAAATAAAGCTGAAAAACTAAGTTGTAACTAGATCATAAATGCCAACCAGAAGAATTTAGGGGGCTATGTGGAGCCACTTGAGTCTATTAAGTCAATCAGGCAATTAATTATTAAGTATGCTCTGTGTGCCAGCCACTGTTCTAAGTACTGAGGATATAAAAAAAGAGGCAAAAGACAGCCCCTTCCCTCAAGGAGTTTACAATCTAAGTGGGGAGACAAACAAGCAACATATATGCAAATTAAGCTATATACACATAAGTGGGAAATAATTAACAGAGAGAATTAATGCCTGAATGACCTTTCTCTGCTTTTCGGAATCCCTTATACCCTTCAAGACTAAGATGAGGAACTATTTTCTGATTCCCAGTTCCTTGTACTCCCCATCCCAAAGTTGCCTTATTTGTATGTATTTGTTCATACATGTATGTGTATATGTGTGTATGTATGTATGAGGATACATTACATTTCCCCTTGTATGTATGCTTATTTAATACAGGTTGTATTACTTCTTAAAGGAAACTTTAATAGAATTTAAGCAGATGGTTTGTCTTTCTCGTCTCACTGCCTAGAAAAGTACCTGGTGTATAGTAGGTACTTAAATGCTTAATTTATTGGGAAACTTAAAAGTGCCTATGTCTACATCGTTATTATTAATATTATTCACAAGGCTTCCTATAGAAGATGGGGTTTTAATAATTACTATTGAGTCTTAATTAATTAAAACCCTAAGTTCTGACCATGTCACTCCCGTTCTTAATAACTCAATTGAGTTTATTTAGTTATTAAATAAGAGAGAAGCATTGACTTGCACCTTAGGAGAGTTACTCTGAAATTGTGGGGAGAATGGTTGGAGAAGGGAGAGAGATTGAAGATGATAACTCAGGTTGTGTACCATGGAGACTAGAAAGGAACTACCTCGACAGAAATAGAGATGTTTGAAAGAAGGATATTGTCTCTCATTTTATGGAAAAGGAAACTGAGGTCCAGAAAGCTATGTCCATGGTCACATTAGGGGCATAGTGCCAGAGGGAGGATTTGAAATGAGGTTTCTAAATTTATTTTTTTCCTTTTTGGAGGGGGTAAGGCAGGGCAATTGGGGTTAAGTGACTTGCCCAAGGTCACAAGGCTAGTTTTTTGTGTTAAGTGTGTGAGGCTGGATTTGAACTCAGGTCCTCCTGACTTCCGGGGCAGTGCTCTATTCACTGTGCCACCTAGCTGCCCCTGAACTCAGGTTTCTTATGGTAGGTAGCAATGCAAGTATTATTTAACCTCATTTTGTCAGTCAATCAATAATTGTTTAAATGACTTTAATATACTAGATGCTATGTGGAGATGTTAGGGCACATAAAGATGAACGTCACTTACCTGTCTTTTCAGAGGCAGTTAGATGGTACAGTAGATAGAGTGCTAATCCTGGAGTGAAGAAGACTCAAGTTCAGATTTGACCTGTATGTACATGTGGATGTGTGTTGTAATGCCATGCACAGAAGCTTTCCAGAACTGCTACTGTGAACAGCTTTTTCTTTTTAAGGTTCTGATTACTTAGTATAGTGATCACTCTATTCCATAACAAAAGCAAAACATCCATGGAAAATCAAGGTACAGCATAATTCAAAATACAGCATTCACTATATTTCAGCTTATCACAGAAAATCACAATATAATATTCACAACATAGTCTCATCTGTGATAGTTTCTGCTTTTGAGATTTTTTTTTTGGAGGGGGAAGGTAGGACAATTGGGGTTAAGTGACTTGCCCGAGGTCACAAGGCTAGTTTTTCTGTTAAGTGCGTGTGGCCGGATTTGAACTCACATCCTCCTGACTCCAGGGCCAGTGCTCTATTCACTGCCCCTGCTTTTGAGATTTTTAAACATTAAAAGTTGTATCATAGCTGCAGATGACACCTTGAATGACAGGATCCAGAATGATTCTATATGCTGAATCTACTGTGATTGAATTTAATAGGGATAAATAGAAACATAGATTTAGAAAATTATCTTAAGTACAAACTAGGCAAGTCAAAGTTAGTTTATCTGTGAAAGATCTGGAGTTTAAAGTAAGCAGTGTGATATGACTCGAAGTCAAAGGATCATTAAATGTACGCACTCACGAGGTGCCAGGCACTGTTCTAAGCAGAGGAGACAGAGAAAGGCATAAGGCAGTCCTCACCCTGGAGGAACTCACAAGTGGGGAGACAGTGCATAAAATGAAGCTGCAAGTCAATCAGCAGGTCTCACAATGATCTGAGGAGGTGTGCAGTTCCAAATGGACTACATTAGGAGAGGATACTTGTGTGAATAAGGAGCTGATAATCTCATAGTATTCGGCCCTGGTCAGACCAAATCTGAAGTATTTGTTCAGCCCCAGGCACCACATTTTAGGGAAAACACTGATATGCTAGGATTTCAGGTATGGGTTTGACTAGATGGCTTCTGAGAAAGAACTACAATAGTAGATGGAATTTTAGGTAGGCATTTTGCCCTTAAATACTTATGTTCCATGTTAATTATAAAAACTTTTCATTTAAAAATTATTTATATAAAATTTAAATATTTAAAATTAAAATATTATTTTTAAATTATTTATATAAAGTTTGTTGTGTAATTATGATACATAAATCAACAGTGAAGTTCCCTTATGAAATACTTTGCCATGTACAGATTTGTATGTGTTAGTTGCTCAAAATCACATCCCTAAACATGACTACTGTATGGTTGGTCCTGTCCTTAATCATTATTTACAAAGGGAGACCACTCCATTTGAAAAAGGAATTTTTATCCACTAAACAGTTTCATAGAGGGGGAAAAATACATATAAACTGTTTAGTATTTAGATGAATTGATTATTAGTGCTGTGAACTTTTAAGAAGGAAATGGGGAAGAAAAAGTCCACAAGGAAACAAATTTCATCATGTTCTAGGCCTGAATTTGTTTTGTCAAAAGAAGACATCAAAGTTTATGGCCCAGATGCTGAGCCCATCTTCCAAGAACATCTTAAAAGTATTTCTATGATGTTTGCATGCCCTGAATTTTACAAGCATATACATATTTTCAATATAACTATTAGAAATTTGGCCCATAGTGCTACATGAAAATTGTGTTAGAGCCCGTACAACACTTAGAAAAGTCGGAGCACCTGTGTTTTAATCTGATACTGTCAAGGGAATGGATTCTAGACCTCCAATTTCTATAGTTCCCTGAGGATGGTCAGCATTTAAACTAATATCTGTCAGTAACATCTGATAGTAATTGTCAGGATTACTTACCTTCCCATCCAAAAATATGTCTGAGTAAATCCTAATAGTTTCCATGAATGTGTTGTGGTAGATAGTGCGGGACTTGGAGTCAGAAAGACATTAGTTTAAGGTCCTGCCTTAGACACTTATTTGCTTGGTGACACTGGGTTATCTGTAAAACAGAGATAATAATAGTACTTAAGTCACAGGGTTATTGTGAACATTAAATTATGTATATAAACATGAAAGTGCTGTATAAATGTCAGCTCCACCCCCACCCTCCAATTAGTGTAGAATAACCTGATGTGAAATCCTTGAATTTTTTTTTAACAACCCAAGTAACAACTGTATTGTTCAGATTATTTCCAGTTTACTTTGAATGTTCTTTGTAAGGCTACCTTACTGATGGTGATAATAAAAGATCTAATAAATCTTTTCTCCCCAGGTATTTACCTACAAACAGAATACGATTACACAACAAAAGGTGACAGCTATGCATCCATCAAATGAAGAAGGTGTGGAAAATATGGCCACTTTGATAGACCTCCATGAGGGTTCCATATTGCACAATTTATTCCAGCGATATCAGAAAACTCAAATATATGTAAGTTCTCCTTGACATTTTTAAGAAAAAAGGGTTAAAATACTAGCAATGTTGCTTTGTTCTTAAAAGTACTTTTTAATTTAAAGCAATTTAAATACTTTTTAATTTTTAAAGAGGATAGGCAATACAGAAACAATTGGGTTTCCAGTTGTTTAATCAGGTGAAGTTATATAATACTGCCAACTTTTATATAATTTTCTTATTTTTTCATCTGTAAGGTGAGAATTTCTTTAGACTACATAGAATTTCTTGGGTTTAGGAATGATTTTAGGACCATTTGGAAATATATTTTTTCCGTTTTCCCCCACTTGCTTTTTTAGATGAAATTTTTTTTTCAATTATCAAATATTTATTCTCCCATCTTCTCACTAAAAAAAGAAAAGCAAAAACCTTGTAATAGATAATCATAGTCAACGCTTACTTTTTCTAAGAAAGTTATTTGCATTAATTTTCACATTGTGAAATGACAGTATTGCCAGATTCACCTAAATGTTTTCCAAATGTTTTCAAACAATGATGTCTAGAGGATAAGCTTTATAATCATGCTATCATATTTGGACTAGTTGAGCCTGGCTAAAGCTAAATTCTTCAAGTGAAAATGTTTTCCATATGTTCTTTCATAAAGGTGATGTTTATTTTTAAAATACAAAGCTATGTACCAGTCTCTGTATATTGTGTCAGAGGAAATTTGGAAATAAATGCATTGCCTGGCATATCAGAAGACGTTTCTGTAAACATGGCCTATAAAACATAAAGGAAATTTTTGTTTTCTGTTGGAAAATCTCTTCATGGAGTAAAATCTCTGCATCTGTACTTTTCCTGTTTTTAAAGAAATGTACCCTTAAGCTGTTACATATTCATTTTCAAATTTCATTTTTTAAATAAAGATTAGGAAAGAAAACCCACTAAACAGTTAGAAAAAATATAGCTTTCAGAAAAAAGTTTTCTTATCTTACTTTGAGAGAACCTGATCCGTAAGCTTCCTAATAAACTATGTGAATGGCCTTTTTGTTTTTTTCTTTTGTAATAGAGCACTTCCCCTTTGCCCTTGCAGACTAAGGTAGATGCTCATCTGAAGTTTGTGTGAATTCAATTTGCAGCTCAATTCAGTTAATTATGCCTTTATACCCTGGTTTAAGTCTGGGGGTAATTACATTATTATCTGTAAAGTAGCCACTATTATTTCCTCATTAGAGTAAATATATTTATAATGGATGCCAAGGCCTATCAGACTCTTCACTCATCAGAGCTTAAAGTTAGCCAAGAGTTCCAGCAGGGAAAGCCAGTGTCAAGCATGAGCTTTGTTTATTTCCCCCTTTCATTCAGAATTTACTAGATTACTGAGGGTCCTTTGCCTCCATCATTTAAAAGGGAAACCCCATCATTAGAAATGTAGCAGGGTTGCTCATGTTGTTTTAAAGAAATGATGCTAAAGCCTTTTCTTCTTGGCTATTACTGTTGAATAAGCTTGGGTAGGGCACGTATTTATTAGTTGGATTAGATTTCTATTCCATTCAATTCATTAAAAATTTCTTAAGTCAGGTGTTGAGAGAAACAAAGATTGAAAGGCCAGAGTTCCTGCCTTTGAAGGCCTTAGAAATTTTTAGTTCACCACTTCACAGGCTGAATATAGGTTCCAACTCCAGGAAAAAAATAGCATTGTGGTCTACAAAAGATGATAAAATCAATAATATCTGTTATCTCTCTAATATATGTCAGATGCTATGCTGAGTACGGAAGATAGGAAGTTAAAAAAAAAAAAAAGGTAACAAGCCCAATCCTCGGGGAGCTTATATTCTGCTGCTGGGGACCTAAGACATTCAGATAAATGCCAAGTATATGCAGATGTAATTTTGATGGGAAAGGCACAGAAGAAATACAAAGGCCTCACTTAGAAAGCAGAACTTTGGTGGAATCTTAAAGGGGAGCTTGGGGAACACCAAGATGCAGAGACAGTTGAGGGAATACATTTCAGACACAAGCCTTAGCAGGGGCGGAGACAGTGGAGTGTTGTGTATGCTGAGTAGACCAGTTTGGTTGGACCATAGAGTAGCTTGGAGGTAGAGAAGTTTTATGCCAAAAGTGACATTTGGATGAATTCATGAAGAAGCATTTATTAAATACCGTGTGGCAAGCACTAGGGTATAAATTGAAAAGTGAGATAGTCTTTGCTCTCAGGGAGCTCCCATTGTAATTGTGACAACACATAGGAGTTTTCAGCTGGACAGTAGGTGGAGAGGCTAGCAGGACCTTAGCATATGTCAGATAGCAGTGCTTAGATAGCAGTGTAGTAACAGGACAGAAGGTAATAATAGCTAATAGCTAGGTGTCTCAGTGGATGGAGTGCCAGACCTGGAGTCAGGAAGACTCCTCTTCCCAAGTTCAAATCTGGCTTCAAACACTTATTAGCTGTGTGACCCTGGGCAAGTGACCCTGTTTGCCTCAGTTCCTCATATGTAAAATGAGCTGGAGAAGGAAATGGCAAACCACTCAAGTGTCTTTGCAAAGAAAATCACAAATGGGGTCACAGAAAGTCAGACATGACTGAAAAACAACTGAGCAGCAGCAGCTAACATTTATATAGCCCTTACAATGTGCCAGGTACTGCCTGAAGCACTTACCATTATCTCAAATGATCCTCACAACCACCCTGGAAGGTAGGTGCTGTTATTATTTTCCACATGAGGGAACTGAGGCAAATGGGTTAAGTGATTTGCTCAGTGTCACACAGTAGTCAGTGTCGGTGGCCTTATTTCAACTTAGGTTTTCCTGAGTCCAGGCCTCTCAGTCTATCCACAGTTCCACCTAGATTCTGGCTTCCAAACGGGGAATGCCTAATGATCTTCCATTTTACCAGAAGGATTGTAGTTGGTGACTCTGCTCATCCAAGGACTATCAACAGCCATATCTACCCACCAAGTTACAGGTGGCAAGGGAAGGGAAAGAAGCGTTGTTGAATGACTCATGATTATTAGGAAGGGAAGAGTGGACTCAGGGATGGAATAGAACAAGGGCTTTGGAAAGGAAATGAACATAGAGGGTCAGTATCCAGCCAAACAGGTAAAAGGGGAAGAGGACATTAGCAGTAAAGTTGGGTGCCCACTTGGGTTACAAATTTTCTCCCCGTTTTTCCCCTATCCACCACCCCAAAATAGCAGTCCCACAGGATATCCCCTCCTCCAATCTGCTCTCTCCCATATCCCTTTTGACTTTTCCAGTGAATCTCTATGCCCCAGTGCCTGTATATCTTATTTCCCAATTACATGTAAGATAGTATTAATAATAGTATATATATTTGAATATTTGATTTCAAAACTTTGAATTTCAGATTTAGATTTGTGGCACAAATAAGGATTGAGATGCACTTGGAATGGGTTGATGGAAGAAATAAGGACATTCTAGAGGAGGAGAATAATATGAGTGAATGTGCAAAACTGAGAGTCCACATAGTTTGGTGATGGAGTATTGAGGAGAATGACTTGGTTAGAGGCTTTCATATTAAAGAGAAATATAGTTGCATAGGTAGGATTGGGGTAGGTTATAAGGATTTTAAAAATTCAGGCAGAGATTTGTAGATTTAAATAAGAAACTAGAAACCATTGAGGTATTTCAAGCAGAAAAGTGACTTATTTTAAAATTTAGTAAGCATTCATTAAGCACCTATTTTATGCAGAGTACTGCTATTAGGTATTGAGACTCCATTAGGTTAAAAAAGAAATTGTACTTATGGAGCTAACAGTTTAGTGTAGGGTGGAGGGAAGGTATAACAGTTATCACATTCACAAATAATTATAGCATAACATAACTCATAAATGCACTATAAAGTGTTAGTAAAAGTTATTTTTTATATTTGAGGGCAAAAAAGGTGTTACTAGTGGGAGATCAGGAAAGGCTACATAGAAAAGATGGAATTTGAGTTGACCTTGAAAGTGTGGATTTTATTCATGATACTGATATATATATATTTCTTTTTGGAGGGGGGAAGGCAGGGCAACTGAGGTTAAGTGACTTGCCCAAGGTCACATGGCTAGTTTTGTGTTGTCTGATGCTGGGTTTGAACTCAGGTCCTCCTGACTTCAGTGCTGGTGCTCTATTCACTGTGCCACCTAGCTGCCCCCATATTCATGAAATAATGAAAGTATTCAGGTAAAGGAAATAACAGTATTCTAGGTATATGGAACAAGATGAGTAGATTCAAGCAGGTGAATGAATTCAAGTTTTCCTATTTTACTAATTATTTCTTCTTTGTAGGCTGTAAATTCTGCCATTTGTTCACATCTAAATTATTTCTTTCTTGAACAAATTCTGGAACATCTTGCTGAGAATAGGAATGCTGTCACAGTGCTCTGTGTTTCGTTGTGTATTAGTTCAAATTTAATTTGTCTTGTAATATTTGTTTACAGAGATTTGCAGTGTTTTACATGTCTTGATAGCCATTCTAATTTTATGATGTGCCCTATTGGTTTTTAAGTGAATTTTGTTCTTCCTGAGAATTTTGATTTTAGGTTTTTTCTCTTATGTTCTCCTGTTGCTCAGTTTCTGGCTCTTTCCTCTGTGACTAGACCTCAAAGTTGTCACAGCTTCAGGCTGATTTACCAAGTAGCTTCTGGGGGGAAAGAATTGGTCCTAAATAGAATCCCTTCTCCTTTTCTTCAGCCAAAGTACAGCCTCACACACTTGTCCTTAGCCCCAGTTCTCTCCATTTAATTTTATCTGGGCTATGTCATTGTTTTTGTATATCCCTTTTATATATCTACCATTTTGTGGCAGAGGATGGAGTAGGTATTCTGGACAGTGTTTCTTCAGCCTTGGAGTCCCTTAACTGAGGCACATAAAACTACTGTAACCCTCACACCCGGAGGCATAAAGGAAGTGTTTTCCCTTTCTCCTATATCTCTCCCACATGACTAGGAAGAGTGGAGGATTGCTGCTGCTTTTTGCCACATGGAGCTGGAGGGAAGGAAAGGATGTTGTGAACCAGCAGAAATTATAGAAGAAAGGAAATCCTGAGTGGGTCCCACAGCCTAAGACCCGGACAGCATATGGAGAGGGGTGCTGAGTGAATACTTTAGGGATTAGTATTTTCCACTGTTAATTCACAAAACTATTTACTTTTCTTGGCTCCTCACTTTCTCCTTCTGTAGAAAAAGTTGTAGTTACTCTACCTCTGGTGCATAATTCTTCTCTTGGTGTTTGCTTAGGCTGGAGAGAATATCTAGTTCCTCCATCTTATTGGTCCTGAGACTGAAAACCGCCCACTGCAATATATAACAATCTTTGAAATGTACTTCAATTTCTATAAATTTATGTGGAATAATATCTGTTCTTTAAAACAAAGAATTAAGAATACAGCAAAGAAATGGAAGTATATACCATGAAATCTAGCACTCAACTGACAGAAGTAACCCAAAGTGGGAGAAAACAGCTCCAGATTCACTTGATTAAGGTCAGAGGGTTCTAAGTCATCCTGCTATCAGTAGGAGGCATACATGATCACTGCTATCACAGAATGAAACCATAAAAAACTTATTAGGTGTCCCAAGTGATTAACACATTACTGTAGCAAAGTAGAAGAGCCTGGATAATGTGCATTGTCTCTGAAACTAAGAGGGAAAACGGTATCTAGAAGAGTGGGTGACACAGAGTAGTTACGGAGTTTGAAGACTGAGAGGGCTGATGAAATACTTAGAGAAGGCAGTTTCATAAAATGGTGGGGAGTCAGAAGGGTTGACAAGACCCTGATATAAGTTAACAAAAGTTAAAAAGAGTCTAGATAGCTTTTCAAGAAGATCAGCAATGTAAAAGAGGAACCAAATGGAGAAGAATGCAGTCAGAAGAGTGAATGAGAAGCCCTCTTTTAGGATTGGAGGTACTCATTTTTGTAGCTATTTAAGTGTGAAGTAGTAAGATCTGTAACATGGTGGTAAAATGTCAGTGAAAAAGAGAGAGAGAGAGATCAGGCATTTTGAAAACTAGATGTTGTATTTGGTGACTAGAGATGGTTGAGCCAAAGATGACTCCTAAGGTTTTGAGGTTAATCAATTTGAAAAATGGCAGAGATAATTAATGCACTAGTATAGAGGAGAAGATATATATATATATAATACAGCAAGTGTTTATTAAGTAAGGCACTGAGGATCCAAAGACAGAAATGAAACATTTTCTTCCTTCAACAATCATATATTCAGTTTGGGAGCAGGGGAGGCAGATACAACAAAAGTGAGGAGAGAAGAGAGTATGAAGAGCTTGGCTAGTAGGAAGTGAAGAATGAGAATCATAATTGATGAGTCTGGCTTTGGACTGACCTGCCCCAATAAGATTCTCAAGCACTTATGCCTACCTCTAGTGGGCTCACAAGAGTCAAATGAGAAGTTGAGAAATTGTATATCAGCAAGCTTTCCAATGAGTGGACAAGAAAGGTCAGTAGCAGCTTTAAAAAAGTATTATAAAAAATAAAACATGTCCTAGTGCAATTTGAAAATTATCCCTCTTGGATGAATTATAGTTGAGCTTCGTGCATAGTAAAGAAGACTATCGCAGCCATTGAGGAGAGATTCTAAACCACATCACTAGACATGTTGCTGGGTACAGCACAGTTTACTTGAAATTATGGTGCTGAAGTTGACCCCAAAGGAAACGATTTCTGTTCCACCCTGTTAGCTGGTTAAGTTGATGGTCTAACCCAACAAACAGAACAGAAAGGAGTCAAGTAAACTGGAATTTAAGAACTGAGCTTGTGTCTAAAAATAAGTGATTGGCCAAGTAGGAATATATTCACAACCTCTGCATTTTTAGGTGTCAAAAAGTTTGACCCAGTGGCATCCTTGAAGTACAGTCTGCAGACACATTTGACTTTCTTCTTGAATTAAATGTTGAAGTAGGTTCTTAACAAGCAGTTCTTCTTGGGTTCTTTCCCAAATGTGAAAAGGGATTCATCACTTAAAGGTATGTAGATTTTACTGGGCAGGTGAATTGAAATGACTTCTCTTGGGTTCCACTTAGAATTTTAGGATGGTAATGAACACACTGGTGGAATTTACTGTTTTGGATATGTAGCCTTAAATCTGTGTTTCATTTCCCATGCATTTCTCCAAGTTGTGCTTTTCCAGAGAGGTCCTTCTTCTTTTTTTTCTTTCCTATGGAAGTGCCAAGGAGGGGTGTCTGTCAACTGATTGAGGTTCTTTTACAGATGGGCTAAAGGCTGTCAAAAGGGCAGATAGTTACTTATACCTTGGCAGGTGGTCAGCTGTGAGGGAAGAATAATAAAATATGGTTATAAGAATTTTTGTTGTTGTTTTTTTTAAAATCTGAAATCAAGACACAAGCACTGCCAGAAAATGATTGTAACCATCTGTCAGACTATATGTATTTTTAAACTTCACTGAACATTATGCCCTTGAGCTGCCACCATCAGTTTATGATGATGGTAATCAGGAACTCTGTTATCATGATTTTCCTCTTTCTCCTTTTCCCACCCCCTCTTCTTTTCTAACTCTCTCCTTTTCCCTTTTCTTCCTCTCTTTTCTTCCTGTCCCATATTTAGTCAAATTAAATGAGTAAATTACTTTAAAAAAATCTTTCAAAGCTTCTAATTCCTTAACCATGCTAATAACTCAATAATCTTTTGGAATCCAGTTACATGTATTAGCAAAAATGAATGCTTTTTATTAGTTACTGTCTTTATGAAACATTTTAATTGATCTAATTTTGTTAAGTTTCATAAAGATCATGGAGTCTCATAATATGAATTGTTATTTAATGGATATAATGCCAGATCATACTGCCCATCACCCTGTTCAATATGTATATATGCACACATGTATATGTGTGAGTGTGTTTGCTCTTATGATCAGCTTTTAGTAACTGTTAGTACTGCATTCCAGCGTCATTGTTCATTAAGAAACTCCATTCAGTTCACGTTACATAGAGCAGGAGTTTTTGGCTATTTTTGTGCCATGAATCCCTTTGACAATGTTGTGAAGCCTTCTCAGAATAATGTTTTTAAATGCACAAAATAAAATGCATTGCATTACAAAGGGAATTAATTCTTTTGAAATACAGTTATCAAAATATATTTTCTTAAAGTTCATAGAACCCAGGGTAATAACATCTGATATAGGGGAAGTGATAAATATAAAAAACAGTCCTTTTTGTGCTTCTGTCTGCATTGATGGTTGAAGTAGAATTTTAATCTAGGCAACTTAACTTATCACACTGAGATTCCTTTTGCTGGCCTACATTACAATATTGAAATCACTTGAAATTGTTAAATTTCGTAATTGTTAAAATTCGTACTAAATGGTGATATACTGAAGCATTACATCCAATCTGCAGGTTGCTAGGGGCATTACACAGTCAACATGGGCTAGTGAAAAGAGCTCTGAAGTTGAATTCCAGTTCTTGGCTAGCTAATTGACACATTGGGCAAGACACCTAAATATACAAGCCTCAAGTTCTTTATCTGTAAAATGAGGAAAATGACAGAGGATTGTAGTAAGGATAAAGTGAGATAATGTACAGTGCTATAGAAATGTAAGCTATTCATCTTTATCATTGATATTCTTGTACATCTCAGCCCAGAGGGCTGAATCCTTAGTATTTATATATATTAGTAAAATGAATTTTTGCCAGATAACAGTTAGTTTTTCAAACTATATTTTAAATCTTATGTATATAATTTCCAAGCAGTTCCATAGTCATCAGTTATGTCTTTTTTTTTTTTTTAAGAAAATACCACATCTATAAAAACCCAAATATAGAAAGCAAATACATGATGGGGCGAATATACATTTCACAAGAGAATGTAACACCACCAGTTTTCAACAGCTGACTCCTTTTGTGCATTTTAAATCATCGGATTTATAACACATCCTTTTCCAGAGTATTTCATTTGGGAAAATGAGTATGAATGTTAGACACACACATATTGAGATAATAGGAATTCCCAGAGGCCGTGTGATCCAGCACCAAAAGTCTGAAGCCAGTTTTGTTGCTTTCTCTTGTTTACCTCTTACCTTTCTGACCACTTCTTCTGAATCTTCTTTCCAGGCTAATTATCTATATTTGCAGGATCTAGGTTTTCCCTCTACATTCTCTCTTGGCAACCTCATCAGCTTCCTTGAGTTTAGTTATCATCTCTTGTTCTTGTCCCTTGAACCTCAGCCCTAGATCACCAGCTACCTATTAGGCATTTCAAACTGGATGTCCTGTAGACATCTTTAACTCAACATGGCCAAAAACTGGACTCATTCTCTTCCCCTCCTCCCATTCTCTTCCAAACTTCCCTATTTTTTGCTCAAAGCACGGACATCCTTCAAGTCTTCCAGGTTTGTAACCATGACATCATTCCCAGCTCCTCACTTTCCCCTGCTCCACCTGTCCCATCAGTTGCTAAATCTAGCTGTTTTTGTCTTTACAATATCTAGTCTGACTCCCCTCTCTCCACACACCCTGATTTGGAACCTCATCACCTTTTCCTATGTTATTTTAACAGCCTCAAGTCTCTTCCCCACTCTTGTCCATCCCTACTCATCATTGTCAAAATGTCTTTGCTTTTAGTGCAGATCTGACTGAGATTTACCTGCTCAACCAGTGGTGACTCCTTATTATATCTAGTATTAACTATAAATTCTTGCTTCCTTTCAAAGCCCTATACAACCCGACCCCAGGCTATCTCCCTAGCTTCTTTGGACAGCATTCCTGTCAAACCCCCAGAACTTTGTGATCAAACCCATCTCCTATTCCTTCATTCTTGAAGAAGACCATGACATCAGGGAGGTGATGCCATGACATGCAAGTGTATTGGATTTAAGTAAGGGAGGACTGGGCACAGTCACCAGCCTCACTTTCTCTTCTGAAGCCATCTGGTGCTTTGGTGAGATACAGATCAGGACAATTGGAGATGGCCCTAGATGCGGTGGAAAGCCCAATTAGTCCTATATAAGTTTGTAAGGTTCTATCTTAGGTGCAAATAGTACATTTAAACATTTGGGATGGAGATGTCTCTAGGTTTGTGCCACTCACAATTCCTTTGTACTGCTGCACTGGCCTCACTCCATGCTTGGAATGCATTTTCTCCTTACCTTTACCTCAGAGTCTCCTTCCTTTAATTTACAGCTCAGACACTGTTTTCCTGATCCCCCCAATCCTAGTGCCTTCCCTCCCAAGTTACCTAATTATAGCTACTTTATACATGTTCCTAAGAGTGTGTGCATTCCTTCTTCTTAACAGCAGGTATTGTTTCATTC
Source organism: Petaurus breviceps papuanus (assembly GCF_028583685.1). Lineage (NCBI taxonomy): Eukaryota > Metazoa > Chordata > Mammalia > Diprotodontia > Petauridae > Petaurus > Petaurus breviceps. Next base: position 9,058,998 of record NW_027186349.1, read on the forward strand.
TTTGTACTTTTATCTTGAGTGCCCAGCACAGGGCCTAACACATAATAAGAAATCTTTTGTCATGGGCTTAACATTGGACCTACTAACCTACAGGTCAGTCTTTGAAGGAATGGCATAATGTGGGGGAAATAATTTATTTTTTATAATTTATTAATATTATTTGAACTTAGATTTATATGGCTAGGAATTGGCTAATCCAAAAGCGTGCTCTAGAAATCAGGGTGACCCTTGAGGCCTCTGAGGAAGCCAGATGACACTCAGGGAATGCTTGGATCTCACACCGGTATTGGCATACTACATGCTCATGTTTGGTTTTCCCAAATTTGAATGTTAATGCTTATATCTCAGTTGACTTTCATTTGAATATTTATTCTTACTGACAAAATATGTTTCTCCATGGGCCTTGCTTGGGAACTGCCCTCTCTACAAAATAGCTTCATTGGTATGTGCAGTTTCTATGCTGGTACTCTTCTCTGAACCCTATATAATATAAACCTTGCAGAGACTAGACAGGAAACCAACTGTTCTTCAGGCTCATTTCTTTACAAAGAAATTTCTTTTTAAACTCTTTCAAATCTTGGTGTTATTCTTACAATTTACAGTAACTGTGCATGAAGAAGCTTATTACCATAAAGTTGGGAATATGGTATTTTTGGCCATAGTAATTTATGAAATACTCCTTTCTAAAGTGTGAAGAGTTTTCAATGTGCATTGGTGGAGGGGGGTACCCAAAGTGAAATCATGGATCTTGTGAAGTAAATATAAATTAAGAGTTGGAATTGTGGGTTTCATGTTGCCCCATTATGCTGCTTTACAAATCTCACATTGGTATATCCTTCATGGAAAGAGGAATGCAAGTGGTTCCTTCTCAGATCCTTTCCCAACATGGCCTTTAGCTGTGCAGAAAACTAAAACATAACAGAAAAATGTGTTTTGATGAATTGTGTGAAGCTTTTGACTGGAGTTCACTTATTATTTTTTAAATTGATTTGTTTATTTACTTTTAGTTTACAACATTCAGTTCCACAGTCCCTTGAGTTTTTTTCTCCTCCTCTCCCCCTCTGCCCCCATCATGGCGGCATGCACTCAAATATTGGATCTACAGATATCTTCACATTAAATCATTAGTCAGGTTGTAAAGAAGGATTATAACCAATGGAACGATCAGTGGGAAAGAGGAAACAAAACAAAAACAAGAAAAAGAAACAGAGCAAGTAGTTTGTTTCAATCTGCATTCAGACTCCGCATCTCTTTCTCTGGATGTGGACATCTCTTTAGATCATGAGTCTTTTGGAGTTCTCTTATAACCTTACATTGCTGAGAGGAGCCCAGTCCATCAAAGTTAGTCATTACACATGTGTTGTGTCTGTGATTGTGTACAGATTTCTCCTGGTTCTGCTCTTCTCGCTCAGCATCAGTTTATATAAGTCTCTCCAGGTTATTATGAAGTCCGTCCGCTCCTCATTTCTTATAGCACAGTGGTATTCCATTACATTCATATACCACAACTTGTTCAGCCATTCCCCAATTGATGGGCATCCCCTTGATTTCCAATTCTTTGCCACCACAAAAAGAGCTGTTATAAATATTTTTGTGCATATGGTTCTTCCTCCCACTTCTATAATCTCTTTGGAATACAACCCCAGAAATGGTATTGCTGGGTCAAAGGGTATGCACTTATTTATAGCCCTTTGGGCATAGTTCCAGATTGCTCTCCAGAATGGTTGGATCAGTTCACAACAGGGAGTTCATTTATGTGCTTCAAAATAACATGGACTTTTCTGTTTCTATAAAGTAGTTAAAATGACCAGGCTACTTTGAATTGCAGGGTTTGGAGTTCAAATGTGAAGAATAAGGAAGCTCACTCAACATTGTGTTTTTATGGAAGTGCCAGAGAATGTGTGCATTGGGGGTCCTTGCAGAGCACCATTATACTGCTTGTTTCCAGAAGAAGTAATGTGTGCATTTAACACACAGTTTGAATGGTTTTTTGTTTTGTTTTAATTTTAGCCTTGACTTAATGGCACTTAGCTAACAATTCATTTGTCACTCCTGATTTTTCTTCAGACTCTAGCTTCTTTTTTTTCTCATCTTAATAAGCACCTTATCCATGCATCTTATAATGTAGTTAGTGTTGACATCATTGCCTTGAGGAAAGCAAACAGTAGAATGGTGTGGTAAAACCATGAAAGAGGCCTTAGCTTGCTATGGAACCCAGAATGTTTTGAATTTATTATTTCTATTGGAATGAGCTGTGTAGAATCATTATTCTTTTTACTCTTTTATTTGCCATTTGCATTTTATCAGTGCTTATAAGCAGGTGTGTAAAATAACTAAATGTTATCTTTGGCTGAACAAAAATGACAGTAGAAATGACCACCATCCCAAAGTCTGTGACCCAGGAAAGGATAAAACCCTCTTCTGAATGTCCTACTTCCTCCCTCCCTCCCTCCCTTCCTTCCTTCCTTCCTTCCTTCCTTCCTTCCTTCCTTCCTTCCCTACTACTTCTCCCTCCTTCCCCCCCCCCCTTCATTTGAGGCAGATAACTGGGACACGTAGAAGGGACAAAACAGAAAGGGTAACTAAATATGAAGGTATGATTCATAGAATTTAGACCTGGAAGGGATCTTGGTAATCGGGTAGTTTCAGTTTTATCGTTTTACACAAGGGGAAGCTCGTACTATTAGAAGTAAAGTGACTTGTCTAAGGCTAGGTAATAAATAGCAGGGCCTCCAGAATTTGAACACAAATTCTCTGACTTGAGATGGAGGGTTCTTACTGTTGTTACTTCTTAGAAATTAAGAGATTGCAGACAATGTGAAAACAAATTTGGATGGCAAAGTAAGAGGAAGAAATTAAATATTCAGATAATAAGTGTGAATAAGCATCCATTTTCAAATTGAGAAAGTGAAAAACATGAATTAATTTATGGAAAACTCTAAAGGCAATGAGTTTTAGTTCACTTTGGAAAATTAAAATTAACTAATAGAAGTTGAGTTAACGAATAAGAGGATAATGTGTTTAATTTTCATATATACTTATATTCTAGTTAATTTATAGATGTTCTAGGGAAGGTAATAATTCTACCCTCTTCTCCATTGTACATTTTGTTTTCTTTGTTTTCATATTGGAATGTATCCAAGAAGGGAATGAAGCAACACTAAGTAGCCATTAGGTAAATAGTTTTTCCTTTTAAAAAAAAAAAGTATGACTTTTAAACTTAGAATTAAATCTGGCATCTGGAGTTAACTTTCTGTGTACTCTTATGTAAGAGGGACATTGAGTTAAGTGGGAAATACCTACGTAAAAGTTACACTTGAAAGATGTCTGTGCCTGGACTCTTATGTAAGGGAAATGTCTTAACAGTGTTTGGAAAATACTTGGGGGCGGCTAGGTGGTGCAGTGAATAGAGCACCAGACCTAGAGTCAGGAGGACCAGAGTTCAAATCTGGCCTCAGACTCTTAACATAAAACTAGCCATGTGACCTTGGGCAAGTCACTTAACCCCAATTGCCCTGCATTCCCCCCTCCAAAAAGAAAACACTTTTGTACTCCTAATTCTCATTTAAAAGTGCAAATGCCAGTCATTTCTTTCTCCTTTGACATGGTGAGAGAACTGAGAAGTAAATGGTGCAACTTAAAATGTTACTTTCAACTTTCCTTTGTAATTGATTATGTTCTCATAGTAACTCTTCCTCTCATATATCTATAATATAAAACATAGTCTTTTAAAAAATAAAATCAAGCCATCCTTTTGCCAAGGCAAATAATACATTCTTTTGGAAAAGATAGAGAAAAGAAGATCTAACACTTCTTGAATTTAATTTTTGATTTTTAAATGACTTCTGAATATTTCCACCTTCATAGCCTTTTAATACACTGAACCTGTTTACTTTCTCAGTAGATTTTCGCTACCTATGGATTATAATGAACTTAATTTTTGGTTTTTGGTTTTTTTAGTCAAATAAAATCTGTCCCCTTGCATTAGCTTTTACGTTAGCTCAGTAGGATATTGATTTTTCTTAGACTTACCTTGCCAGTTAAGTAAGCATGTCTGCTTTATGGATATCTGAATATGACTTGACACGCATATAACCACTGTCCAAAAAATTTCTATTATGATTCATTGACATCATGCTTCTTGTTGTTTCTACTTAACATGATTTTTTTTCAAATTAGCTTTTACACATACAAAAGCAATTCTCCATCTAGATCTTGTTCTAAGTATATGTTTCAAACCTCACTTTGAAATTCTGCAATGCATTAGATTCAACATGATTTCCCCAGTCCATGTGACTATGTTGTATGGACCACAAATCCAATTTAATTTATGATGAGACATTACGTTTCATTGGAGATGTTGAAGGAGACTGGACTACTACTTCTCAGAGATGCTCCAGAAGTTACTCATTTGTCAGGTCATGAACAAATTATGTCTAGAAGACTCGTTTAGGTCCCTTCTAACTGAGGATTATCTAGTACTATGAACATGGCACTCACATTTCAGGAAGTTTGTCAGGTGAAAATGTTTTGTTAAGCTACATTTAACTCATCCTCATGTAGTGATAGTGACCTGTACCAAAAACTCTGAGAAGTGATTGCTTGTAACAGAGTAAGCAGATGGGAGGAGGTTACTAACTCAGAAAACGTGTGTGAAAAAGACTCGTAGCAGTTCAGTTTGAATACCTTAAAGAGATCTATTAAAAACATTTTATATCAGAAACATTTTGCTGGTCAGTGGTTGAGGTACAAACTTAATCCAGTTAAGGAACTCCTAATGTAATAGTGTTAAAAATTACTCAAGTAATTATAATACAAATTGGACTGTGAGTGGGTATACAGAAGAGAATTCTGAGACTCTTCGTTTCCTAGAAACCAACAAAAGAGAGTATCCAGAAAGAGAGTAAGCCACAGTAGGATATGCCAAGACAAATTGGAGAGAGTAAAGATAAGAGAAAGATCATTTGATAAAGAGTTAGTAACTAGATCTTTAAGTGGAGAACTTGAGGGCTTAAGCTATCCCTTACTGCTGAATTGCCCTGTGACCAGTCACTTCACATCTCCCCAGTCTCAGTTTGCTTATCAGTAAAAAGAGGATAATGATACCTTTCCCTTCTTCCTCATACAGTGTAGTTGTGAAGAACAGATATATACAGAACAATTTTATAAAGTACCATACAAATAAGTAACGAATTATTTATAATGATAATGTTTTCTTTTACTTTACAAACTTAAAAAAAGAATTGTAGTATGTCATAATTTTTAGAAAAATTTCCATGAAAAATAGTTAAAATAGCATCCAAAAAACTTTTGGTGCTTGAAAGATGAGCTTCAATTTAATGAAAATGGAAATGTGGAATAAATAAGGTGTTAATGTATTTTTTTCTGGATACATTGGTGTCTGCATAATGTGGTGCATAGTGATAAGTACACATTGGTGTGTTTTATTCAAAATTAAGTGTGGGGAAGAAAAAAACAGTCATTTGTGAAATGCTATCTATAAAATCATTTTGATTATAATTACAGCTTATGTTTCTCTCTTCTTTACGTTTTACAAAGGTCTTTCCTCACAGTCAATGTTGTGATAGCAATGGAACAGAATATACTTAATGATTCTTAAAAATGTTATACTCCTTTAATTGTACCAGAAAGTCTCCTCATCTAGGAAACCTTAAAGTATTTGGTAGCTTCACTCAATTAAATAAAGTATCATCTGTGAATAGGAGTCTGTGAATACTCTGTTTTGGTTCTATACCGACATTTTTTAAAACACTGTCAAACAGACAAGTATATGTCTCACCCCATTTTATGTCTTGCTAGTTTCAAATACTTAGGCACTCACTGAGCAGTTATTGTCCTGGGACCTCTTCCCTTCTTTCTCCCTTTTTACTACTTTGTTTGGCGATATATCAATTCCCATGGATTCGTTGTCGTCATTGTGTTGATGATTCTCAAATTTTCTTATCCAGATCTTCTCTCCTGACCTCTAGTCTCACATCTCCAACTATTTATTGGACATCTCAAACTAGTTGTCCCATAGACATCTAAAACTTAACACATACAAAACTGAATTCAGTATCTTTTCCCCAAGGCATGGTACCCCAAGAGCACCATCTTCATAGTCATCCAGACCCACAACCTAGGTGTCATCTTCAGATCCTCAGCCTCTTTCATCTTCCAGATTCAATCAGTTGTCAAATTCTATGTAATCTCTCATATATATCCCCTTCTTTCCTCTGATATTACCATTGTCCTGGTCCAGGCCCTCACCTCTTGATACGTTGACTATTAACCTCTTAATCTCCCTGCTACAATTTTCTTCCTACTCCAGTCTGTCCTCTCTTCAGTTGCCTATCAGTGAGATCTTCCTAAAGTGCAGGTCTGACCAGCACCATGCGTCCCTCCACACAGTAGGCACTTAACAAATCTTTGTTTTGAATGGACTGGTGTGTTCAGTTGAATTATTTATTTTTAACATTCATTTTTTCAAAAATTTTGAGTTCAGAATTCCATCCAGCCTTTCCACCTATTGATAATGCAAGCAAATGAGAAGTCATACAAAACATCTTTCAATATCAGCCATGTTGCAAAAAAAGAAAGAAAAATAAAGTGAAAAAAAGTATGCCTCAGTCTGTGCTCAGCTCATCAGTTCTCTGTTCAGTTGAATTATTGAAACTGTTCTTTTTTTTTCTTTTTGGAGGGCAATTGGGGCTCTTAAAAAAATGAGTATATGAGGGGTGGCTAGGTGGCACAATGAATAGATCATCGGCCCTGGAGTCAGGAGGACCGACCTGAGTTCAAATCCAGCCTCAGACATTTAACACTTATTAGCCATGTGACCTTGGGCAAATCACTTAACCCCAATTGCCCTGTCTTCTCCCCTCCAAAAAGCAAAAAAATAAAAAAAAAACCTTAATAAAAAATGAGTATATGTTGATTATAATAACTTAAAAGAAGGAAGCCTTTTGAAAAGAAACTATAACATGTGGGGGGGCAGGGCAGTTATAGTAGACCAAACCCATACTTTAAATATACTGTAATATGCTTTTTAAAGGCAGCATAAACATATAATCATAGGTTGTACCATTTAAAAAAATATTATTGGTAGGTGATGTCTTAAGTTATGACCAAGCTGATGTACAGAAGAATGACTTAAAAAAAAAATTCAGCCTCATTTACTTAACTCATAATTGAGAGAGTGAAGACTGGAGTAAATTCAGTGCAGAATAAATAAACTGAAATATAAATTCCATTTACCATAGGACCAAGAAAGCAAGTTACTAAGTTTCTAAGAAAGAGAGTAGATTTCTATTTTTATTTCAACATGGCAGGGAAAGCACATTTTGTAAACCACAATGGAATGTTTTTGTTGTTGTCTTTTGTGTTTTTGCTTTGGTATTACTCCTGTACCTCCACCCTCATCATCATCATCATCATCATCTTCCTCTTCCATGTCCTGCAGAAAAGTTCCGAAGAATGTCACACAACCTAATTGACTTTATCCACTAAAATTTGTTATGTAGTCTCAACTTAGTTCTCACTGCCCAAAGGCAATTCTTTTCATCTTCTTTACTTGAATTCTTTTTCATGACCCATAATGTTTATTTGAGACCTTTAAGCCTCTCACACCATCCCTACCCCTTTGTTCTTGGCAGAAGACTTTGCCTCATACTGCTGAGTAAAGACGTGTTTATGCTGAGCTTCTGTCTCATCCTTATTTTATATTTGAAATCCCATGGTATTATCCCCCATTCTCCCTTCCCTTACTCCAGTGTTTGATAGAGAGGTGTCCTGTATTACTAAGATCAGTCTGTCTACCAATACCCCAAACCCAACCCCTCCATTCTCTTCTAGAATATTGCTTCCAAAACCATTTCTCATTTTCTAATCTTCAGTCTCTCCCTACCCACTGGCTTTTCCCCTGTGCCCTACAAATATATCATAGTGTCTTCACTATCCTTAAAAAAGTCCTCACTTGACTATGTGTTCTCCTTAACTGTTTTCCCATATATCCATTTTCTTCTTTTTCTCACTTCCCAACCCTTGACAGTCGAACTTTTGTTCTAATAAACTATAACCGCATTCTCCAAAGTAATCTCTTTTAGCATTAGACATTTTTCACTACTCCCTCTGCCTGGATAGTCTCTCCTCTATGTCTTTTTGTGACATGGGCTTCCTCTTTATTCTCCTGCCTTTCTAGAAATTCTTCTTAGTTTTATTTGCTGGCTTATCACCTGTGTCCTGCCCTGAAGCTGTGGCTGGAACCTCAAGTCTCTATCTTGGCTCCTCTTTTCTCCCTCTCTGTATTGTCTTACTAACTTCCATAAGTTAAGTTATCCTCTTTATACAGATCCCACATCTGTGTATCCAGCCCCATTCTCTTGAATTTAACATGTCCACTCCGTTTTGAACTTGACCCTTTCTATTGAGGGCTTGCTACCTGGGGGTCATCTTTACCCTTCTTTTTTCCATCAACCATCACAGCCGTTCTGTTGCCAGATCTTAGGATTTTACCTCCATACAACTGCTGTCCTAGTGAATGCTCTAATTCCTTGGACGACTGCAATAACCTAATTACTCTCCCAACTCCAGTGACTGCCTGCCTCTCTTTTGCCTCTAGAATCCCTTAGTGAACTTTTTTTTTTCCAGAAGAGGTATTTTTTCCCCAGTCTGGCTCTAGCATACCCCCAGACTTATACAGTCCTCCTCTCATGTGCTCTGTGATCCAGCCAAACTGACGTCTCGCTTTTTTCTTATAAATATTATGTATGCCATTCCATCTCCAAGTTCCATTTTCCTTAGAATAGGTAAAGAGAGGGCAGAAATTTATGTAGTGCTTGCCACCTGCCTGGTACTGTGGTAAGTACTTTGTGCAACTGTTTTCACATATGATCCCTTACAGTAACCCTGAGAGGTGAGTACTATCATTGCCTGCAATTTACAGTTGAGGAAACTGAGACAGAGGTTAAGTGATTTACTTGCCCACGGTCACGTAGCTATTGTCTAAGGCCATATTTTATAAGTAACATTTATGTAGCTCTTTACAATTATTATCTCAGTTAGCAAGCAGAGTTTAAATGATGTGCTCAGGGTCACAAAGCTAGAAGTGTCTGAGGCTAGATTTGAACTCAGTTCTTCCTGAACCCTGTCCCAGCATTCTATCTACCAGCTGCTTTCAAGGCTAATGACAACTTAGGGTCGTCTGAAATGGCAGCTAGGTTATATGGAGGCTGATTTTGGGTTAGTGTGTGTACAGACTTTCTGATTGTTAGAGCAGTCCAACAATGGATTTGGCTCCTTGTAAGGTATTGATATTATAATCATTGGGAATTTGAAATAAACTAGATGAATGGGGGGGGGGGGTTGCAGGGAGGTGTAGTTGAGGTTAAATGACTTACCCAGGGTCACACAGCTAGTAAGTGAGGAATTGAAGTGTTTTACATAGTATACATACATTGGGTTGGAAATTGGTTTAGATAACCTCTAAGCACCCCCTAAAAACACTCAATTTATTGCCATGAGATAAGATGAGGTTAAGACAAAGTGCATGCAATTATACCCTCTGAAAATGTTAGATAATAAACCTGACTTTAATACAACAGAAATTTTCTGAATTCTTTATTTAGGTCTTGTACATTCAGACTATATCCCACTTTGATAGTGGGGACATGCTGCATTAGAATTTATATAGAACTGCTATAGGGTTAAACTCTTCCCTGGTTGACTTTTCTCATAGTAATGTCTAGAGTTTACATAATGCTTTAGAGTTTGTCGGTGATTTACACATATCACCTCGTTCGGTGTTTTATGAGACGATTTCAAGAAGGGTGGCTCATATTGCTGCTTGGAAGCCAGTGAATCATTGTGTTTCTCCTTATGCATTTACAGACCTATATTGGTTCCATTATTGCTTCGGTGAATCCTTACAAGACCATTCCTGGCCTGTATGACCAGTCCACAATGGAGCACTACAGCAGGCACCACATGGGGGAGATTTCACCTCACATCTTTGCAGTTGCTAATGAATGTTACCGCTGTCTATGGAAACGTCATGACAACCAGTGTGTTCTCATCAGGTAAATGGATGTGATTTTAATAATTCATGATTCTGCTTGTATGCTTTAAACAGAATAATGTGAGAGCATCATTGTAATGGAGACTGGGGAAAAGGGCCAAAGATTTGGGGGTGTGGGGCAATAGGGGAAGGATTGACAGGAAAGAATGAAATGAAGTTAGCCAAAAAATACCACTTATATATTTCCCCTTAAACCTCTTTAATTATTGGGTCTCTGAGGATGCAATGTCACCACATGCTCCAATTATCCTGTGAAAGAAAACATGCTTTGCTTATATACTTCTTAGAATAATTTAATGGAAAAAATATTTTACACCCACGTACTGTTTGTTGCCTTTTGAATTACTACTTCCTTTCATTATAAATGCCTTTTTTTCTTTTTCAAACTTGGGCATGCCTTTTTGAACAGTGATCATCTGTTTTTACCAGGCTTGAAAATTGTATCTATCAAAAGGTCTTTTGGGAGCTCATTTGGAAAGAATCACCTACAACTTGTTAGTTATTTAACTAAAGATAATTATTCTACCCTATTTCTTCCATTGTTAGACTTTAATTGCTCTTCAATTTTATGAGGATTTGAATAGTATTCCAATTGCTCTCTTCAATACTGTTATTCCCCTAGCACTTCCAAGTTGAAAGTGTTTCACACTTACAGAGCCAACTTCTGCCTTCATACATACTCATCTTTTATTGATTTTTTGGCAGCCTTTACTATGCCCAGGCAGGAAAACAGAATGAAAGCCATTTGGCACTCAGGGATTGCCAAATACCTTTATTAATACACATTAATTTGACTATTTCCAGTTCCCCTGTCTCATCCATGAAACTTCCTCGCATCTTTTTTCATCTAGTGAAACCAGCTCAATAAAACAAGTTGTTTAGGGCCTTATACTTGCAATCTAACCTCTCTTTTTATTACTAAACAGTGTTGTCCTTAACTCCTTCTGTTTTACTGCCTTCGTAGTAAATGGCATGTATTTAAGGATTTGGTCAAAGTGTCTCAGCAATGCAATAACACCTCCCTAAATAGGACACTGTGGTTTCAGAATCTCTAATAACTAGACTTAAACACAATTCTAAAGTTTAAAGGGCAGATCTGTTTAGTGAAGTGATTTAATAGTCACAAAGACCTGGGTTCAAAACCAACACAGACTGACTAAGTGAGTCTGAGATTAAATCCATTAACTTTTCATTGTCCTGGGTAATTTTCTAAGACTAGTTCAGGATAGTTGTCAATCTGTATCTGTGGAGGAAGAATTCCCACCTGGCCTGCTCTATGCCAATGATATCTCAGGTTCAGAGCCACCCTCCCACTTACCCTTCTTCCCTCCCCCGCAAAAAAGGCCTCATAAATAGGAAATTCCCTCAACCAGTGCACATCAGCACTATAGTATTCCTTGCCTGGGGTCACTGAAACATAAACTGGTTTGCCCAGGCTTACACTGCAGCCAGTGTATGTCAGGGACAAAACTTAAGCCCAAATCATGTAGACTCTGACCAAGCTTTCTTTGTACCATCTATGTGGCCTCTCAACTTTGTATTTCCCATGAAAAAAAATGTTTACTAAGCACATACTAATGAAAATCACAGACTGAAAAAAGCGTTTGTTAATGATTATTATGTGATCTACTTTAGTTGGGGGAGGGTGGAGAAAAAGACTTTAGCATATAAGCTGTATTAAAAATGGATGCTGTTAACTTCAAAGGGTCTTATTTTGGTGAAACAAACCACTAACAAACTGACAGATCTTTTGGAAAACTTCCTGAAAAGTAACTTGCTCCTTGTGCTTGAAAGTAATTAAAATGCATTTCCTTAAAAATCCTATAGTGCTTCTCTTTTGAAAACTAACCACAGCCTCTTCCTACACCCCCCACTTCCACCAACCTTCTACCCCCTGGCCAAATCTAAATTTCTTCTCTTTTATTGTATCTTATTGCCACCAAAATTTAATTTCAGTTATTTATGTTGGAGCCTTATGCTAATTCTGTCCTCAGGGTCCAAAAGCAACCAAGACCCTTTGGCTCAGGTTCAAGGTAGCTCTTTCCCTGTACTGAATCCCATTCCATAGTGTTAGAGTGAACTTCTCCTGTGAAGTCCAAAGTACTTGCTGAAACAGTCAGGGAACATTTGCTAAAAAAGACTTGTGAGAGTTGATATAGATCTGTTTTACTTCTAGATGAGTTTTAAGACAGGCAAGCAACACCTGCTATCTTTATCCTCATTTTACAGATGAAGAAACTGAGGCTGAAGAGTTAAGTGATTTACCCAAGGTCACACCGGTAGTGAAGTATCTGTAGCAAAAGTCAAAAGTGGTTCTTCCAGAATCCAAGCCTAGCCACTCTGTCCCGACTTACAGGACTTAGCTGTCTCAATTAGGCAGACTAAGTCAAGAGAATTTAAGTAGCCAAGGCCACACAATTAAGCAACAAAACAGGGATTTTAAATTTAATCTAGGTCTTCCTGATTATAGGTCCAGGTTTTTCTGTGCTGCAGTTTTATTTCAGTTTCTTGGGTTATCACCATACTTAACTCATTAATTTCAGTAGGAAAAAAAGTGAAAGGCCACAAATCTGTCTGACATAGTAGCTTTGGGGTTCCTGAGGGAAAATTAGAATGAGATTATTGTATGTATTCATGTGTAATTAAAATACTGCACTGTAGAACAAACATGGAAAACTTCTATTGTATGATGCAAGTGTTAACATCATCATTTTATCTAGGTAAAGCTAGAAAACTTTCAGACTCAGGAGAGATTTAAATTAGAATATTTTGCTCATTCATACAAATTTTCTTTTTGAATTTTTGCTAAAGCTTTTTCTTTGAGAAGAAAAAAACTCAGTCTTTTAAAATGGGAACAGACTGTAGTTTCCATTTCGATTTTGTTGAGCATAAAGTGCCCTCTTGTGGACTTACTCAGTTTTGTTACTTTAAAAGCATCCTTTCTTTTACCTTATTTCTCACATGTCTGCCACACATCCTAGACTTTACAAAAAGTGATTAGGGACAGTGAACAGTGCCTTAATGTTGCAGATGAGTAAACTGAGGCCCAGAAAAATAAAATGACTTGAATTTCACCTGTACTGGGGATAAAAAACCCAAAACGAAACGGTCCTTTTTCTCAAGGAATTTGCATTCTGTTTAGGGGATACAGCATGTATCCAGAGAAGTACATTCATGATTAAAGTGAATGAAAATGTAACAGTCTCAATAAGTGAAAAGTTAGAGCTCAAAGACAGACTGGCTTCTACAATGGAGTGCTTCTCCCCCTTACTCTCTTTTTCCACTTTTTAAACATTGTGGGTATTGCCTTCCTTCTCCATCCCCCCAAGGTGACCTGTAATATATTCACTAGTGAATCTTGAGGTAAGCAGCAGAATATTATCTATCCTATGAATTGCCCCAGTGGTCATCTTCATTGTTCTTTGAGCCTTTTCCTCTCTGAGGCATGAAGACTAGAGAGATTTTGATGCCATTAGTCAGCTGGAGGGATTTCTGATCCCAAGTGTGACCCAGGTTCTATCAGGATTACTCTTATTTTCAGACATAATAGGAAGGGCCAGAATTGACTTAGTTGCCAAAAACCATATCTTTGTGTTTCAGCTCTATCAGTGGATAGAGCACTGGGCCTGGAGTCAGGAAGACCTGAGTTCAAATCCAGCCACAGACACTTAACCATCTGTGTGACCCTGGGCACTCACTTAACCCTCTTTGCCTCAGAGCCAAAGAGGGAAATGACAAACCACTTCAGTATCTTTGACAAGAAAACCCTAAATGGAATCAGGAAGAGCCACACATAATTGAACAACAATAAATCCTTGTGTTAGAAGTTCTGTTGAGAAATCACTAGCCACTGAACAATGTATTTCCTGTGCAACTGCTAGAAGAGGTTGAGAGTTGTAATAATGCAGAACAATTTAAAACCAGCGAACAACCCAGACTGCTCTTAGACTCTACTGCAGCTTTTGATAGAAAGATGTAGCTAACAAACTTATTTGCACTTATTAACTGGGTAGTTAGAGAACTCTGTGTCTAATTGGGCTAAAGACTGCACGTAGAGAATTTTTTTTCTTAGTAGGAATACTCTTAAAGGGAAAGGTTAAGCAGAGAATTGATTTCTAGAGTGTACTGATTGAGATTGAAAGGTATGAGTTAAGGCCAGCCCTGCTTTCTCTTTGTTTTTCCTGTCTCCTTCCTATTTCTTGGGCTTAAGAAACTGTTCCATGGAGCGTAAGTGAGAGAATGGAGAATAGGAAGATTAATAAAGATAGATAGATGACCCTTCTGGACTACTTCCATGTTAGTGCCCTCTGTGGAGTTAATTGGGGATGGGGGGGAGTCAGTGAGTTTGAGTGACTTGCCCAGTGACTTGTAACTTACACAGTTAGTAAGTGTCAAGTATCTGAGACGAGATTTGAACTCAGGTCCTCCTGGCTCAAGGGTCAGTACTCTATCTACTGTACCACTCAGCTGTCCCAGAGTTAATTTCTTGAAACAATTTGACATTGTTCACCCTTTGAATCATTCTGAAGGCCCTTTCTTTCTTCCTTTCCTTCCTTTTTGGAGGGGGAAGGTAGGGCGATTGGGGTTAAGTGACTTGCCCAAGGTCACATGGCTAGTGTGTGTGTTTTAAGTGAACTCTGATCCTCCTGACTCCATGGCCTGTGCTCTAATTCATTGCACCACCTAGCCATCCCCTGGTATTATTTTTTAAATAATAAAAATGTTATTTAAAATAAATAATTTTTTAAAAAACCTAAAGCTTAGTATTTGTCATTCAACACATAGGATGTTCTTATGAGCTGTCCACTAAGTAAAATCTGATGATTTTTCTGACGGCACATCAGTATTAAAACTAATCCAATATTTGATTCAAGAAAATGTTCCATGACAGGATCATAAAAATGAGAGCAATCTAAAAGATCAGAAAAGAATGATAGGCTCTCCTGAACTCCCAACTATCTGTTGGACCTGTTCACCTTGATGGCTATACTGCTCAATTTAGTACTGAATTACATGCTATCTTGTCTTGTTTGATAAATGTTTCATGTGTATTTGACTCATTATCCAGTTGGATTCTAGGTCTTTTAAATGCATCAATCATGGTTTATACTTTACTCCCTAAAGTTCCTAAATAATATTTGTATAGGCATGTGTTTGGCCACCCTGGAAGGAGAAGTGTGGGGGGTAAGTTTTGTTTTTCATATGTTGCAACTTATGTAGTATTATCTTTTTCGTTATTAAGATGGCAACTTTAATTTGTTAACCATAAAAGAGAATATAAAGAATGACAAGAACTATGTTGCTAGCTTCAGAAATAATTGTTTTACTACTTAGCACTGTTATATTGCAGTAATTACCCTAACTTTTTAATGATGATTAGTATAGCACCGGGTCTTTCCTTATATTTATTTTGTGCTTCAGTGGTGAAAGTGGGGCAGGTAAAACGGAGAGCACCAAGCTGATCCTCAAGTTCCTGTCTGCCATCAGCCAACACTCTTTGGAGTTATCAATAAAAGAAAAGACAGCCTGTGTGGAGCAAGCTATTCTTGAAAGCAGGTATTTCTTAAGCTCTTAACAATTTTGAGAGTTGTCTCCTAAACCCAGGTCATTTTTGTTATTAGTAGCTGCTGTGTGAACTACTGACAGATTTCCTTTAATATTTCAAGTAGAATAAGATAGATTTAACAAGCAAAAAATTGCAATCATTGAGCAACCAACTATATGAAGACGACACTGGTACACATTAGCAGACAGATTTTTATAATCATATACCACGTGAATTGGAAACATTTAGGTTTTCTCTTACCTAATAATTGTGAGCTCCAGACTTTAAGAGGTCTGAGCAATAATAGTATAGGGATTTCATCTGAAAGTGTTGTCAACCTTGCATATTTGCAGCTCCCCTACTTCCCTTTGTTTTTTAATTTTAAAAAAATGTACAGAAATTTATTTTCTCTCACTTCTATCTCCCACCATATTGATAAAAAAGGAGAAAAGAACAGCAAATTCCTTGTAAGAGATATTCATAAAAAAATACTCAAAAACAAGTTTACTTACTGACTGCATGCATGTGTATATGTATGTATGTACATATTCACACACTTACACACATAGATCTATATATACATAAAAGTATAATGACTAATACTGTACATATGTAATTCCTACTTATCCTATCTCTTTCACAAAGACTTTGCAGATCTGCAAAGCTAGTAATATTCTTGGATTTTATTTTTCTGTACCTTACCATTATACTTTGTGATGCATATATACATAATTATATTTTTGTAAGCTTATTTTGTATGCTATACTGTAATTTCTGTGATTTCTAACATGGGGGTGAGATAGTCAATGCATTGTCGTAGAATACTTATTGGATGTATAAAGAAATAAATTATATTTGTTTAGCATTATCAGCAGTGAGGTATCTTATAACAGTTCATATCAGAATTTTACAGGTGATTTATACTGTCAATTTTTATTTTAAAAAATTTGCCTTCTCTGTTTTCTTCATGACCTAGGTATGCTAATTTACACAGAAATCAGCTGTTCATTTTGAATTTTTCATAAGTGTTCAAATAATAATGACTAATTAATCACAGTAATTCTCATTATAAATACTGTTTAATTACTTTATTTTTCAAAATGAGAAAATTCACTGAGAGGCAACATAGTAGTACATGGTACAGAGTATTTTCTCTTTGGAGGTAGAAAACCTAGCTCTGGACCTCACTTCTGACACATACCAGCAAGTGTCACTGTGTCACTTCTGGGTGCCCTGCACAGCTCTCTAAGACTAGGGTGCAAACAAGTTGTCATCAGTACTAGTGGAGGGAATTTCCACATGAAGAATTCCTTAATACTGGCATCACAGATCCATACCAAAAAAGAAAAAAAAAACAAATAATTGCCATGCCAAGGAAAGTCCTAGCTAAAGAATAAAGGATGTAGCACCTGTGTGGGGGTAATATTTAGTCCTGGTTTCTGTAGAGATCAAATTTGGGGGGTATATTTATTGTTTTTACTCTGTTTCTAATTAACCCTTTTTGCTACCCTCTCATTTCACAGCCCAATTATGGAAGCTTTTGGTAATGCAAAGACTGTTTACAACAACAACTCCAGTCGCTTTGGGAAGTTTATTCAGCTGAACATCTGTGAAAAAGGAAATATTCAAGGAGGAAGAATTGTAGATTGTATCCTGTTTTCCTTTTCATTTCTTCTCTATTTAACCTTGATAAGTAGGAAGGATCTGCCGCTGATGCTGGATTGTTACAGGGATGGAGGGAAAGAAGAAAGAGAAGCATCATCTTCCTGAATCTGCTTTAAATGGTTGATTCAAGAATAAGCAGAATTGAACTCCTTAATTAGTGCACGTGGTTAAGAACAAATTGTTCTTTGGAAAGCCCTAGGAGCTAGTGTCATTATCTTAAACCCTGTGCTCATAATTAACCATAAAAACATAGGTGGTTGAAATCTATTGTCCTGTAATTTGACTTTTAATTTTCTAGTATTTAACATGTTTGTAATTACATCTGAATGAGCTAGTCTTATTTTAGATTCATTTGTGTTCTGGCAACACAGATAACTTGTCAGAGAGACTGCATTGAAAGAAAATAAAAAACAGAAGGTTTAAAATTCTTGATTTTTTCCTTGACTTGAAATTTCTTTCAAAATGAAGATTTATTAGAAAAAGTAAGTTTATTTTTTGTTCAGTTTGAATTTTTTGTTTTTTTTTAAAGGTTGTCAATTTATGTGAATTAACAATAGATGAACAGTTTAAATTTTATGTATCCCTACAGAACCGAGTGGTAAGACAGAATCCTGGGGAAAGGAATTATCACATATTCTATGCACTGCTGGCAGGACTAGAGAATGAAGAGAAAGGTGAGTGGCAGAGAGTAGGTACACATGTGGTTGTAATCTATTTTCCAATTTCAAAAAATCAATAATCATAGAAGTACTATGGAGAAAGCTTTATGAAATGTGTTGGTAGATTAGGTGTTTCAAAATAAATGGAAAACTGAATTTGAAAGTACCAAATAATGTAAGAGAGAAGAAGACAGAAAATCTGGAATCTCCTTGGATTTTGGCCTTTTCTTATACATCTCTAATTCAGAAGATGTTTCTGAAAAGAAAAGACTTTAAATTGGTTTTGGGTTTGTTTGTTTTTTTTTTTTTGTATAACACATGAATAATAATGCTTTCCAATGTTTACAGGAGCGAAAAGAAACTCTAATTAGTGGGTACACCATTTGTTATTTTCTAACAATAAAAGCTGGCATTTACTTAGTGTTTTTCTGTTCCTCACAACAGCACTATACGTGAAGTATTGCCAATATCAGTAGATAACAGCATCCATTAAGCCCCTGCACCAAACACTATTTGAGCTTTGAAAGAAGTGATAGATTTTTAAGAAATACAAGGTTTGGAGAAGTAACCTGCCCAGTGTCACCCAGATGGTAGGTGATAGGAGACCTGAAACCAATAGCTATCTTTCTGTCAAAGGAACCAATACCTTTCTAGTCACCTAACTTTATAACCTTGGTTGTTGTTATTGTTTAGTTGTTTTCAGTTGTATCCCACTCTTAATGACCCCATTTGGGGTTTTCTTGGCAAAGATACTAGAATGGTTTACCATTTCCTTCTCCAGCTCCTTTCACAGATGAAGAAACTGAGGCAGATAGAGTAAAGTGATTTGCCTAGGATCTCACAGCTAATAAGTGTCTGAGGCCAGATTTCAATTCAGGAAGATGACTGACTCCAGGCCTGGTACTCTGTGCACTGTGGCACCACCTAGCTACCCTCACAATCTTGGAGTCATCCTCAGCTCTTCCTTCTTCCACCCTGCCTCATGGATAATCAGATACTAATACACTGTCTCTCCTCCATAGATCTCTCCAGTCATAACAAACTACAACCACTCTAATTCAAGTGTTCATTTCCTCTCATATGTACTATGGCAAGAGTATCCTGGTTGCTTTCCTGTCTTCTAATCTCTCCCCTCTCAAATGCATCCTGCACATAGTTGCCAGAATTATATACTATATATCACAGATCTGTAGCTCTGCTGCCCAAAAAATTCTACTGACCACTGAGGCTCCTTGCCTCAGGCGTTCTTCACCACTGTTTGACTTTTAAAGTCCTATATGATCCATCTTCGGTCTTTATTTCTGTGGTTATTACTGATTCTCCTTCATGTACTCCACAGTTCAGCTAAATTGGCCTGCTTACTGTTCCCCTTTTAGGATGTTACATGTTACATCTCCAGGTCACTGATTAGGCTCTGCCCAGTGTCTGGAATGTACCTTCACCTCTAAAATCTCTAGCCCCTTTCAAAGCCTATCTTCCATGTCACCTCTTACCAAAGATTTTCCCTGTTCCCTTCCTCCCCCTAGTTGCTTACACCATTTCCCCATTTTATATTTTGGTTTCTTTCCTGTATACAGGTTCTTTCCCTTAGTAGAATATAAGCTTCTTGAGGTCAAGAACTGTTTCATTTTGTCTTTGTATCCCCAGCTGCTAGTACAGTGCCTGGTGCTTAGTTGGCTTGTAGTGTTGCTCTGATTTTAATGTGTTCCACCACCCTGATGTATAAAACACACTTAACATAAATAATTGTTATTTCCATGAAGGGGAGATGGCAGTGAGGTTCTCTTTTTAATTCTCATTTATTTTTTATTTATGATTTTCATTTATAATTTAATTACACATTTTGTGTTGTATTGTTCCCTAAGCTAATCATCTGAATAACAAAAAAATTGTGGACTTATATTTTTCCTCTCTTTTTATGTTGCAGAAGAATTTTATTTATCTGCGCCAGAAAACTACCACTACTTGAATCAGTCTGGGTGTATAGCAGACTCGACAATCAATGATAAAGAATCCTTCAAGGATGTCACTGTAAGTTACTTTCCAAATAGGAGTTAACTTTTTAACTTTCTGGTTACAGTGTACTGTCAGTTATCTAAGTAAAAACCCGAAATAATGACTAATCAACAAACATTCAAAGACAGGTATTTCCCTTTTTTGAAATTTTGCTTCAAATTTGCCTTCAAAGATTGGGTAATCTTTTTTTTTTTTTTTTAACACAATCGGAATTAAGTAACTTGCTCAAGGTTACACGGCCAGGTGTTTCTGGGTGGATGCTAAGTGTCAGAGCCCAGATTTGATCTCCAGGTCATCCTGACACTGGAGCCGATGCTCTTACTCGCTGTGCTACCTGGCCGCCCCTGGGTAATCCTTTTTACCTGGACTTAAAAGAAAGAACCAAAAGACTCTTGAGAGATGATGAACTAGTTTAATAATAATATTCATATTTACACAGTTCTTTTGCAGTTGACGATGTGTTTTCCTTACAAGCAGTTAGGTTGCACAAGTGGTTCCTTTTCTTTCTGGAGGAGAGAACTAATTCACAGAGAAGTGAAGTGATTCTTGTCACAGGGTTCGTGGTGAAACTTGGATTTGAATCTTCTGATAAGAGACCAGTGCTCTTTCCAAAATAGCATACTGAAGAAGGAATTCTTACACCCCTCCGAACAAGCGTGTTCATTTTTAAATTGAAGATTGCTAGCCATAAAAACCGTATTTCAGTTCATTTCAGTGTTTTCTCACCTTGGTAGTCCAAAAGTTATTACTGAAATTTCTCCTTTCCCTTTAACTTGGAGAGAAGCAGTGTAGTAGAGAGGATGGAGAGGTGGCCTCAGCATCAGGAAGACCGGAGTTCAGGTCCCACTTCTGACATATACTTGGCTGTGTAACCCTGGACAAGTTATTTAAACTCGGTGCCCAAGGCAGCTCTCTAAGACTAAGTCACAGAAAACTTGCCTTGTCTACTTACTTGAGTAGAGTTTCTTCATCCAGGAGTTCCCTATATCATTAAAATCAAATTTCCAGTCCTTATCCTTATCCCTTTTATTTGTAAGCTCAGTCATTTTCTGTATGTCACTCGTATCCAGCTTATTGTAGGCACAGTCATTTACCATTTATGGGTAATTATCATGTTTTTATGGTAATTTATGTTCCAATTATACCTAAACAGAGAACAAGTGATGAATACCTTGATTATAAACTTTTCATTAGAACTCTTCTCCAGCTTAAATAAGACTTTTTTTTAAACTTTTCCTTATAGGAACCCCTTTTCCCTTCTTTTCAGTCTTTGTCACCCTTATCTGAAACATTCCTGGTTTCTCCCCTTCTTAAAATTTAGTGATCAAAGGAGCAGCTAGGTGGCACAGGGAATAGAGCACCGGCCCTGGTGAAGAAGCTGAGTTCAAATCCAGCCTCGGACACTTGACACTTACTAGCAGTGTGACCTTGGGCATGTCACTTAACCCCAATTGCCTTGCCTCCCCCCTCAAAAAAAGGTGATCAAAATTGAGCACACTACTTTAATAAAATTATGAATAATGTAAAATATGTAGACAACATAATTTACCAGCAGAATGTTTATCAAGGAAACAGAGTATTACTGGTGCATATTTAGTTTTTATCCTATTCTTGGGGATTTTTTTTTAGTCCTTTTAGGTTTTATGCTCTCATTTATAAATTCCTTTTTTAATTGTTCAGTGCAATTTTTGAATTTGATACCAGTCTTCCAGAAGGCATTGGATATAGTCAGAAGACTAATTTCAGCTGTCATATACTGTAGACAGTTGTGTATTCAGTTAAATATCTACTGTGGAGCAGAACTTGAGCACTTGAGCAGATTCAGCTAAAAGAGTTTCATTACTTAGGTTTCAGAAAGCTTTTGTTATAAAGCAATCTTCTGAGAAATCATTCTTAATGACCCTCCACTAATTTAGTAATATCCATAGATAGCAAATCTTATTAAAATCATCTTCTAAGTCCATTATCCAAGAGAATAATGAATCACTTTACAAAATCACTTTCATTATAGACCTTAGGCAAGTCAATTTCACTCTCTCAGCCTGTTTCCTTGTCTGTAAAATCGGAATGATTATAATAAAGAGCAACTCACAGGGTTGTTGTCAGCTAAATTACTATATGTGTAAATCACAAACCTTAAGATACTATATGAATCCTAGGTACCATAATTATCAATATAGCAGATTAACTGAGAACTGTTCCCTATATAAGATCACTCGAGAAATCACTCAGATTGTTGCCTAAAAATTGATCACTTTATGTTTACCCTATGTTTACCCTTCAACAAGTTTTTGTTGTGTGGTACTTTTCTTGGGGAGTTTATCATTAAGAATTTTGGAAGTGGAATAAAAAACCTTGCAGAGGTTTATGGGATCATAGTTTTAGAAATGGAATGGATCTTAGAGTTAGCATATCCAGCCCCCTCATTTTACACTTGAGGAAATTGAAGCCCAGTGAAGATAAGTGACATCTCCATTGTTGCATATGTATGTGACAGGGCTGAAATTGGAACCCAGATCTTCTAACTAAATACAGTACTCCTTTCATTATAGTACTTTGTGTTTCCATTTTATGATGTCATCTTCTTGTTGTATGTTTTCTGATTGAACAGTTGTTCAATCAGAATAAAATTAAATTCAACTGACAGATGTCCTTCAACAAGCCATTGCTGCTTGCCTCTTAAAATCTTCTGAATGTTTACAAATGACTTTTTTTGTCTTCCTAGGTTTGGACCCTAAGTTCGCTGAGCTTTAATTTCCTGGATCATCCTTTGTTTCCCTAAGCATAGCCTTTGCTCTTTGTAAACCTCAGGAAGAGGCAGCATGCTTTTATTGTATAGAGAACCAGCCTTGAAATCAGGAACCCCTGGGTTCAAGGTTCTTCTACTGACATGGCCATTTTAACTTTTCAGCACCCTAAGCAACTCTGAGAGATGACAAATTGTAGACTGGTTATGGATGAATTTCTTCACTGGGAATTTCCTATTTAGATGAAATCATAGGTTTTCCCCTACCCTTTTGTATCCCCACTCCTCTCCTAATTTTCCACAGAAACGTCCTATCTTTTATGGTTTTTCGAGACTATTGACTAGTCCTACTAGGGTGATACCTTCCTGTTTCTTAAATATTCTAGAGTGCATATCACCAGACTCTGATAAGGGATCTAGTATGTTCTAGATGCTCTTTAATTGTATCTTTCTATTTTTATTTATGCTTCTAATGTTCTGTCATAGATAAGGGTTCTTACCAGTCACCTTGCTTCTATCTTTTTTGTAAAAGATCTGACTTTGAGAAGAAATATGGAAACCAGGTCTCTTCTTGGTGATTTAAAGAAAAGAATATAAATAAATGCTAGCTATACATGACCCTAGGTGAGTCACATCACCACCTTGTGCCTCAGTTTCCCCAGGGGTAAAATAAAGAAGTAACCTGTTGCCTGTAAGGTTCCTTCTGGCTCTAAATCTAAGATCTTCTAAGTGAAAGGGTTAGGTTTCTCTGCTAGCTACATAACGAAATGCTATTTTCATATACTCATTTTATTTTTTTCATATGATCAAAGAAAAGTGCTTTGTTCTAAAGCAGGGGTATGGAACTCTAATAGTAATGAGGGACCACTATTCCTTATATATGAGTCTTTGTGGGTCACATAATGACATAGTTTTAAAATGTAATGTTATTTATGTTTTATTGTATTTATTTTGATATTTCTTGATTGCATTTTAATCTGATTCTGACCATGCACTTGACAGTGCTGTAGGTGTTATTGTGTGTTTTTGACACCTCTGATCTGAAAGACAGGTTGTTCTCTAAATATAATGCCATCTTAATTTCAACCCAATCTTTTCTTTTCACTTTTATCCAAGTAACCAATTTTCTCTATGACCACTAGAGTGCATATTACAGCAAGTAGAGCACTGTCTTTCTGATAATGCCAAGTTTCAGTGGGATTATAAATAAGTTACTTATTCTTAAATAATAAATAATTCTTAAAATACTTATTCTTAGTTGACAAAAGGAGCCTAAAATATTGAATAATATCTTAAAAAGAAACCTTCTAGAAACCTCTTATCTAACATTGCCTGTCCAAGTAATTGGTGGGAATTTTGATTTTTCATCTAAATACTTTAATTCTCAAAATCTTTATCAAATTAAACAAAGAAGTGTCATCTGTTTGAGAAATATAAGTCCCACAGACAAAATAATAATAAAAACAGCTAGTACATAACACTGTATTTTTTTAAACTTGTTTTAATTCATCAGTATTCTGTTTTTATTCGTCTTTTTTACTCCCCTTTGACACCCTTTCTCCAAAATTTGAGAATACAAGAAAAACAAAACCTGTTACAAGCATGTATATTCAACCAAAACATTTTTACATTGTCCATGTCCAAAAAAACATTTTGCTTTCTGAGTCTTTAACTTTTCTATCAGAAGGTAGGTAGCATGTTTTATCTTAAGTTCTCTGAAATGGTAATTGACATTATGCTGTGAGAGTTCTGTACAATAGTTTTCAATCCCATTTATATTCCATAATTCTTCAAATTCCTATCCTTTGTCACCTCAAGAGGAATTGTAAATATTTTCCCACATCATTAGAATTTATTCTGCTTAGGATCAATCCTTCCCGAAATTTACCCTCCTAGAATAATAACTTCTGTTTCCAACTATTTATGTGTGTAATAGTTCAGTTAAGAATGAAGTCAGACATTCCCCTTCACCTTGATATAGATATCTAGTTAAATGCCTTTGAGTATGTGAATTAATTTTCCTTGACTTTCTGTCTTTCTCACTCATCCCCATCATAAGTGTACTCTTTTTTCCCCTCTCTTTCCATTCTTTCCTTAAAATCAAGACATAACAGAACCACTCATGTGACCCCTGATGATGATAGAGATCAGAGGGGACTCATGTATCAACTCTCCCCGTGTTTTAATATAAGCAGTTTCTTCATGTTTATCCCTTTGTACTTATTCATTCATGTTTACCTTTTTATTTTTCTCTCCACTTCTGTGTTTGAACTTCAGAGTTTCTACATAGTTTTTGGTCTTTTACATCATGAATCTTAGAAGTATGCTATTTCATTAAAGGTTCATTTCTTCTATGTAAGTTATTCTTGGCTGTAAACTTACATCCTTTGTCTTCTGTAGTCTTATAGTCCAAATTCCTCATTTCTTTATAGCAGTGACTACTAAATTGTAATCCTGAATGTTACTCTTTGGCATTTGAATTCTTCATTTCTAGCTACTACTATTTCTGGTAATTTCTCTTTGTCTTGGGATCTCTGGATATTGGCTCTCATGTTTTTTTGGAGATGGCAGTTTTCTTTTAAGTTTTCTTAAAATATGGTATCTAGTTTCTTTTTTAGATCATGGTGTTGATATAGCCTAATGATACTTTTTTGCTTTTTGGAGGGCAATTGGGGTTAAGTGACTTGCCCAACGTCACATGGCTAGTTTTTGTGTTAAATGTCTGAGGTCAGATTTGAACTCAAGTCCTTCTGACTCCAGAGCCGGTGCTCTATTCACTGCACCACCTAGCTGCCCCTAGCCTAATGATTCTTAAATTTTTTCTCAATCTGTTCTCCAGGTCATTTGATTTTACTATGAGATAATCTTAGGGTTTCTTCCATTCCTTTTTCAGTCTTTTGGCTTTTGTTGTAATATTTCTTGTTGCCTCATAGAGTTTTATTTAGTTCATTCTAATTTTCAGGGAATTGGTTTTTTGGGCAAGGGTTTGTACCACTTTTGCCAAGTGGTTAATTCCCTTTCCAGTTTTTTCTTCCATAGCTTTCATTTATTTTACTTTTTTTTTTTCAAGCACTCTTAGTCCCTTTATACAAACATTTTAAATCTTTTCTTTAATTCTCGCTTCATCTTTTCGAGGTTTTCTAATTGCTTTTGTGCCCAAACTGTGTTTTGCTCTGAGTTACTGCTTGTAGATGTTTCATAGTCTTTCTTTTCTTCTATGTTTGTGTCTTGAGCATCCCTTCCCACCCTCTTTTTATTGTGGAGTTTTTTGGTTTGTTTTGCCCATTCTTCGAGCCTACTTTCTGACCTTAGACTTGATGTTAGGGTTGGGCTGTGCTACACTTCTGGAAGGAAGGTCTGGACCGGTCCTCTTACTATTTTCTTAGGGTATTAAGACTGGGGACCTGCCAGCTCTCAGTGCTCCCAAAGTGGTCTGATCAAGGTCAGAGTCTGAATGTTTCTCTCCTCCCCCTTCTCCCCCCATTCCCTCTCCCCACTTCCTGATCAGAGCTCTGCAATTTTATGACCTGTGTTTGGGTCTGTGCAAGAACTGGACTCAATCCCTGTCAGTCAACTGGAAAGCTTCCTTGGTTAAAAATGGCAGAATTGTAGGCTCTCTTTTACTCTGGGATTCTTGCTTTGTTAATTCCTCCACAAGCAGGCCTTAGATGCTGTAAGTGAGATTTGGGTCTGAGCCACACAGCTGCTGCTGCTGGCTTCTGAATCTTCTCCCTTCTTGGTACACCCCCAGGGCCACCCTACCTGAGAACATAGGTCCCCTTCTCAGTCTGCCCTGATTCTGTGGCCCAGAACAGGGTATTGAGCAACAAAGCTTCTGGTTTGCACCTGTGCCCATCTCAGTGCCCCCGTACTGGTTAGGAGGTGGCCCATTCTGAGGCATAGCCCTTTTTTGGGTGCTAGAGTGCGTAAGGAAACCTGCTTTCAGTGTCTACAGCCCTCACTCAGTGGGGCTGGACAAATAACTCACTGTGATACTTTTTAGATTTCCCTATTAGAATTCAGTCTGATGATTTTCTAGATCTTTTTGGAGGAGTTTTTGGAGTGTAGAGCATACTATACAGGTTTCTACCACTCCTCTATACTGGTTCCACCCATCTTTTCTAGTCATATAATAACACTTTGTAAAGCCTTTTGCATTACATTAGCACATCTGATTAAAAATATATTTAAATAATAATCAAATGTATCTGTTGAACAAATAATTTTTCTTTGAACATTTCATATGTGAACCTTTGATATGAACATTTCAGCCTATTTTGACAGGATATTGCACAGAATTAGGCACTTAATAAATGTTTGATTGAGTGTATGAATTAATTGTAGTTCATCAAAAGTATCCACTGAAATTAGTTTTATAGACATTACTGCCTTGTGCAGTGCTGTGCACTCATTGAAAACTTATTTGTACCTGTTTGTTTTTTAAAATTTTTTTTATTCTTTTTTTTATAAGCAATCGGGGTTAAGTAACTTGCTCAAGGTTACACGGCCAGTTATTTCTGGGTGTGGTGCTGAGTATCTGAGCCCGGATTTGATCCAGGTCATCCCGACACTGGAGCCGGTGCTCTTACTCGATGAGCCACCTGGCCTCCCCTGTTTGTTTGTTTTTTAAAGCAATTGGGGTTAAGTAAGGTTACACAGCCAGGTGTTTCTGGGTGGGTGCTAAGTGTCTGAGCCCGGATTTGATCTCAAGTCATCCTGACTCTGGGACCGGTGCTCTTACTCACCGTGCTATGTGGCCGCCCCATACCTATATTTTTTTTAATGGATCATAATCACTGGTTTTTTAAAATGTCAATTTATAAAAGTGTCTATCAACTCTGTACTCATTTCCAGTGTCAGCATCCTAAAATATGGTGTCACAATTAGGAATCATGCTTTTCATTTGTGTTTGCTCATAGATACTTTCTTCATCACTGACTTAAATTCATATCAACAAAACAGTTTAATTTTTTTAGACCAATTTTAATTTTCACAGGAACTTTTAAAATGCAGCTTTGCAGTTAGTAACTTACTAAGAATATATAACCATTTATGCCCCCAAAGAACTATATGTTTTATGAAACTTTATTACATTGGTATGTTCTGCCTAAATTAGTCTAGTAAAATATGTATGTATAAGTAACTTTGTGCTGATTTACAAAAGTGTTTTGGCTCCATTATCTTGACTTCCTCCTTTTCCCCCTGAACATTGTGGCATATTTGTCCATTTTTAGCCCCTATGTACAATGAGAATAGCACCTTATGGATTTCTTAGAATGATTCAAGTTACAATCTAGAGAAATAGAACTGTCTATATTTTATTTGTATTTGTTATTATAAGAGGTATAGAAATTTTCTTTTACTTGCAGTGACCTTGTTAATTTGTTTCTCAAAGAACAAAAATCTGGAGACTAATAATTCTATTTCATCCAGCTGCTTTTTTGTTTAGTTTAACACCTGAGGAAAGCTTGAAACATGTTAATGGAGTTCTCTGTGCCTGAGTTTGTTTGATACTCATACTGTGTACTAAAAATAACATTTATGTTATTAGTGCTTTGAAATAGACAAAAGGTTTGAGTTTTTTTAAATTAACATCTGCCTTTCCACTTCGGATTATAGTAACCTAACATAGTCCCCAGAAAAAATTTTTTTTTAATTTAAAAAAATAACGTGTACTTATCACTTTGTGTTCTAGCCATTATATAGTTTTCTCTCTGTAGGCTTGTCTGTTGTCTAATCTGACCTTTTTTATGTACCTGAGATTTGTAATTAAAGAATGAATTGCTTCATGGCAATGATAGAGCTCAGCCTTTTGCTTTGATGTATAGATCGCAGTGCATAATGTCCATTATGAGTTCTTTAGTTTAATGGGGTAAGAGGTACCATAAGTGAATTTTTTTTCTTTTAGACTGCAATGGAAGTAATGCAATTCAGCAAAGAAGAAGTTCGGGAAATTCTTAGACTGCTTGCTGGTATTTTACATCTTGGAAACATAGAATTCATCACTGCTGGTGGAGCACAAGTTTCTTTCAAAACAGGTGAGGTTGTTTGTTTTTTAACAACTGATGAACTTAACTTTCATGTATGTTTTGCTACTGAAAATATTACTGGATTTGTAATAGAAAAAGCAAGAATAAGAAGACCTGGTTTTTAAGCCAGTTTACCCTCTTACTAATCATATACTTAGTTAAACCCCTCTAAATCTCAATTCTCTGATATGTAAAATGTGTATTTAGGGAAATGTGAAGAGACTAAAGAATATCCTCTATCTGAAAGGAAGAGACTAGAGATTTCTTCCAACTTAAATCTGTAAATACCCCATAAATGACCTTTAGCCTAGGCATTTCTGTGTAATTATAGGGGACAGTGTTTTTTAGGGGCAATGTTTAGTAAGTCACATTTAATAATTAGCATGATTTATGGAGAGGATTCCATAAGAATCTTTTTTTTTTTTAATTTAAAATAATGGCCTGCCTTTTCAATAAGATCTAAACATTCTTTATTATTTATCCAGTCAATATTTTTCCACACTAGCCCTGTATAAAGAAAAGGGTACATTTTGAGTGTCATCTTTTGGAAGTGACTTGGTTAGATATAGAATCATCAAGACACTTGAATTTGAAAAGGCTCCACTCCTCACTACCTGTACGCATGGATAATTCACTGAACCTCTTTGGTTTGAGATTTTACTTAGCCTAAGATACTTTGAATAGATGATCTCTAAGGTTGTTTCAAGTTTCAGTCTTGTGATCCTATGTGTCTTAGCTGATAGAATTATAATTGTAACCAAGAGAAGAGAAATTTGCTTTTTCAAGTATTCTATTCACCCAATATAATTGCATGTCTATATGAATACTTGCTTGTTTCACTGTTCCACAATTTCCAAGGAAAATTATTTCAAAAATATTACTTGGCTAAATATGGACATGGGGAACCTGCAGCCTCGAGGCCACACATGGCCTTCTAGATCCTTGGGTGTGGCCTTTTGACTGAGTCCAAATTTTGCAGATCTTTTATTAAGGGGATTTGTTCTGTGAAGTTTGAATTCAAAGGGCCACACTTGAAGACCTAGAGGACTACATGTGGCGTTGAGGCCGCAGGTTCCCCACACCTGCTAGGCCATGCTGGTGCAGGCTTAAGTCACATCACAAAAAAGAAACCTCCTGTTCCTTCTTGTACAAATACAGCCCCCAATTTGCTTATCTTTTTTAAATTTCTTTTTTCTTTTTTGGCAGCTCTTGGTAGATCTGCAGAGTTACTTGGGTTGGACTCAACACAGCTAACTGATGCCTTGACACAGAGATCAATGATACTCAGGGGAGAAGAGATCTTAACACCTCTCAACATACAACAAGTAAATCTTAGTTTTTCCCTAGGTCACTTTATGAAATAAAGGGAAGATTGCAGATGCTTTCTAGAGGAGATAAATCAAACAGTTTTTGATGGGGCATCATAGTGGAAGGTAAAGGGCCATATGAGGACATTAGGGATCTTGGGATAAAATTTCCAGGCAACAAAATGGCAGAATTGTAGGCTGTCTTTTACTCTGGGATTCTTGCTTTGTTAATTCCTCCGCAAGTAGGCCTAGATGCTGTGAGATTTGGGTCTGAGCCACACAGCTGCTGCTGCTGGCTTCTGAATCTTCTCCTTTCTTAGTACACCCCCAGGGCCACCCTACCTGAGAACACAGGTCCCCTTCTCAGTCGGCCCTGATTCTGTGGCCCAGAACAGGGTATTGGGCAATAAAGCTTCTGGTTTGCACCTGTGCCCACAGAGTGTTTAATGTGTCTGATCTGTCCCACAGGCAGCGGATAGCAGGGATTCCATGGCCATGGCACTTTATTCCCAGTGTTTTGCCTGGATTATTAAGAAAATTAACAGTAGAATCAAAGGCAAAGATGACTTCAAGTCGATTGGAATTCTAGACATATTTGGATTTGAGAATTTTGAGGTATGTTTCAGAAGATATGTATTCAATAATTCTTTCATATATAAGCCTATTGCTGTTAAGTTCCTTAAACTTGACGCTCAGAATGGATTTCTGAAGCTTACTGTGAATTTTTTATTTTTTTCTCTTCTTGACTTCCATTTTATGAAAGGGAAATTTGGAGGTATTTATTGTCCAATACTTCTTCTTTCCTCTCAGGTTAACCATTTCGAGCAGTTCAGTATAAACTATGCAAATGAAAAGCTTCAGGAGTATTTTAATAAGCACATTTTTTCTTTGGAACAACTGGAATATAGCAGGTAATCATGGATTCAAAGTACCATTTCCAAAATGATAAAAGAAAAGTTTAGAATTTTAAAGTTATACTTGAAATTAAAATGTTACCTTCTGTTTATATTATAGAGAAGGACTAGTGTGGGAAGATATTGACTGGATAGACAATGGAGAATGTCTAGATCTGATTGAAAAGGTAATCCATTGTTGGAGAATGTGTTAAAGTCCCCAGGGTGCTCAGCTGTGTTAATTTGTGCTTATGGGAACAAAATAGCTTGTACTAACTTGTACTTTAAAGGTGTGAAAGATGCCAAAATGGTTTATTGTATTCTAATTAGACTTGCCTTCCAGCTTTGACAGTTCTGTGATTCTGTGATCATAGTAGCATTCCTACTTTCCACTTTGATTTTAATTTCAACATTAGCTAAGTTTTTGTATAAATACAAAGGTGTATGTAAGTATATTTATATATGTAAATGTATACATGTATGTTTGCATATATACAAACACACAGAATATATGTATATTTTTGAACCAGATATGGTTGGTTATGCTTTTCTAAAATTTAGATTATATATAGATATCTGAAATTTTTACCAATACCAATACTGTGCTATGCAGTAAAAATAAAGAAATTCCAAAATTCCAGTTACTGAAAATAAATGCATAGCTTTTTATGGAAATGAAGAATCTATGAGGGAGTGGGAGGAAGCAGTGAAGAATCTATGAGGGTGTGGGAGGAAGCAATGTGGTTCATGCAGAGCTCTAACATGTCTGTGACTTAGAGAAAAATCCCAAGGCTGTCTGAGGCACATGAAGGTTAAAGTGATTTGCCCAGGATTAGTTAGACAGCTTGTACATTTCAGAGGAAGGATTTAAGCCAAGGCCCAATGTTATATATTTCCTACCAAGCTTCCTTTTCATGTGATTTTTAAAAAACTATTGTCATTATACAGTTCTTTTCAGTCATGTCCAACTCTTTGTGACCCCATTTGGAATTTTCTTTGCAAAGATCCTAGCATGGTATGCCATTTCCTTCTCTAGCTCATTTTACAGGTGAGAAAACTGAGGCAAAAAGGATTAAATCAAGTGTTTGCATAACTAGTGAATGTCTGAGGCCAGATTTAAACTCAGAAATATGAGTCTTCCTAAGGCTCAGCACTATATCCACTGTACCATCTGCCTGCATCTAACAGCAATTATAAAAACAAAACACTAATATAACCTAAGTATGACCTAAGACCTTTTTTTATCATTCTTAGAAATATGTATTTTATGTACCTTGTTGTATAAGTGAGGGGACAGGAAGGCGACTCTTGATTAAAGGCCTCACAGGAAACCTCTCCTTCTCCTTTTATGTTTTAAAAACATTCCTGTTTTTTTCTCCCCTCTTCTAGAAACTTGGACTGCTTGCCCTTATCAATGAAGAAAGTCATTTTCCTCAGGCCACAGATACCACCTTACTGGAGAAATTACATGCTCAGCACGCTGTATGTCAAAGACCATTCCAGATTCTTCTACCTCAGATATGAACCTTTAGATTAAGTGTACACCTGGTATTTGAGAACATGGATTATTTCCTTAGTGCCCACCACCATATCTGTTTTCCAAATCATAACCTTTTTTTGAACCATTCACTAGAACAGATACTTTAACCTGAGTTAAATTAAACATAGGATCCTTCACATTTGATCCACTGTTATACCATGTTATCAGTATTTAGTGTGAGAGTAGCAGTGATTACATTTACTATAAAACCTTGTGAACGTTAGGATATCTAGCAAGTTAAATATCAGCACTTCTGATTACATATATGGTATCTAGAGTTTTGATGACATACGCCATGTTGCTGGGTTCTCTCTGTGTGTTATATTCCATGTATTGCCCCCTTTTTCTTCATGGGCTTGTATGGGTCCCACCTGTACTCTGTGTCTGGAGTTCCTCCCTCTCTATCTCATACTATTGCGTTTCCACATATCCTTTCAATTCAACCCAGCTCAAATATCAGTGAAGCCTTTCCTGGTTTCCCTAATAGAGAATGACCTCTCCCTCCTAAGGCTTGACATAGGACTCTGTATCTCTTCTTATACACTTAAGTGTTTTTTTGGTAGTTACTTCTAGGTGTGTCCTGTCTCCTTACAAGAAAGTAAACTGTGTCAAGTCAGAGACCAAGATTAATCTAAACTTTGTATTTCCCCTGTTACTTTTTATAGTGCTCTCAATAGAGTGAATACTAAAAATTCTTGTTGAATTATTCGTTTTTTCTTTTTCTTTTTAATTTTAGCATAACCACTTTTATGTGAAGCCAAGAGTTGCAGTTAATAATTTTGGAGTAAAACACTATGCAGGAGAGGTAATATATTTTTAGGATTTCTTTTTCAGTGTTTCAAAAGAGCCATAGTTTTGTCAGTGTGGTTATTTCCTCCATTGACACAGATCACAATTTCTCTGTGCTTTTGTAGACATGATTAGACTGGGGGGATAAAGAAGAACTGAATACTTAGTAGCTTACCTTCCTATAAGGAACCTCCCTGGACTAGGCCAAAGTGAAGATGACAGAATGTTGATTGTCATAGGAGCTGTTCTCAAAGCTTTGTCAGCTTTATGTGAGCCTTCAGGGCTTATACTGTGCTGGTATAGAGCTTTTGAGAACCCAGGGTCACCTCCACTTCAGTACATCATCTAAGTAAGGTTTTAGTGGAAGATTTCTGAAACTCCCTTTAAAATTCCTCTTAAAACCTTTTAGAGAAATACTTGTTTTCTCCAAAGGAAAATAAACTCATTGAAATGTTCTATTTTTACTGTAAAATTTTATAAAGTTTGCTGAATTTTAATCTCTCTCTTGTTCTATCTCTGTCTCTGTCTCTCTCATCCCCCTTCTCCCCTTCCCCCAAATTCTGTTACTCTTTTTGGGGAGTGGTTTAATAGGTACAATATGATGTTAGGGGAATTTTGGAGAAGAACAGAGATACATTCCGAGATGATCTTCTCAACTTGCTAAGGGAAAGCCGGTATGTAATACCACTCACTGAGAAGTAATTGGCCAACAAATACAGATGTGATCTGTTACTGAATTATATTATGTACAGTCTTCATATAGCAGCATTTAAAATATTCTTCTAGAACATTCTGTAATTGCCTGCCCTTGGTAATATTTTTATTACCCACAAATTAAAAAGACATAACATGAATATCTTAGTGATATAGCTTAAGTCACTAAATTCTCTATTCTATTTCCTGTTATCTCTAGAATGGTCAGGAAATTCTCAGAAACAGATTTGAAACCAAATTTATTTTATTTCACTTTAAAGAATTGCTTGCCACTTAGAGGGTGCTACTGAGTCAAAGAGACATGGCAAACCTTAAAAATGGGTTAATCACAGTTTTTTTTTTTTTTAAGCAATCGGGATTAAGTAACATGCTCAAGGTTACATGGCCAGGTGTTTCTGGATGGGTACTAAGTGTCTGAGCCCGGATTCGATCCCCAGGTCATCCCAACGCTGGAGCCAGTGCTCTTACTCACTGTGCTACCTGGCCACCTCATAATCACAGTTCTAAATATTAGTATCTAATATTACTAAGGGCAGCTATTTGATGCAGTGGATAAAGCAGTGGGCCTGTAATCACAAAGATCTGAATTCAAATCCAATTTCAGACTCTGACCCTTATTATCTCTATGATTCTGGGCAACTCACTTAAAACCTACTTGCCTCAGTTTCCTCATCTGTGAAATTAGGTAGAAAAGGCCTTTGTACATGAATCAGTGTTTGTCATTTGACAGCTAAATTCCCAGCTCTGCCTTTGAAAGACACAGCTCCGTGATGAGGCTATCCCACCTTAACATTTTCATAGCCCATAGATTTTAAGTTTTATTTCTAGTGTGAAAGTTATTTGATATGGAATCCATAATTTCTTTTGGATGAATAAACAAATGTTTTTATTTTGTTTATAAATAAAATGTAATTTTTTATTATAACAGAAGTATAGAGAAGTTTCTTGATTTTAATAAGTAAAAAGCTTGAATTATAATCAGCAGCTTAGTTTAAAAAGCTTGTTAGGAAAACACATACATTTTGTTCAGTCATTTCATTTGTGTGTGACTTCTTGTGACATCTTGGGGTTTTCTTGGCAGAGATACTAGAGTGGTTTGCTATTTCCTTCTCCAGCTCATTTTACAGATGAGGAAACTGAGGCAAACAGGTTAAGTGACTTGGCAAGGATAGCACAGTATGTGTCTGAGGCTATATGTGATCTCAGGAAGATGAGTCGTCCTGACTCCAAGCTTGGCATTCTTATATACTATGCCACCTAGCTGTTATAAAGTAGTGGACAGCATCATAGGATGGTTGTATCTTACTGGGTAAAATAAAAACATGCTGTGTGCAAGGTCCTGAGAATTTTTCTTTATCTTATAAGAAATTCCCATTAAGAAAACTCCCTTTATCAATGTAAATCTGCAGATACTTCTCTTGGGGAATTGCCTGGGTCAGTGAAAGGTTAAGAGACATGTCCAAAACCACACAGCCCTATATGTAGATAAAATACCTGATTTTACCAGTCAGGTATTCTTGAATCTGGAGCTGTGCTTTCTTCAATAACTGAGTACTATAGGAAGATAAAATCACATACTCTACTGGGAAATACAATATTCACAAAATTAAACAAATACAAAGTAGTATCTAGCCCAACTCTTTCCTTTCTCTTTCCTACATTATTTTCCTGATGAAACATAGACCCATTTGGGGGGAAGTGATTTAACCAAGGACATACAGCTAGTAAGTATCAAGGCTGAGATTCACAGTTATTTTGCCTCTTATTCTGTACCTATAAATGGAGGCACAATCCTTTTCTAGACTTAGAAGGATCATAGATTTATGGCCAGAAGGAACATCTCATTTAACCCTTTCATTGTAAGGATGAGTCAACTGAGGTCAGTGGGAATTGTGAGGTTTTGTCCAAGTTTTCAGAAGTAGTGTCATCTCAACATATATGAACTATATCATGATTCCCATGGCTAACCTGTTCTTGATAATAAGTTTGCAACCTTTAAAAGTAGTGTTAACTTAGACTAGAGTAAATAAGTTTGAGTTATCTGATTGAAAAAGGGGCTGTAATAATAGGAAGATGAAGCATAATAATTTTGTGATTACTTCTGTGAAGGCTTTGTTGTTTCTCTTTTAGACTTGATTACATCTATGATCTATTTGAACATGTTTCAAGCCGAAATAACCAGGAAACCCTGAAATGTGGAAGTAAACACAAGAGGCCCACTGTCAGCTCACAGTTTAAGGTTAGTTTAAGCTGTCTTTGGTGTCTTATTGTTTAATGTCATTTTAAAAATTGAAAATCATACTTTTTTGTACATCAGGAAATGTTAAAACATTTATTAAAATTTTCTTTAATTTTGAACAAAAATTATTAATAGTAAAATCCTTTAATTTTTAGTAAAAAATGTGTACCTGTTTTAGTTGTGGTTAGAGTGGTATTATCAAATTGTGCTATTTATGAAAATATTTCACTTAAACATAGGGTAGGTTTCTTCTTACATTTGTGTTTATCTCCTTTTCATAAATTTATTAGCTGGTAGATTTTCAAGATTGAATATTAAAGAAATTTTTAATTCAGTAGGCATCAATTAATTTTCTGCTATGTGCCAGATGCGAAAGTCATATCCAGGTGCAAAAGATGTGAACCCTGCTGCCAGGGAACTTCCAATCAATATGTAGGGGAAAGGAAAATACACAAATAATCCTAACCTAGCGGAGAATGAGATACATGCAAAGGAGAGGTTTAGGCAAACTGCTGTGAAATTTGAGAAGGAAGAAATCCATTTTTTTGCTGGAAAGATATTAATGTAAGCTTCAGGGAGGAGTGGAACTTCAGTGGACAGAGATGTGGAGCCCTTTTTTCTCTAGGTGCATGTGTAGGGGGGCGAGGGAGAGGTAATATTGTATGCAAAGGGAGTAGTTGCAATTGCTGTTCCTCTCTATCTTTGTTTCTCTCATGAAAGCCAGGATAGAGAAAGGGAAGAAGAGAACAAGGATCAAAGAATATTGCACTTGGGCAGGAAGATGGATTGTGTGAAGGGAACAGGTAAATCGAAACCAAGGTTGTATGGGTAAATCAGAACCAGAGTTGAAGAAGAACTTAAAATGACAATTTCAGGAATGTATATTTCATGGAGTAAATTATGGGAGTCCCTGAAAGTTTTTGATTAAGCAGGTGAAGAATGTGATCATAATAGTACATCAAGAAAATTACTTGGACATCAGTAATTGGAGTAGGGAAAGACTAGAGGCAGAGAAGTAATTTCGGAAGCTGTTATAATAGTCTAGGTGAGAAGCAATGAGGACATGAACTATGATTGCTTCCACAGAAATTCAAAGGAAAGGGATTGATGCCGGATACATTGCAAAGGTAGGATCAATAGGATTTGGTCATTTGGATGAGGGAAAAGTTATAAGGTAATAGAACCAAGTAACCTGGAAGGATGATATTAACAAAAAACAAGGAGGTTAGGAGAAACAAAATTAAGGGAGAAAATGATAGGTTCAGGTTTTGATATTTTGAGTTTGAGATTCCATCAGTCTTTCAGCAATAGGATACTTGGAGCTCTATGGAGAGGGTGGGTGGTTGGGCAGGGAGGATTGGTTAAAGAGGCTAGAGGAAAGCAATAATAGCATAGCCAGAGAAGGGAAGAGGGTATCATAAATAATGGCATGTTTCACAGTGTCAGATAGCATAGAAAGGTCAAGAAGAATGAAGGTGAGGAGAGGGAAAGGCCATTTCTAAGCTTGTTAGTGACTTTGGAAGAGAGTCGTGCCAGGCACAATGCTAATCAAGTCTTAGGAACACAAAGAACCCCCAAAAATCCTTGATCTCAGAAGATATAGTTGACAACAGTAGATTCCTATGGATACATGTCGGACTTCAAAGGATAAAGGAATGAGTTGGAAGGTGAGGCAGTGAAGCAGCAGGTGTTGACTATTTCTTTTTTTTTTTTTTTTGAAACAGAACCAAAACATTTATTCAAACACCAGAAAGCTGAATCTTAATACCAGAAAGCCAAATCCATCATAGCAACAAATAAATCTACAAACAATAACAATGCAGGGGGCACCACCATCCCCAAACCTTCCCCCTGCTAGGGGCTTCCCATAAATGAACACTCACAGCTTGCTGTCTGCTTCCTCTCTCTTCCTAATATCTAACTATTATCACCAACTTCCTCTCAACTCTCCTTTACCCTTCCTGCTCTACCCATTCAGCAAGTTCTTCCCACCACAGACTCATGTGACCTGGGCTTCCTTGTGACTTAAGCAGTTCACATGGGCTTATTAAAGGATGGGAAAGATCTTTCCATTTACATTACTATTATAGATCTATGTTCCTATGCCATTAGTCCCAGGTTCAGAGT
This sequence comes from Petaurus breviceps papuanus, assembly GCF_028583685.1. Lineage (NCBI taxonomy): Eukaryota > Metazoa > Chordata > Mammalia > Diprotodontia > Petauridae > Petaurus > Petaurus breviceps. The sequence goes on from NW_027186349.1 coordinate 9,097,342, forward strand.
TTCTGTCTTTGCTTCTGACCACCCATCCTACTAGAAGTGTGAATCAAATGTTCTATAGGGACTCTGTTGCTCAATTATAGTGATAGAGTAGAGGGGGACTAGACTAACTCAAACCAAGCAATTCCTGGAACTCTGGGTCACTGTGGAATCTATTAAAATGGCATACTTGCAGTCACTCAAAAGAGGTTTCATTTCTTTATTATGATTTTTTTTGGCTCAATCATAAATTGATCAGTCAATCCGCAAGCATTTATTAAGCAACTACTGTATGTCAGTCACTGTGTTAGGCACTGAAGATACAAATATAAATGACAAAACAATCCCTACCATCAAGGAGAGTACATTCCAATGGAGAAATAAATATGAGCACATGTATATATGCATATATTAATATATTTACATGTATTTATATAGAAATATGTATTTTTATATATGTATGTGTGTATATACACACAGAATAAATATGAAGAAATATATACAAAATAATTATTAAGGGAGGACACTAGTAGTTGAGGGAATCTGAAAGATTCCATATAGAAGGTGGTGCTTGAGCTATGTCTTCTCCTCATTTTTTTTTTAAGGTTTTTATTATCTTTATTTTACATATATTCTCTCCTGAATAAATGGATAGCCACCTGAAAAGACTACAAAGAATCAGACAATGGCAAGCCCTTTTATACTGCTTCCATTTGAATTTCCTTCCTTGTTCCTCCCTTGAGAACTGGGACTGGTCCCAGCTCTTCTGGGTTACAATCTTTCTGACCTGCCCATTACGTAGGTTAGTTAAGCATGTGTGTTAATGAAAAGTTGGTGATCATCCCTCGACAGACCCCCCAGGTCTGAGCCAGCTTAGCTTATATATATTTTTTTTTAATTTAAATGCGTTATTAACTGCTGATTTACATCATTCGTTTCCGCCAGATTTTGAGTTACAAATTTTCTCCCCGTTTTTCCCCCACCCATCCCCCCAAAACAGCAGTCCCATAGGATATCCCCACCTCCAATCTGCTCTCTCCCATATTTTCTCCCATACCCGTTTCAACTTTCCCAGTGGATCTCTATGCCTCAGTGCCTGTATATCTTTTTTCTTAATTACATGTAAGATGGTATTAATAATAGTGTATATATATATATCTATATATATATATATACACACACATACACATACACACACACACACACACACACACACACACATATATATATATTTGAATATTTGATTTAAACTTTCAATTCCAGATTCATTCCCTTCTCCCCCCTGCCACCCCCACTGGGGGGACAAGCAGTTCAGTATAGGTTATACATGTGTGGCTAATGCAAAACAATAACATAGTAGATGTATTGTAAAAGACTGACTATATTTCCCTCCCTCCTATCCCACCTCACACTTGTTCTATTCTCTACTTTGATCCTGTCCCTTTTCAAAAGTGGGTGCTTCCAACTTCCCTCCCCCCCAGCCTGCCCTCCCTTCCATCATCCCCCCTCACATCCCCTTCCCCCCCTATTCTCCTGGAGGGTGAGATCCCCTATTTAGTGTGTATTTCCCTCCCTTCTCAAGCCAGATTCAATAGGAATAAGGTTGACCTATTCCCTTTTGCCTTCCTATTCTTCCCCTCCATTGTAACCATTTTCCCTTGCCTCTTCTGTATGAGATAGTTTGCCCCACTCTGTCTCTTCCCATCTCCTCTCATTATATTCCTCTCACCTCTTAATTTTACCTTTTAAGTATCATCCCTTCCTGTTAAATTGGTCCCGTGCCCTCTATCTATGTATACCTGTAAATGTATATACACACATTCACATATGTATTCATATGCCTGCATACCCTCATATAAAGACATATATATATATATATATTTCTAATCCCTTCAACTACTGAGAAAAGTTTCATAGGTTACAATTATTGTTTTTCCATGTAGGAATGTTAATAGTTCAACTTTGGCCAGGTGGCTCAGCGAGCAAGAGCACCGGCTCCAGTTCTGGGACGACCCGGATCAAATCCGGGCCCAGACACTCATCACCACACCCAGAAACAACAACTGGCCGTGCAACCCCGAACAAGCCACTCAACCCCGATTGCTTCAAAAAAAAAAAATAGTTCAACTTTAATAAGTTCCTTATGATTTCTTTTCCCTGTTTACCTTCTCATGCTTCTCTTGCTTCTTGTATCTGAATGTCAAATTTTCTATTCAACTCTGGTTTTTTCAGCAAGAATGCTTGAAAGTCCTGTATTCCACTGAATGACCATATTTTCCCCTGAAACATGATACTCAGTTTTGCTGGGTAGGTGACTCTTGGTTTTAATCCCAGCTCCCTTGACCTCCGGAATATCACATTCCAGGCCCTTCGATCCCTCAGTGTAGAAGCTGCCAGATCCTGGGTTATCCTGATTGTGTTTCCACAATATTCAAATTGTTTCTTCCTGGCTGCTTGTAATATTCTCTCCTTAATCTGGGAATTCCCGAACCTGACTATAATATTCCTAGGAGTTTTCTTTTTGGGATCTTTTTCAGGGGGTGATCGGTGGATTCTTTCAACCTCTATTTTGCCCTCTGGTTCTAAAACATCAGGGCAGTTTTCTTTAAGAACTTCCTGGAGGATGCTTTCCAGGCTCTTACTTTGGTCATGGCTCTCAGGCAGTCCAATAATTTTTAAATTATCTCTCCTGGATCTATTTTCCAGGTCAGTGGTTTTTCCCATGAGATATTTCACATTGCCTTCTATTCTTTCATTTGTTTGGATCTGTTTAACAGCATCTTGATTTCTCATAAAGTCATTAGCTTCCATTTGCTCCAATCTAATTCTGAAGCAATGATTCTCCTCAGTGAGCTTTTGAGATTCTTTTTCCATCTGGCAAATTCAACTTTTTAAGGCATTCTTCTCCTCATTGCCTTTTTGAGCCTCCTTTGCCATTTGAGTCAGTCTGTTTTTAAGGTATTATTTTCTTCAGTCAGGCTGTTGACTCTTATTTCATAATTTTCTTGCCTTGTTCTCATTTCTCTTCCCAATTTTTCCTCCACTTCTCTTTTCTGCTTCTAAAGGTCCTCTATGGCCTGTAACCAGCTTGTATTTTCCTTTGGAGCTTTTGGTGCAGGAGTTCTGACTTCACTGTTTTCCTCCTGTTCCGTGCCTTGCTCCTTCTTATCCCCACAATAAGAGTGTAATGTTGGAATCTTCTGTCTGCTTTGTTTCCTTTGCCTGCTCATTTTGCCACTCAATGATTTGACCTTTGGGCTTTTTGCCACAGTAGGACTCTGCCACCAGACAGGGGAGTTTTCGTCCCAAACGCTGGGGTTTTCTCAGCTGCCGGAGGTATTAGATGGGTGCCCTCTCTGAGGTCTCCACACGCTCTGGCTAGCTGGACACACACCCCAGGACCTCCACCCTAGACTGCAATCCAGATCCAAGCAGGTTAAAGCAAGAGCAATTACCCCTCAGACTGGTGCTTGGTCCCCCTACACTCTGCAGGCCAGGAGCTGAAGCTGCCACGTGGTGCTGGCAGGCTGTGCTGGTGTCTCAGTGGTTTCTCGCTCTGGGGGTAAAAGCCACACACTCCCACTTCCTGGGTCCCAAAGTCCAGACTGCACTGGCCTCTCACCTTGTCCTTCGCATCTCCGTATTAATAAATCTGGAAACGGCCACAGCTGCTGCTGATCTGGAGTCCCTCTGGCTTGTGGCTGGTCAGGCCCGCCCTGGGGCTAAAGCCTCGGCGTGGGTCTGGGCTTGGCTCCCAGAGCGCTGCGCTGGCCGATTCCTGCCAGGCTGTCCTCAGTGGGAGGTTAGCTTCTCTGTGTCATTTTGTGCGTTCTGCAGCTCCAAAGTTTGTTTAGAGTCCCCTTTTTACATGGATTGGGGAGGGTGGAAGCCAGAGCCGAGGGAAGGTCTTGCTTCTACTCCGCCATCTTGCCTCCGCCCCCGACTATTTCTTCTATGACATTCAAAGTGAAGGGAAAGGAAACAGAGGACAGCTCCTGAGGGCAGGACCAAGAGCCATGGGTAGAAGTGGGTGGAAGTTGCAAAGAGGCAGAGTTAGACTTTCTGAAAAAGGAAAAACTTCCAAACAAAAGAGCTCTGTGAGAGTGAAATGAGCAACCTTAGGAAGTCGTGGACTGTCTCTCACTGGAGGCTGGATGGCCAGTTATTTATGTTGAAGAAGGTAATCTTACTCCTTTATTAACTAAACTCTCTGGCATCAGAATTACCTCCCAGTGTGAACTTCTATTATCCTCTCTTCCTAAAGTGACAGGAAAATTAAGAAAAAAACCTGCTCGTGTCTACAGATAACAGACAGGAAGTTTAGGAGAGAGACAGAGATCATTGGTAGAGCGAAGTTGAAGTGAGATGGCATAAAATTAGTCTTTTAGTGTAAATGTAGTACCTGGTTTCTTCAAGCAGCATGTTATAGCTTGTAGTAGGGAAAAAAGGATGATAGGATTTACCCAGGATGAAAGGGTTAATAAGGTAGAAATAGCAGGAAGTAAACAGAATAAAGAATTCAGGGACTGAGAAGAGTTCTGTTAAGGAGGCTGACCACAGGGTCAAGGATCAAATGATGGCCTGAAGAACTTTAAATGGAAGAATAGGGAGTAATGTTAAAGGATCATGACGAAACAGCTTGAGTTAGAGCAAGAGTAAAGATGTCAGAGAAGTGGAAAGGCCTTAGAGTCAGAAAGGGAATTTTCAGAGTTCAGGGTCTCAGAGGAAGCACAATTTTAGGTCGTCATTATTATCTGAGGTCTGATAACTCTTGGGAGTTGCTAGAGTGTCATGGAATGGAGCTCATCGTAGCTGATATCAGGGACTGTTAAGATGGTATTAGAAAAGTTTTTAACCTTTGTATTGAAATTTCCATGGATAATGACATGGAAAGGGGTAATAGGGAGGACTATGAACCTACTGCCAAAAATCACAGAGAACCATGGGAAAGTCATCAAGATCTGATAGATGAAAGTGACCAGAATCGAGAGAAAATGGCATGAACTTCACAAAAGAGGAATTGTTCATTGTGGTGATAGGGCAAATGTTAGTTATGGTAGAAGTGGCAATGTTGAACATGGAAGTTAGGTAAATATTTTTTATGCAACTTAGTGGAACAGCCTTATGCATACTTATTTTTGCTCTCATTTTTGGAGCTCGTTTATAAGCCTGAAAATGGAGTCAGAGGACCTGAGTTCAAATTCTTCCTTTGATGTTTACTTTTTCTGTGACCTTGGGCAAATCATTTCACTTCCATGGGTTTCAGTTTCTTTACCTGAAAAAGGAAAGGAGAAAGAATATATCTCTTCTGACTCTAAATGTATGATCCTATGATTTTTACTAGTTGAGGATCTGGTGACTTACAAGGTTCTGTGGGGGATATAAAAGTTCAGTTGTCCTTTCTTCTCAGAGAACTTAAATTTCAGTTAGAGACAGAAGATACACATACACAGTCTGACAGTCAGTCAATAAACATTTATTAAGTATTTACAAGGTAACGTATTTTGAGTCCCAAATGAGTGGCACACTTCCATAGGAATTCAGAAAAAGAAGCACTGGGCAATGGTGGTCAGGGGAGGTTTCAAACAAGAAGTGACCTTTAAGAAGGAATGGATAGTATTGATTAAGTAGTGAAAGGTACATTAAAGGCAGACGAAACAGCAGGAGCAAAAGCAGAGGCAGGAGGATACTTGATATATGAGGGACTATGGGTAGTCTAGTCCGACTAAAGTCAAGGGTTTGTGTTGCAAAGTATTATAATATAAAGCTGGAAAGAGAGGCCAGACCAATTTGTGATGGCTAAGGAATTATAGACTTTATACTGTAAACAGAATACCTATTTCCTGAAAATAAAAAGATCATTTGAAATTCCCTGAATGGGAAGGGATGGCAGTCCTTTCCTATTCAGTTTTCTCATAAGTAGAATAAATGATCAGTTACATTTTTTGAAGAAAAATACTAAATTAGAAGACCTTGCTTGAATGGGGGGGAAATGCACTTTTACCAAAAAAAATTTAAGTTTTGCTTTTACTATTTTCCTTTGTCTTATAAAAAAACAAATTTATTAGTTTTGTATGTAGGTAAAATAATCATTTGGCCTGGTAGCAGTAATTATATATACTTTTCTATAGTATGAGACTTCATATATGAGGCTTTCTCCCTGCCTCCCCAACATAAATAATAGTGTCTCTTATGACTTCTTTTTACATTGGACTTGGACTTTTAGAATGAAAATACAGAAGAAAAAGTCTACTCTTTGTCAGCTAAGATTGCTATTAGAAGGGCCTTGGGGTGCTTAGAAACTGAAAGGGTAAAATAATAGGAAACTAAATAAAAAAAAATTTTTTTTAACCTTTTCAATAGGACTCTCTGCATTCCTTAATGGCCACATTGAGCACATCTAATCCTTTCTTTGTTCGCTGTATCAAGCCAAACATGCAGAAGGTAAGATTTAAGGTACTCTCAGATCTAGATGACTTATTATAGTATTTGGCTTCTTGGAACAAGAGTCTCTGAAGGGGGTGGAAGTGGGAGAGTGGATTCTTATTAGTTCTGTTTCTGTCGGGTCACTTGGAAGGCATTTGAATGTATTATGTACTAGTCATATACTCACACTGTTACTCAAATCTTAGGCAGAAACTTTCATTCTAAAACCAGAAGCCAATCATATCTCCATTTTATTATTTTGGAAACTGTCATTACACTTTCATTTGTAATGAAATGAACAATTTTAAATATTTTCAAATTTGTATTTAGCCCCTGAAATACTTTTATGTTCTGACCTCCCTCTTCTCTCCCCTCCCCCCCCCGGATTTGTATGTGTTGTAGAAATATTGTTTTTTTTATAAAGCAGATTTGAATCTGTGTTCTTATACATTACCTTCAGGCAGCTTTAGTATTCGTCTGGACTCTATGATTTTAGTTGTCCAAAGTGCATACAGTTGTTAGATATTGAATACAAGGGAAAGAAAAGCAGAAGCTATGTAAAGAAAGGCAGTTTGTTACTGACATTGCCTATTTTCTAGATCTTTCTCCAAAATTGTACGTTAGATGCTTTTTGCAAATGGTCAAAGAGTTCTGTTTTTGTATTGATGGAAGTTAATCTGATTTGGGAAAATTGATTTTTGGCAGTCCTGTTTTTATGATTGAAAGAAACCTTCTCCAGTAAAATCCAGTAGACTATAAGGTTTGAAAGAAAAGATGGAGTCAACTGTGCTCCTTGTCTACTATAAAGAAATGTGTTAGGAGAGGCTAGGTGGCACAGTGAATAGAGCACCAGCCCTGGAATCAGGAGGACCTGAGTTCAAATATGGCCTCAGACACTTAACACTTACTAGCTGTATGACCTTGGGCAAGTCACTTAACCCCAATTGCCCTGCCCTCCCCCCTCCAAAAAAAGCACCAAAAAAAAATGTGTTAGCTCAAAAGAATATTATATTCAATTTGTTGACCCATAACTAAAAAATAACTGGGTAGAGTTTGACAAATGGATGGCAGCTAAAATGGAGGGAAAGTATTTAGTTTAAAAGGGAAAACATAATATTTCCAACTTTTCTGAGTTTTACATGTAAACTGTAGGTGTTCCCACAGGGCCTTAGTGTATTCATATATGTGTAAAATGATAAATTTCCCTCTGTGTGTACATATATCATACATGCACATGTGCTGTGTTTGTGTTTGGTAACTTAAGCAGAGGAACCTCTCTAAGCTGTTTATAGGTTTATTTTTTTTATTGAATCTAAACTACATAGTTTTTTTAAAGTCATAGCCTCTTCTAATTCCCCTTTTTAGTGTTTCTAGAATACATTATATAGAAAACATTGAGGTTTTCTGTCATTTGGGGGGTATATAAATAAATATTTTTAAAGTCATCCCAGCATTCTAAGAAGTACTTCTTTTACGTAAGCAGCAAAGCCAGTGTTCTTTGTGGTGACACAATGTTTCTATATAACTTTCTATCCCTCATTAAAATGAAGCTTTGATTGTGGGCAAGGTCTACAGATCCCCTTGCCCAACCATACCGAATTTTCCAAGTAGCAAACAAATGCCTTTTTGGAAAAAATATTTCTTAAAATACATCATATTTTATTTTTTTCCCCAATTACAAGTTAAAGCAATTTTTAACTTATTTTTTTAAGTTTTGAGCTCCAGATTCTGTCCTTCCTTCCCCTCCCTCTCTCTGAAAGAAGCAATCAAATATAGGTTATACATATGCAGTCATGTAAAACATTTCCATATTAGTCAAACAAATGCCTTTTTTGAAAATTAGCGTCAGACCTTGGTTAGTACATTTAACGTTACTAGATGCTGACTCATAAGATACTGCTATTCCAATTAGGATTATAACCTATAACCTCAAAATGCACTGACCAAATATATTCTTCTGGAGCCTAACAGCAATCCTTGATGAAATGGAGCTTTTTGTCTATAACCTTTAGTTCTGAAGTAGAGTAATTTCTGTCAGACAATCTTGCTGGTATTCTTCACTTTGGGGCCAATTAACTCTTTAACATTCTATTGTGAATAGAAACCAAGTACATAACCAGATAGAGCACCGGCCCTATAGTCAGAAAGACCCAAATTCAAATTCAGCCTGATAACTTACTAGTGTGTGACCCCGGTCAAGTTTTTTAACTCTTGTTTCCCTCAGTTTTCTCATCTGTAAAATGGGGGGTAATAATAGTTCCTACCTCCCAGGGCTGTTGTAAGGATCAAATGAAATAATAATTGTAGAATACTTAGCACAGTGGCTGTCACATAGTAAGCAATAGCTCTCTTTATGTAAGTAGACCTTTCTTCAGACCTCTACATCAAGCAGTTTTTTATGTAATACAAATTCACCCCTGGAAGTGAGAAAGGAGGGAGGTGGCCAAAAGGAGAGCTATATACCTCTGGAGGGAGATGCCTGGCACAAGGCTCAAGGACATGTAAGATGTGGGGGAGGGGCACAGTAAGGTGAGAGTAGGAGGAAGAATGGGGGTGGAGGGGCAGGCAGAGGAGCAGATGAGTCGGGACCAGACACTGAAGGGAGAAGACAGGTAACACGTGGGGATTGGGGACAGATGTGAGCTATCTGAGCTCCGATTGATAAAAGATAGGCAGGGGCAGACATGCTAGTGGGTGCGTGGGCAAACCTGGCAGAGGTGTCCTCTCCTGGCATGAGAGCTCTTATGCCAGCTCCCCAAACTGGAGCTGTCTCTCCAGTGTGATCTGGTAAATTCTTCTGCTTAAATAAAGTTGAATTTGCATAGAGCAAGGACTGTATATGTAAAGGTTAGCTGCTATTATTATTATTAAGCAATTAATATTTCTCTATTGTAATCAGAACATTTATCTTTTAGATATAGTCTCTTTTGGTTCCTATAATTAAGGTCAACTTTCAATGACTCTACTTCTACCAGAATCATTGGTGACTTAGCACAGCTTCTTTTTTTTTTTCATTTCCGCCAGATTTTGAGTTACAAATTTCCCCCCATTTTCCCCTACCCACCGCCCCAAAATAGCAGTCCCCCAGGATATCCCCTCCTCCAATCTGCTCTCTCCCATATCTTCTCCCATACCCCCTTCAACTTTTCCAGTAGGGCATGATGGATCTCTATGCCCAGTGCCTGTATATCTTATTTCCCAATTACATGTAAAATAGCATTAATAATAGTATATTATATATATATATATATTTTTTTTTAAACATTTGATTTTAAAATTTTGAATTCCAGGTTCATTCCCTTCCTTCCTTGTCACCTACCCTTACTGGGAAGATAAGCAGTTCAGTATAGGTTGTACATGTGTAGCTAATGCAAAACATTACCCTATAGTAGATATATTGTAAACGACTGACTATATTTCCCTTCCTCCTATCCCACCTCCCTCTTGATCTATTCTCTACTTTGATCCTGTCCCTTTTCAAAAGTAGGTGCTTCCAACTTCCCTCCCCACCAAGCCTATCCTCCCTTCCAACATCCCCCTCCATCCCCTTCCCCCCTACTCTCTTGTAGGGTGAGATACCCTATTTAGTGTGTATTTCATTCCCTCCCCAAGCCAAATTCAATGAGAATAAGGTCCCTTTTGCCTTCCTATTCTTACCCTCCATTGTAACCATTTTCATTTGTCTTTTATACATGAGATATTTTACCCCATTCTGTCTCTCTCCATCTCCTCTCAATATATTCCTCTCTCACCTCTAAATTTCCCCTTTTAAGTATCATCCTTTCCTATTAAATTGGTCCTGTGCCCTCTATCTATGTATACCTGTAAACATATACACACATTCACATATGTATTCATATGCCCATATACCCTCCAATATAGACATATATATTTTTTTTTTTCTATTCCCTTCAACTGTTTTCATGCTGAGAAAAGTTTCATCAGTTACTATTATCATTTTTCCATGTAGGAATGTTTAATAGTTCGACTTTGATAAGTTCCTTATGATTTCTTTTCCCTGTTTACCTTCTCATGCTTCTCTTGCTTCTTGTATCTGAATGTCAGATTTTCTACTCAACTCTGGTTTTTTCATCAAGAATGCTTGAAAGTCCTGTATTCCACTGAATGACCATATTTTTCCCTGAAACATGATACTCAGTTTTGCTGGGTAGGTGATTCTTGGTTTCAATCCCAGCTCCTTTGCCCTCCGGAATATCATATTCCAAGCCCTTTGATCCCTCAGTGTAGAAGCTGCCAGATCCTGACTTGTCCTGATTGTGTTTCCACAACATCCAAATTGTTTCTTCCTGGCTGCTTGTAATATTCTCTCCTTGATGTGGGAATTTTGGAAACTGGCTATAATATTCCTAGGAGTTTTCTTTTTGGGATCTTTTTCAGGAGCTGATCGGTGGATTCTTTTTTTTTTTTTTGAGCAATTGGGGTTAAGTAACTTGCTTAAGATTACACAGGCAGTTATTTCTGGGTGTGGTGCTAATTAAGTATCTGAGCCCAGATTTGATCCCCAGGTCATCCTGACTCTGGGGCCAGTGCTCTTACTCAAACTGTGCTACCTGGCCACCCCTATCGGTGGATTCTTTCAACCTCTATTTTGCCCTCTGGTTCTAAAACATTAGGGCAGTATTTCTTAGAGGATGATTTCTAAGTTCTTTCTTTGATTGTGGCTTTCAGGTAGTCCAATAATTTTTGTTGCTGTTTTTCATTTTGTTTAAAAAAAAAATGAGCCAGTGCATCCAGGATCATTCCATAATTTTTCCAGTAATTATTCCGTAATGTTTTGGTTTTCATTATCTCATGTGTTCCTCATCTGTTATAGTCAGTAATTAATTCCATGAAGAAAAACAGATAGTGGAAGAATTTATAAAACGATCCTTGTGTTTTTTAAAGCACTCACAGAATACAAATACAAACACAGATTTCATTTGTGCAAAGAAGTGTATGTAACAGTCTATAAAGTACAGTATTTGACTGCAGTTTTGAATATCAAGATAGTAAAAATCAGGAAACAATTTATGACTCTTTATTCTTCATTTACTTATGTGCAAAAAAAAAGTAGGGAAATTACTATAGTGAATTATACAACTCATCTCCCCGTTTGGGTCACTTTGAATCAGTCAGTAGGTATTTATTAAACACTTACTAGTGCCAGGCACTCTGCTAAACATTGTTGTTACATAGAAAAAGCAAAGACATTGCATTTAAGGAACTCTCAGGAATTGTCCTTTATAAATGAACATTTCAACATTTATCTTAATTTGAAATATAAAATTTCAAAGAGAGAAAATATCATCAGTTGTCTGTTTCCAAAGCTACTTGATGCTGAGCTGTGTTATTACCATGTTCAATTCTTGGAGCCACATTTTAGAAAACACAATGATAAATTGGAAGAGCAATTATAGGAGCATTACCCAGATGGGAACCTCAGAATCTTGCCATACAAGGACTAGTTTAAAGAAATGAACATGTTTAACCTAGAGAAAATTAAGCTGCCATATACTGCCACACAGTTCTGCTGCTTACTACCTGTGTGACCTTAAGCTTTAGTTACCTAATTTGTTTGATCCTCAGTGTCCTTATCTGTAAAACAAGGACACCTGGCTGCCCCTAGGATTATATGGTTTCTAAGGACCTTTTCATCTCTGAATCTGTGATCATAATAAAGTATTTCAGGGGATTTCACACAGAAGAGGATCTACACTCCTCCTGCTTAGACTCAAAAGGTAGAATGAGAAGCATTGTTTGGGATATGGGCAAATTTCAGCTTGATGTAAGGAAAAACTTCCTAACAAATTAAAGCAATCCAAATTGAAATGTATTCTTTGAGTTGGGGAAGAATCAGAGTGGGAGAGGGTTCTTCTATTGAAGTTTTCAAATAAAGGATGAAGGACCACTCATCAAGAATTTTGTAAAAAAGACTTTTTCTCAAGGTAGGGGTTATACTAGATCATTGTTTCCTGACTTTTTTGTATGTCATGGATCCCATTTTGGCATTCTGGAAAAACCTATGGACCCCCTTCTTGGAATAATGTTTTTAAGTGAAAAAAAAAATACTTCATATTTCAAAAGAAATCAAGGTTAGAGAAAAGAAAAATGCAAATTTTTTTCCAAGTTCATAGACCCTCTGAAATCTAGGGGTCCATGGGCCCCAGGTTAAGAATCCTTATTGCTGAACTCCCTTTCAGCCCTGTGATTCTATGAAGAATGTGTATTTATTGAATGTGTAGAAAAGAGAATGCAGTGCCATCTTCTCAGATTTCTAAGAGAATCAACAAACTTGAAAAGTGTCAAAGCAAGTACAAAGTTATGCTCATAGGTAAATGTTGGAAAGTGTTCCTGCTCATTGGAAAGAGTAATCAAATCCGAAGTTTCCTGGAGAAGATTTTATGTGTATCTGTCTGTCTGTATGTAATATACATATGTGTATACCTACATATATATCTACATATAGATATATACACATATAAGCAGACATACACACAAACACATATATACAGAGAGAGATGAGTGGTTTCTGTATGGGGTGATGAGCTTGCATTTCTTGAGGTGTTTGCTTGGGTACTGATGAAGAGAGGAGTAAGCCTGAAAGAAGACGGTTTTGTTTAGGTCTTGGGGAGGGTTTTGTCTGTTATTTGAAGGTTTTTCTTTCTTTCTTTTTTTTTTTTTTAAAGCAATCGGGGTTAAGTAACTTGCTCAAGGTTACACGGCCAGCTATTTCTGGGTGTGGTACTAAGTATCGGAGCCCGGATTCGATCCCCCAGGTCATCCCGACGCTGGGGCTGGTGCTCTTACTCGCTGTGCTGCCTGGCCGCCCCTAAGGTTTTTATTTCTTAGTATGAAGAGAAAACATCTTGGAAATGGCAGTGTTTCTTCCCTACATGGCCGTGGAGTTTGTTTTTTTCTTTTATAATGTATGCTTTCCCACTATTGATCAGTAGAATGTGCTTTCTAAACCCATGTTAGGATTTCTTCCTGGCTTTTAGGTTATGAAGGCTATTTTTAAAACTTTCCTCATCATGGTTACTGCATTAAGTCTTTTGCCATGATGGATTAGCCCTTTTAACCTGTCTTTCTTCCTTCTAATTTTTACACATAATGCTTGCAGATTAATTTTCCTTGTGACACAGATTTGATCATGTTATTCTGTTGTTCAGAACCCTTCATTGACTTCCTGTTTCTTAACATAAAGTTCAAACGCCTTAGCCTGGCATTCAGGGATTTAATTGCCAAACATCATCCTACTTTTCCTGTTCTGTCTCCCTCTATGGCTATCAGCCAGCCAGACTGGCCTGGACCACTTGTCATATAGTATACATCCCATCCCATCCAATCCTAGTCTTCCATTAACTTGATGAAATCCTTCCTCTTCTTACTCCCAATGCCTTCTCGTCCATGAATCCTTCTCTGATTCCTGGTTAGTCATAAACCTTAATGACCCTTCCTTTCCCTGTACCCTCATCCCATAATACTTTCTCCTTACTTGATTTGTGCCTCTCTCATGCACTCAGTATTCATCATAATGATTTGTGTACCTATCCTGTTCTCTTACTAGGGAGTAATAAAATCCATGAAGGTAGGGACCATGTCTCATTTTGTTTTTGTATTACTCCCCAGTGCCCCATACTGTAGGTAAGTACTTTTTAAAATGTTGAAGTTTGAAATATAAAGATTTCTGTAGAATTTGATGAGAAATAAAGGCCAAGACCTCACTAATGTTTGCTCTTGGATGACTTTGGAATAAAAAATGTGATCATTTTGCCTTTTAATTTAAAATTTGGCATATGCTACATTAATAGCTAAGAATAATCTACCATATATAATAAACCATGGGAGATTTATCCTTCAAAACATTCTTTAACCTCATTAGAACAGCTCCCTAAGGAAAGTCAGGCAGTATTCAGTTTTTTCTCACCAAGTATCTAAGCAAATGAGTTCGGACAGAAAGAGTTCTCATTAACATTCCTCAACAAAATCCCCTAAGGGGTTATAAGATGGAATTAAAGAAGGGAACATACAGGTGACTATCACAAAATCTCAATAAGCATGAGAACTAGTCTCCCAGAGTTTCCAGAACATCTAATTTTATGTTGTATCAGAGTTCTCTTCTCTCCTTAGGGAGACAGAGCAACTAATGCCATTTACTGTTGAATCATACCTACCTTTGGAAAGATGAATTTTTATTGTTGGGAGGTGTTATTGGCTTGATTTTCACCATACTTCACTCTGACTTTGTATCAGGGTAGTTATATGATGAAGAAGAAATTAGGTTCTAATCACATATTATCCACTTTTAAAAGCAGGAACTCAGGAAAGCTATATTCTAAAAGGATTAATAAAGTTTCCAGAAAAATGTAATTGGAGCATGTGACCCAATATCCTTTGATAAAGGTGGAGTATAGTAAAAGATTTGGTTTGGGTTTTTTTCTTATCCGCTTTAGGCTTCTTTAGGCTGCTAAGCCTTGTACTGCAATGGTGAAGGTATTATTTAATCTTTGAATTTGTGATGTAGAATTAAATAGTTTATACTTTGTCCTCACCAGAAAAATTAAACAGTTGATGAACATCTTTCTCTGTTTGAATCAAAATAAATAAGCAAAAAAAAAGCAAAATAAATAAGAAGCAAATGTTCCTCCTATATATGTCCTTTTCTTCCAACAAATCTTCTCAGACATTATCAGCATACTCAATGAGCCAAGTGTAAGTTTATGATATGAATCAGATTCTGACTCATACTTTCACTTATTGGACAGATAGATAAAATGTAACTTAATACTTTAAAGGCCCTCCGAGAGTATCTCCTCTAGGGCTAGAAGCAGAAGAATGAGTTAAATGGATTCTTAGAGAATTTCCTGATTCTGGCAGGATTGACTATCTTCAAGAAAATATGAGCATCCCCAGGCAGAAGGCTGGCTGACCTGAATGACCAGCCTATTAAGATAAAAAGGGGTGGAGGGAAGGCAGTGGCAAAATAGAATTTCAAAATATTAAGTCAAATTCAATTATATTCCCTATTTTGGCATCATATACAACTTATGTGCTGTTTTATGTCACCATAGACCAAAACACGATATAGCACTAGGCCAAGAACTAGTCACTGATATTTTCTCAGCTCAGTCATGACTTAATAGACTGATTTCTGAGCTCTTCCAGTCATTTGAATACCTTACCTAATAATTGTTTGACCAAGAACACCTTTTCCTCAGTTTATTGTTTCAATGTGTTTTGTAGAACTAAACAAAAAGCTAAAGTTAAAAAAGATTACTTCCTTTTTCATTTGTCAGGCTCTTTCCTCTAGGATGCCAGGTCATTCATTCACCTAACAGTGTTTATTACTTTCTTACGCATTTTTTATTATTTATTGTTATTTTATCATTTGCTATTTTAAAAATCAATTCCTGATGTTTGTTATCCAGGATTCAATTCCTTAAAATTCATTGTGCTTTATGATTCTTTGGCAAGAATTTTCCAAATAGACAAACTGCTATCGGTGGTTTAACGTTTTGCTAATCTTTAGGTAACCTTTCAATTACTTATAAAAATGGTAGCTTGCATTGTATCATAAGTTCATTATTCTCATTAAGGATCCTGTGGTTCAAATCAGTAGAATGTGCTAATTTGAAATCATCTGACTTGTGTGGTGTCTTTGGGCTAGCACTAGATTCTTCCAGGCTGCAGGCTGCCTGTTCACATTCCCTTTCATAGAAAAGACAAAATTAGAAATAAGTGCCTGTCTTAATGAAGTTGGTTTTTTTAACTCACATCTCAGACTTAACATCTTTCCCCTCTGAGTTTTATTTGGGTTCAGCCTCCTGCTATAGTCTGTTAATATCTTTGTGTATCTTGACTCGGCCACACAATATTAGCTGTGGCTTCCAGGTTTTGTATCAGCCGCAGATTTTATGAGTTTATGCCATTTCTGCCTTTATTCAAGGCCTGCACAGATGACATTTATTTATGTTTGTATAATATGCATTTTATGTTATTTTAGCATATCTTATAATGTTTTTATATACAAACACACATAACTTATTCCTTTCTATTCCCATTTAGTAACCTCTAGAGAGCTGTCATATAAAGCATCTAAAATTCGATTCAAGGTCCTAATGTCTTTCTTGTTCTTTGTTTAGACTTAAAAAAGGTTAAGTTTAGGTCTCCAGCTATTATGATTTTGTTGTTTTTCCCTGTAATTTAATTCACTTTCCCTTTTAAACATTAAGTAAACATGTTAATTACTGATATTACTTGTCTGTGGAGTTTATAAACATAATATAGTTCCTCTATTTATCTTTTTTAACCATACCATTTCTACTCTTGCCTTTTCTGAAGTCATCATTATTGCCCTGGCTTTTTTATTTATTTGTTTCGTTTTCCTGAAGCATAATAAAATCTTCTCTAATTCCTCATTTTAACTCTGTCAATCTTTATGGTGTTTCTCTAACAGCATACAGTCAGATTTTGCTTTCTTATCCGTCCTACTATCGTATTCTATTTTATTACTGAGTTCCCAGTTGACAATTGTGTAATAACTGGGTATGTAATTCCATTGCCTAATTTTGTGTCCTGTTTGCCCTCTTTTCCACCCTTTACAAAGAAGGTGGTGAAAGAAGAATGTGATCCATGCTAGATTTTTAATTGAAGAAGTCTTGAATTGCCTTATCTCCCTGTATTTATATTTTACTTTATATCCTCTGTGGCTCAATGAGAATCTGAAGGGACTTTTGTCTCTTTTCTTCCTGTTAGAAAATATAAATACTCATCATCATTTAACTCCTTTCAATTCTTCTTAAATACTTCTAGAATTCTCTCTTAATTCATCTTTTCATTTTACTGTTTCTACTTGGCTATTTTTTTTGTTTGTTTTTTTAAATGAGAACTTTGTGCAAGTCCTCTAATCTATTAAAGCTTAATTTTTATCCTATATGATTATGCCCAGTTTTGTAGAATACAGTTCCTTTGTCTTTTGTCTATTGCAAGATTTTATCCCAAGATTTTCTCTCTTCTATTGTTGCAGTATTGTCTTCTGTGATTTTTACTGTGGTTCATGTTCTTAAACTCTTTCTGGTTATTTGCATTATTTTTTCTTTACTTTGGAACCTCTGATATTTTGATTTTCAAATATTTTTTATTGTCTCATGGAGTCATTGAGTTCTCGGGAGCCTTTTACTTAGGTAATATATTCTATTTTCTTTTAGAATAGAATTTTTTTCCTTCCAATTTTTCCCTCTAGCACTCTTGTTTTCATTATAATTTTATTTTTTAATCTCTCTTGCTTCATTTCTTCCAGCCATTCTTACTATGCATATGACCAGACCAGTATATTCTTTGTGGCTTTACTATTTGTTGTGGTGGCTAACATTTGTTTTACTGTTGCTTCCTTTGTTGGACTTTCCCTCTTAAACTTCTTAATCCATAGTATATAGTCATTGTGCACAGTGTTCTGTTATGTTTCTGTTAACTCTTCTGTTCCTTAGTGAAGCCCCTTCCCCAGAGTCACAAGCTTCAGGTGTGTTTAACAGAGTTTAGGCTGGATTTTTCTGGTGTGACCCATGTTGTCATAGTTGGTTTCTAGTCATCTTTTAGAGTCACTTCTTTTCATGGGGGAGATGGGGTTCTTTCATCATTGCACTTTTTTCTGAGAGTCTTCTTCAGATCTTCAGATCATAGAGTGAATGAGAGAGCTGGGCTTCTCTGTATTCCTTCCCATTGTCACCTTAACCAGAAGTTTGAGATTAATTCTCTTACCATTCCATGGGTTGGTGTTTCAAGGCAATGGCCAAAGAGCCATTGATCCCAGATTTCTCTTCTGGACTAAGGCAGGTTTTTGGTTTTAAGATTTTCTTTGGGAAGTGGGGGTAAGGGGGGCCTAGAGGAGGAAAAGGGTGGATTGGATTTTATTCTTGTTCCTCTGGCCATTGCCTCTTCCCAATCTGGGTCAAGGTTCTCAGGGCTGGTAGGGAAAGGTGTTCAATATCAGGCCTTCCTGGAGATTGAGGTAAGCTGACATTTGGAGTTGGAGGGGCCAGAAGGGAAGGAAAGGTGTTCAATCCCAGGCCTCCCATACCTATTCCTTCCCTCATCTTTTTAAGGATAACATCATCAAGGCAAAACAGGAAGTTATCAGTTCCTCTGTTTCTTATTGAAAGATCTCCAGCATATATCTACATAATTAAAGTTTCTCATCACTAGTGTCATGCCTTTTCCATTCTTATGATCTCTTTCTTAAACTCCTGCTTTTCCACTTTCTGTCTGGGTACTATAGTATATTCAAATGACAGTTTTTTTCTTATTATCCTTCTGTTGATCTTTACTCTCTAATCATTCTTCTCATTCATGTTTCCTGGATTTTCTCACACACTATAATTTCTTAATACATAGTACTAGTCAACCCCCACCCATTTTTACTTATTTTGCTTCTTTTGAATAAATTAAAACTAACCAAAGCCATTTTTTTAGAGGTGGCTAGGTGGCACAATGAATAGAGCACCAGCCCTGGAGTCAGGAGGACCTGAGTTCAAATCCAGCCTTAGACACTTAACACTTACTAGCCATATGACCTTGGGCAAGTCACTTAACCCCAATTGCCCTGCCTTCCCCCCTCCAAAAAAAAGCAAAACAAACAAAACCATATTTTATTCATTAGCTTCATCTTAGGAGCTAAGTACTTTTAAGATCTTAGGTGTAAATCTTTCACCACCTCAGTGACCATAGGCACTCATCTTCCTTATCAGCCTCAGTTTCCTCAGATATATAATGAGCAGATGTTCAGTCCCAGGCCTCCCACGGCTCCTTCTCTTTTTGAAGACTGACATCATTAAGGCAGGTCCAGAAGATGGTGGGTGCTCTTTTTTGTTTGTTTGTTTTGTTTTTGCTTTTTGGAAGGGGGAAGGCAGGGCAGTCAGGGTTAAGTGACTTGCCCAAGATCACACAACTAGAGTTAGGTGTCTGAGGCTGGATTTGAACTCAAGTCCTCCTGACTCCAGGGCTGGTGCTTTATTATTATATTATTTGTATTTATAATTATTATTTATTAAATATTATTTATATTATATTATAGTATTCTATACCAGCCGCCCTGGTGCTCTGTTTTTTGGCAGAGTGAGTACTAGCACGTGTCCTTTGAGCTCTAGGCTTTAGGTCCTGTCATCTCTTTTTTGTATTTTCACTGAAAGTTTCCAGTCTTTTACATTGTTCCAATTGATAGGTGTTCTAATTGCCCCCCAAACAGCATGGTGTAGTAGGAAGAGAGCAAGTTTGAAGTCAGGACAGTCCTGCTTCAGAGCACTTGAGAACTGTGAGGCTGAAGACAAAGACTTCTGTGGGCCCTGACAGGCTCTGTTCTAAGCTCTCTGACCCCCAGCTTTCTTCATCTGGTGGGGATGCTGTAGCACTCACCTTCAAAGGTTGTGAGGATCAGATGAAATGCCATGCCACGGAAATTATTGTTATTTGCCCTTACATCAAATAGTCCCTTCTCTCTCTCTCCTTGTAGTCATTTTTGTTATCTACTGTCACTGTCTTATCCTGCCTACACTGTATATATTTTATATGTACATAGTTATTTCTATATTCTCTCTCTTATTAGGACTCCTTGTGCTCCTTGAAGGCACACATTGTGTTTTTGCCTTTTTTTGTGTTCTCTAAGCTTAGCCTGGTACCTGGCATATAGTACACCTTTAATTCGTGTTGAATGATTGACTAGTTTTCATTTCCAAAATGGTACAAAATTGTAGTGCTTGTTTTGTTTTACTGGGGGGAACAGGAAGAAAATAACCTTCGAGATATGTAATTAAGTCCATCTTTTCAAGCTTAACATGAAGTTAAAGTTGAATGCAGACAAATAGAACTTCTAACTGGGAGGCCTATTGAAGCTTTTAAAAAGCAACCTCTGCTAAATTACAGAGGATAGCTTAGTTTTCTTTTTAGAACTTCAATTTTGTAATATAGACAGTTCTTGCTTTATGTAAATTTGCATCATACAAATTCAGCTTTACCTAAAGAATTCTGAAAGAAATCACATTAGAAAAAATCCCTCCTATGTTAGCTTTATAGTATGATGCTCTCTATCTGCTCCTGCCCTTCTGCTCAGCACTGTCCGGTTTTCTACCCACCACCAACCTCCCCTCCAAAAAATGAAGGCACAGAGATAGAGATACTACCCCATCCCTTCCCAGCATCAGGGTCTTGGCTTGAGACCTCAGGTGAAAACGAGACCTTTGCCTTGCTCTGCCCACCTGACTACATGTTCGACACCTATGTGTCTGTTTTATGTTTTTGGTGCCACATGTCTGTCCCCACCCTCACTTTTCAGTGTTCTCTCTTATATGTATTTGTGTCCAGACCCCCATGTGCTGTTTCTCACCTCCCTTCCCCCACCAAGATTTTCCTCTTAGATGTTGTATAGGCCTCCCCTTTGGGTGTCCCCAGCCCACATGTTTACGTGTTCCTCCCCTGCTCTCACTTCTGTGTCCTCAACCGTCCATGTCCTTGAAGCATGTGCCAGTCCCCTAGCTCCACTGGAACACAGCCCCCTTCTTTCCTTTCTACTTCCCTTTTCCACATCCTCCAAAATTCAGATTATACAAAAATCACTTTACATAGAGGTCCGTGGAAGGATCCACTTAACATAAAGTGAGAACTTTCTGTATTTATTACTGCACTAATAATGTTTGTCATTAAAAGTTAGTATCAAAGAATTTCTAAAAGGAAAATACCAGTGTAAAACATCAGAATCCAAATGTGTATGTTATATAGAATGTGAATTTTATTCTTCTCTACAGAAGAAAGTAAATAAAAAAAGAAAGAAAAACAAAACTGAGAGATAACTAAAACTTATTTGGTCCTGCCTCATATTCCACTCTTACTTTGAGATATTCCAATCTTGATGAAAATTAGTTTATTTCCACTTTGTCTTCTACTGAAAAATGCCCACCTGGCCCTAATGTGGAAGAGAAAAAGACCATTCAGGAACCTTTAAGCATTCCACCCTCATTCTATCATTGCTGTTAATTTTTGTTGGGCTCTCTAGACTGACCACAGTGGATGTGGGTCTGTGCCCAGTCAAAGGTGCATCAACTGCCAACATTTTATTCTTGCCTTTTGAGAACATCTCATCCACACAGGCAATTTTACCTTTTCAGGCAGTTTTAGTAAAGGAGGCATTGAAGAGAGACCATTCTGCTCACTAAATAGAACAATCCCCCCAAGCCTCTCTGAATGGTCACTTGAATCCTGTTTACTAAGTTGTCATGGTAACTATTCAGCAAAGCTATGTACAGACCCCGATAAAGAGGGACAAATACAGCTCAGAGGGTACAGCTGAAGTGAGGACTCTGTGTAATTTTCTGAGATTGAAACTGAATAACTTTACTCTTATCCTGGTCCATATCTATATGTATTTTTGTAGTTGATCTATTGAAATTTTAGAATTCACTGGCTTTGAAATATTTGCATTTTGGGTGCCTAGAAGCTGGTTTGCCTTCTCAGAGCCAGTCCCAAATATCTTCAGCATGAACTGTTGAGCCAGCCCTCACCAGGCATGACTTCCTCTGAGTAGAAGCAGGAATGAATTAAACAGGCACAGCTTCAGATACCACATGAAAGGCTTGAAATACCAGCAAGCTAGAGAAAGCCCGCTTTTGTGCCTCTGTCAGTGCAGTCGGACGAACAGCGCTGCTTCAACTGCTAAAAATGCAGCCCTTCACAGTGGACCAAAACTAGAGGGAGAAAGAAGGAAATCTGAAGGTAGGTAGGGGCTTTATTTCACTGCTACATTGAAAGATTTTATCTGACTTGTGAGAACTGCATGCGGTGGAATTGTGAAAGTGAACGTATGCAGAGTGGAGGTTGCCATTTCAAAGTGAGCTGGAAATGTTTCTAGTCTCGCAGTTCCCTCACGAGTGGGTCGGATTGCCTGCGGAAGTTTAATCTATCAGAAAACCCTTTTCAATGATTCAAGTTGTGTTTGAATCTGAAACAAATCTTTTTGGTAATTCAACATGACAGTGGCTGATATTGGCATTAGCGTGGGGGAGGGAGTACGATTTTTCAATGAGATTCTTTTGTTTGAATTTATTATTTCAGAGAAGTCTTCTATTTTTAAGTCAATATTAGAGTAACATCAGTTTGCTTCTGACTTGTTTAGTACTCTTTGTGAATTTTGACATTGTGTGAACTTTTAAAGAAACTGTAGCAACACTAAAAAATTTAATGTTCTTTTGTTCAAATATGTTTTAATAAATGATTTTCATAAGTTTTGAAATAGGGAAAGGATTTTAGCTGAACGATCATCTGTTGCTTTACACATGCATATACATGTCTGAATTTTGCAATCCTACTGGAGAAACCTGATGAGGCACATTTTGTTGAGATTCACTTGTTCCGTTCCAGTAAGAATCATAAAGGAAAATTTTTGCTAAAGAAAGCAGATAATAAGGAATGTGTAAAATAGAAATCTCACCTTATAGATGCTGAACACAGCAGATTTTTTACATTAAACATAAAACAAAGATTCCATGTAAAACTGGCATCTGAATATAATTAAAACTTTTGCTCAGCAGAAATTGAGGTTGGATGTTGGGATTAAATGCAGTAACACATTCAGGATGCCACATGACTAAATCTATATTTTGAATCAGTCATTATGGTGTCCAGTAAAATGCATTCTGTTTATTTCATTTTATATTTCTTGTTTCCTCAGCAATATAGTTTTTATTACCAAAGTCTAATTGATCAACTTTAAATGTGTAAAATAGTATCATGAAATGGGAATGGGGAAAAAAAAGTGATTTACCAAAAAACAAACAAAAAAGCATTTTGCAGCTTTTTATACTTGAGAGCTACCATCTCTGTAGCCTTTCCTGTGCTCCTTGGTCCCCCAACTCTGTACCCTGATCTAATATTCAATCATGATAATAATGATAAATGCTTTTACATAGCACTTTGAGGCTTACAGAGTGTTCGCTTGACCTGCTACTTCATTTGATCCTCCCTTCAACCTTGTAAGATAATTATGCTCTAGATCTTAACCCTTTCTGATAAATGAAGAAACCAGGACTCAGAGAGACTTGTGGTTACATTGCTAGTAAATGTCAGAACAAAGACAGGAATCAAACTCAAGCCTTCCTGACTCCAAATCCAGGACATTTTACATCATTTTGCATTTCCATCTATTAGGTCACTAGCTTGAAAATTCTTCTAACCCCAGCCCCTTAGCAGCATTCTTTCTGATCCAGCAAGTTGATAGCCAGACCTGTGGGGTAAGGGCTCTGTGTCTGGAGGCTGGAAATACAGGATAAAGCTGGGGCTCTGGCTAGAGAGTATACATTCCTTCCTACCTCATCCTTCTCATCCTTCCGCTTTTGGAAAGCTAGCCTTATGTCTTCATCCTATCCCCTCTTCCTCAATCACGACCATTTACTTTATTATATCTTGTGTATCCTTGTTTCCACTAGTTCCTTTTCCTTCATCTGCAGACAAGACTCAAGATTTCCTTGTTTAAAACAAAAATCTTCGGTCAAAGTATTACCCTATCTCCCTTTTGATCACCAGAAGTCTCAAAAGTAGAATTCACTGTCATCTACTCAAATCTTGTTGTTCAGTCACGTCCAACTCTTGGTGACCCCACTATACTGTCTATTGGGATTTCTTGTCAAAGATACTAGAATGGTTTGCCATTTTCCTTCTCTAGTGGATTAAGGCAAACAGAGGTTAAGTGACTTGCCCAGGGTCACACAGCTAGTAAGTATCTAAGGTCAGATTTAAACTCAGATTTTTCTGACACCAAACCCAGTGCTTTATCTACTGAACCACCTAACTGCCTCCTAGGCAAACAGGTTAAGTGACTTGCCCAAGGTCACAGAATTAGGAAGAGTTTTAGGCCATATTTTAACTTTGGTCATCCTGACTCCAGGTCCAGTGCTCTTATCTACCAAGCCATCTAGCTGCCTCCTTATACTCAAACCTTGCCATCTTGTAATCTAGTTTCTATTAGCTGCCAATTGAAATTGTTTTAAGGTTACCAGTGGCCTTCTAAATTTCAA
The DNA here is from genome assembly GCF_028583685.1 of Petaurus breviceps papuanus. Lineage (NCBI taxonomy): Eukaryota > Metazoa > Chordata > Mammalia > Diprotodontia > Petauridae > Petaurus > Petaurus breviceps. The sequence goes on from NW_027186349.1 coordinate 9,121,797, forward strand.
TATGATGGCTCTTTCCTAGTCTTTTTTCATCCTTGGCCTCTCTAGCACTTAATTAATTACCCCTTCTTGAAGCTATCTTCTTTGGCTTTCATATATATTACTTCCTTTGTTATCCTACATCTCTTTCTATTAGTCTTCAGTAGCTCTTGCTTTAAAATACAAACACAAACACACCTTCAGAGACTCCCTATTCCTTATAAAACTCTAGCAGGGCATTTAGTTTGCTGTGATTTGGTCCTAACTTAATCTCTGCCATCACTTCAGCTGATTCCCTTTCTCAACTACCTACACTCTGAACTGAATTGTTTTCTGCCTCCTCTACTTTTCCACCTCACCACCTTAGTTTATTATGTGTCCTCCACATAGAATGTTTTTTTTTCTCCCATTCTGTCTTCAAAACCTAGGTCAAATATTGCCTATCTAATGTAGACTTTCTTTTTCAAACGAGCCTTCCCTCACGCCATCCAAACCACCCTTTCTCCAGGAATGCCCTCTCTTTCTTCAAACCTTCCAAAATACTTTTTTTTTTTTTTAAAGCATTTGGTGTTAAGTCACTTGCTCAAAGTTACACGGCCAGGTGTTTCTGGGTGGGTGCTAAGTGTCTGAGCCCGGGATTCAATCTCCAGGTCATCCCGACACTGGAGCCAGTGCTCTTACTTGCTGTGCTACCTGGCCACCCCCCAAAATACTTTTTAACTATGCATTATATTTGTTTAAATGACTTATGTCCCCAACTAAATTAGAAGTTTCTTCGGGGTAGACACAGATTTATTTGTATCATCTATATTACATTGCTTGTAGGGACTCAATATTCTTCCTTTGTGCAGGGCAGCTTTGAAAAATAAGATAAGGAATACCCTTTTGTATTGTGTGCATTTTTATTCATAAATAAAGCAACATATATACAGCTCCAGTCTAAATATTTAAAATATTTGTCTTAGTACTAATATTTTTAAACCATATCAGCTTTTAGGTAGACTGATAGCAGTTTTCTCCCATTTAATTTCAGATAATAAAAGCTTTTTCACCATCAGGTTTGAATTTGTTGCAAAACTACTACTACTACTACTCCTGCTAATACTACTGCTATTCCTGCTTATACTACTCATAACTGACATTTGCGTAATCTGTTATGGTTTACAAACTACTTCATTTGCACTTCAAACCAATCCCATGAAGTAGATTGTCCAGGAATTTAAAGATAAGGAAACAGAAACAGCAAAAAATGATTTGCCCAGAGTAACTGGGTCAGCTAGGAGGCCTAGTGGATAGAGCACTGGGCCTTGAGTCAAGAAGGCATAAGTTCAAATCTGGTCTCACTTACTAGCTGTGTGACCCTGGGCTAGTCACTTAACCTCTGTCTACCTTAGTTCCCTCATCTGTAAGAAGTACTTACCTTCCAGGGTGGTTGTGAGAATCAAATGATATGAGATCAGTGAAATGAAATGAGAATCAAATATTTGTGAAGCACTTAGCACAATGCCGTATACATCACAGGGGCTTAATAAATGCTTATTTCACTCTTTTAGTCATATAATTGATGATGAACTGACTACTGTGGACCAGAACCTATACTAGAAAATCAAGATACAATGACAAAAGTGAAACAAGTCTTGCCCTTGGGATGCTGATCCTGCAGTCACTGCTCTTTCCACAGTACCAAAGTGTACAACTGTGAATTAGATGAGACTTTCTCAATTGATTTATTGACTGTGTGACCCTGGCCAAGTCACTTAGCTTGTCTGCCTCAGTTTCCTCATCTTCAAAACAAAGATCAAATGAGAGAATATTTGTAAAGTGCTTTTGTAAACCTTAAAATGCTACAGAAATAGTTGTTGTTACTGTCATTGCCACTAAGTATTTTAGAAAGACTACATTTATAAACTTGATTCTTATGTTAAGAAGTTATATCCCTAACGTTCAGCAGCACCTCAGAGGAAAGTGCTTTTTAAACCTTAAAATGCCATATAAGTGCAGGATATTATTATTTTAGTTATTTTATGCAGTTAATAGAAATGTTTAGTAAGTAGTGGAAAGAAAACTGCAAGTATCGGTGTGCCCCAGAAGAACTAGCGTTTCTGGTGAGACCCACTTTCTCAGATGAGCAATTGCCCCAGATTCAGCATCTTTGAAAGTACAAACTACCTGTTCTCATTCTCTACCCCCACCATATTTGGTGTGCCTCTCAGTTCATTCATCCTTGTTGTATCTACAAGAAATACTGTCTAGACGTTAGGGTACAGTGTTATAAATTCTGAGTAAAAACTTTAAGGAATGAAAGAAAAGTGACTTCATTGAGAAGTTCATAGAATGTTGTTCATATGGGCAAGGTTGCAGCTTATGTCAAAATGTGACATTATTGCAGAATATGTCAAAATAGCATATTTGAACAGAAGGGATTTTCTTTTTTTTTTTGCTTTTTGGAGGGCATTTGGGGTTAAGCTACTTGCCCAAGGTCACACAGCTAGTTTTTTGTGTTAAGTGTCTGAGGCCGGATTTGAACTCAGGTCCTTCTGACTCCAGGGCCAGTGCTCTATTCACTGTGCCACCTCGCTGCCCCCTTGAGCAGAAGTTTTTAAGTATGTAGTTGCTGTAGGGTAGTGATTGCATTAATAGTTTTACCTAAATGCTGATACAAAAATGTCTTAGTTTTAATGTGGGGAGTGAAGTAAGCGAAAGACAAAAATATTCACAGTTGATTTGAAAAATTATCAGTGTTCATCTGTTGGATTTTGTCAGTTAAAATGTTCATGTAATCTTCAGAGTAGAAACCGATATTTCTGAAAATTTTAACTAAGTTTAATACCATTAAGTAATGGGACTTGAAAATGTTCAGGTTTTGAATTTGTAAAAACATGCTAATAAGGATGAAAGCATTTTTGTGACCATTTTAAGAGTTGTTTCAGACACCTTTAAGCTATGACACTTTTAAGGGAATATAGATTGCAGCAGTATGACCCTTCACTTTCTTGGAATCTTTTTACCTGATAATGGTTGATATACTTCATTCTTAATACTTTCCATTAAAGGGTATGATAAACAGTGAGGTGATTCAGTGGATGAATCAAGCTCTGGGCCTGATCTGATGTCAGGAAGAATCTGAGTTCAAATGTGAACTCAAACACTTAGTTTTGTGACTTTGCACAAATCCATCGACTTTGTTTACAATAGTGTGTACCCCTCAGGCATGTCATGAGCACCAAATGAAATAATATTTGTAAAACACATAGACACAGTGCCTAACATATAAATGCCACTTGTTATTTTGATGTTTAATACACTGGACTATACATACCACTATCATATCAATAAGTATGCCTCTAACTTTTATAACATTTTTCCAATACAGGCTTACTTGTACTTTTACCATTTACAGAAACCTTATTCACATGTTCCACGTGCAGGGATATTAAGGAAACATTGCTTATATTTAGCAGTTTCATCCCCAGTGCCCTTACTTGGTATACAGGGCCAGGTACAGTGCAGTACAATGGAAAGATTTTGAGTTAGAGGACAGAGTTGAAATACTTGGCTCCTATGACCTTAGAAAAGTCACTTGATTTCTGTGCCTCCATTTCTTTTATCAAATTTAGGAATTGGATTGTATTGGATGATCTACAAGATCTAATTCTGTGATCCTGCATAAATCCAAACACCTGCATTCCATGAAGAACACATCTCTGCTAACCCGGTTTAGTATGAGCCATTGTGTGACATCTGTAGACCGTATTTTTTGTCAGCCCTTTTGAAAAGACTAACCTTGGCTCTGAAGCTGTGCCAGAAGGTATTTCCTGTGTTAACACAAATAGCATCACCAACAGTTATATTATTAAAACTCTTCCCCTTCTCTTGTTCAGACAACACAATAGCTAATATAAAATAGGCATTCAAGCTCCATATGGAAGGAAAGGAGGAAGGAAACGCTTATCTGATGCTGGAGTTATATTGTAGTATGACATGGTAGCGAATTAAAGTGAAGATGAGATTCTTTTCAGAAGAACTCCATGATTTGCCACAGAGTAGTTCACATTTTTTTCTTTTCCTAAAGGGATAACCTGTGGAATCCCTGGAAACCCTGCCGCTAGAAGCCTCTTCTGTCAGTTCAGGGATCACAGATGTTGAGCAGAGGTGTCTTTCAGCTGTAGGAAGGGTCACAGAATCTCAGAGATAGAGGGGGCCTCAGGGGCATCTCATCCAAACTATACCCAAAGAAGGATTCCTGCTACAATAGGCCTGTCAGGAGGAAAAAGCTACACTAAGCTTCTGCTATACTCCAAGCATTATGCTAAGCACTTTACAAATGTAATCCTCACAACAACCCTGGAAGTTAGAAACAGATTTCTTAAAACTAGTGAGGTAAAAGCAGAGAATAGCAGGGTTTTGGTTTTTTTGGAGTATCCATATTGGTGTCATAATTGTATCCCTTAACCATGTTCATTACCTGTTATATGATTCTCCCAACTTGGCTCATTTGAACTCAAGGGAGTGGAATGTCTTATTCTAAATCTGTTCTGATTTACTATGTTACCATAGAGTAGGGAGGGGGTAGTGTGTATGTGTGTGTTTCTGTGTTTCTATGTGTTCTAAAGATTTCATCTAATGATCCTCTAAATAATAAGTTTATTTCATTCTGGGATTTTTCTCCTGATAGCACAGAATTTTGGAATTGGGGTACACATTAGTGACCATCTAGTCACTGAAAAAAAAAATCTGTTTTACATCACACTTGACAAGTAGTTATCCAGTGTTTGCTGAAAGACTTGAGGATGAATCTACTTCCATCAAAGTAGCCCGTTATAATTTGAATATCTCTAGTTCCTTCTTTCTTTCCTTCTAGTTAACTTCTGCCCAATTACTTCTAGTTCTGCCCTCTGATACCCAAGAGAATATATCTAGTCCTTTTCCCACCTGACAGTCAAATACTTTGATAGTTATGTTCCTCATAGGTTTTTCTGTCCTCCAGGCTCAACATTTCAGTTTCCTTGAAAAAATCCTTATGTGAGTTATAAATGACCCCAAGTTATTTAAAATTCAACTTCATTGAAAAAATTTATAAAGATACCATAAAGAGATATAATTTGTGACTCACAGAAAATTCCTAGTCATGTGGGTATTCTGGGATGTGTTTATTTCATAGGATAACTCAATAAGTGCTTAGTAACTATTATGAGCAAGCGTCCTTCAAATCATAAAAGAAAAAGATTCATCCTTTAAAGTAAGTTCTGTAGAATTTGGTTTGAGGGGTGGCTAAGTGGCATAGTGAATAGAGTGCCAGCCCTGGAGCCAGGAGGACCTGAGTTCAAATGTGGCTTCAGACACTTAACACTTACTAGCTGTGTGACATTGGGCAAGTCACTTAACCCCAATTGTCCTGCCCTCTCCCCTCCAAAAAGCAAAAAAAAAGAAAAAAATTGGTTTGAAATAAAGGAGAATTGGAGACAAAATGATGCAAAAGTATTGTCAAATTCCTCTTTACATCCAAGAAATCAAGGGATTTAAATATTGAATCAGAACAGGATGAGCTACAGAAGGAAATGGCATTCAAAATATCCTATCTACAGATTGATCAAATGCATACTTATGAATAGCTTATTACTTCATACAGTAATAACAATAATAATAGGAACTGACATATAGCTCTTTTAGAATTGCAAAGCACTTTACATGCAGCCTTTCATTATAAACTAGCCAGGTAATCACTTCTTTTGTGTCCTTTAAATCCTGTTCCTTTCTTTGATCATGAATAAGGGGCCCTCACCATGTTTCTTTCTGAGTTGTAAAGAAAATTTAAAAATATGCTTTTAAAATCTTTGCCAGTCAGGTCATAAGTTGTTATGGACCTTAAAAATGTTCTTTCTTATGGACTCACAGGAGCTACTAACTTGGTCAAAAGTTTCCAAGTTGCAAATACCAGTAGCATGGAATCATAGAGCTGGAACGTTGGGCCAGGGGACATGGGGAAAGAAGAGGAAAGAGAAGAAATTCAGATTTGTTCAGAATTCAGTGAGGACAGTGTCATGGAACTCAGAAGACCAGAATCACAATTAGGTTCCATGAGTGCTGGGTCACAGAGTCTTTGCAGCCCAGCACCCACAGAGTTGGGAATTTAGGATGAATAGAGTTCTATAAGTGTACTAGAGGATGGGAATAATCCGGCCTTTGAATGTTGCCTGACCTCCTGTTTCCTAGCAACTCAGAGCAGCTCGGTGGAATATTTTGTGGTGTTGCTAATTTATACTTATCAGATATTGGCTGTGATCTAAGACTGGCTAATTTCCCATTATGGCTTGTGGGCAGTCACTTTAATACATGAATAAGGGGGAAAAAAGGATTCCTAGGGAGCTGGATTCTGTTGTATACTCTCCAAATCTCTTGCTAACCTCTTTTAAAGTAGAATTATATGTAATTTAACTTTAATTTTTTATTCTTTTATTGAAAGCTTGATATTTGGGCACACAACTTTTTAAAAAATTGTATCATTTTAAAAAGTTCAAGTTACAACCTTTACAAATTTAATCATTACCTTTTAATAGTCTTAAAATGAAGAGTAATCACCTAATTCTTTTGGACCTAATTTTTCCCCTATCTTTAACTCAGAATGGGACTAAATGGTCTCCAAAATTATGTTTTTTTTGATCTAGTGATTCAGATTGTAATTTTTTTAAAGAAAATATATTGCAAATTATAATTTTAAAATAATTTTTTAAATTAAGCATTACTCTTTCAAATATCTGTCAGATCTTTGTTGGCATCCATAATGACCATATTTCAGATTCTTTTTTTTTTTTTTAAGCAATTGAGGTTAAGTAACTTGCTCAAGGTTACACGGCCAGTTATTTTGTGTGGGTGCCAAGTATCTGAGGCCAGAACCAATCCTGGGTCTCCTGACACCAGGGCCGGCGCTCTTACTCACTGCACCACCTGGCCGCCCCTAGATTCTTCTGAATAACTAGTTTCAGTGTATCTATCCTCTGATGTCTAACCACTCCTGTCTACTGACTAACTACCACCTTTCTGCTGATCTTGTCCCTTCCCCTACCCCTACTCCCCATGAATTTTCAAATAGATGAATATAAAACTTAGAGCCCACTCTACCTAACTGACTCTTGCCAAGTTATAAGGGTCTTGAGAGGAGGAACAGAGTTTTACTTCTCTTTTTAATCCATTAGTTACCAATCTCAGTGTCTTAAGCCTAGACACTATTCAATATTAATTTGATGAATGAATAATAAAGCACTTCTTGCTGTAGTAATTGATTTTCACAAAACATCTCTGGTACCTCCCAAATGCAAATTTCTTCTGTGGTTTATTTATGACTCCTAGTTTTTGAATTTATAGCAAAGTAGTATGCTGTCATAGTCTTGCAGATTAGTTCCAGATTATTTAGGCAGTAACTGTAAAGAAGCCTTGAGGACCTTAAAGAGAATTAAATATATTAACTCATACATACATATACATATGCATATGTATATGTATATATGTATCATATTATCACTTTACTAGATTGTAACATCTATTAATGTGACTTAAAACAAATGTATCAAGGACCCAAGATGACACGAGTTACTTTTTTGTCAGGAATTTAATGAGAATATACTTTGCCAGGTACTGAAGGGGTCATTCTTTAATTTCTTCCTTTCTCTAGTATCATCTTATTCATTTCTCCTTCCTTCTCTATTCTTCCCTCCCTCTCCTTCTCTCCTTAGAATTAAGCTGCTACTCCAAGTTCTATTTGTTGCCATTATGTTGATTTTTTTAATTCTTCCAAGTTCCTTTTGCCTGAATGAAAAAAAATATTCTTAAAGCAATATAGGTGAGAAAGAAAATATGTGTATGCATATAAATGTAAATAAATGCATGTTATATGTATTATAAACATACTATCATATTATAGAAAAAAGTTAAGTTTGTAACCATAGTGATTATGCATCTGGCAGAGTGCTTAAACAAGGCTGTGTTGACTTTGATTTGAGTATATTTGTGACAGTTTTCAAAGGACAGCTGTCCTTTTAATTAGTATTTCACAGCATGACTTTTCATATAAGTCTGGAGTACAAGGTACAAGGGAATACAGCTGACCACTCAACAATGTGGTGGACAGAGGGAAACAGTAAGGGACAGAGGGTCCAGATTGAATTTTATTTTGGAGAGATTAAAAGCTTTAATTAACTTCCTTAGGAAAAAAAAATGCAACAGACTACATCTATATGAATGGGAAGGAAGAGGTTTTGTGGAGATTTCCAGATGGGAGCTGTATTGAGTCTCTTCTGTCACCTTTACCAGAGAGTACTATTTGTACAGACTAGTCTATACCTTTCTCTTTTATATTCCATCTCTATATCCTTTCTCTTTAAAAAGCATTGTGAGTCTCAAAATAGATTTTATGTCCTGAATCAGTAGAACTCTTTTACATTTCAATGAGGTTTTGAAAAATGGTGCTTAAGTCATGTGATGTCACTTTAACTTTTATATGCCTCCAGTGGATCTATTTTGTGTGTGTCTATGAGAGAGAGATTTCACCAAGTAGTATCTGTCTAAAAAGTGCAACAGAACTCGATGACTCCTATCTTTCTTTCTGCCCTATCACCCACCTCCGAAAATTGTTGTAAGGATTGAATAAGTTTATAATTGTAGAACCCCAGCACAGTACCTGGCAATAAGAAGTTCTGTATAAATGTGAATCATCATTACTATTATATCTATGGTCCAATGGAAGAACTACATTTTGGGAAATTTTTATTATAAATTTTATTTTATTTAAAGTGGCCTACATTTACCAATATAACCTGATCTCATTCCTAAAGAATCATCCATGTTAACAAAGGGCCAAAAGGAGGAGAAAATAGTTCAGTAAAGCTAAAATTGAAAAAGTTCAACAATATTTACAGTGTTTCATGTCTGCATAATCTCTCATATCTGTAAGGAAGCAGGAAAGCTTTCTTATGTTTTTTTCTTTTTGAATGAATATTTAAGCAAAAGTCTGTCTTTGTACTAGTTACTATTAAATAAAGAAATCAGAGAATTTTCTTCATGCATTTTTCCTTTGTTTTTAGTGCTTGAGAAAAGTTGATTACAAAAGAAAACATATTTTCCCATTAACTTCTATCAAATCAGGGAGATGTTGCCTTAGAAAAATTCCCCAGAAGAAAAATCCTCCTCAAAAAATTTTGAGGAGACCAGGCTGCCCAGGGTGTGTTGGCTGTTCTGCTGCTAGAAGTGCTTAGCCCTTTTAGAGTTAGAGGAGAATGTCACAAACTCAGAAGCCTCCTTGTTGTCACATCTGCACTTCTATCACAATAGCTCCTCCCATGCTTGGAAAATCCCTTCATCTATACATTTGCAGCTTTTGGAAAGTTCACTCCTCATTTTGGTCTGGGTATTCCCTAGGGATAATAGAACTAATCTTCAATATTATATTTTGCTGGTAGGTGTTGATTGTTATTCATTCATTCACTTGAAAAGTATTTATTGAACACTTACTAGGTATAAAGCAATATGATATATAACCCCTACCGTCAAGGATCTAACACAGTGTAAGTGTACTTCATTCAGCTTGAAGATTCTTTAAGTTTCAAACTTAAGTTTCTGCAAAACTAAGTTGTCACACTTCATCATCTACATAATAAAAGTTGTATGTAATGTAAAACTAAATTTTATTTAAAAGAAGGGATACATGTATTTAGATTTATGTAGCCTGTCTCATTGCCACTATTTAAAATATTTCCTGTCATAAGAATTATGGTGTTTTTTTTTTAAGTTCATTAAACTTAAATTATTTCAACTTTATAAAAGGCACATATATCAAAAGGGCTATAGAAATTCAATATAGACATTGGAATTGGAAGTTCTCATTTTGTAATTTCAAATATGCAGAATTTACTAAAAAAGACATTTTTTGTGTACTGAACCTAGTAAAGTCCTGAGAGGTTTGCAGAGGTGAGGAAAAATTACGGATAGTCTTTGGCTGCAGTTTTGTTTCACTCCTTGGCAGACTAGTTCAGAGACCTGCAAATGCCATTTCAGCCTACTTGCTAGGCTAGGCCAATTCAACTAAGTGTCTCCCTGCCTGTTTTCTCTAATTCATAAAGGTCCTTAAAGTGGTTCTTCTGTGAAAGCCTACTCTTTAGCTTTTATTCTTTCCTATCAATAATAATTTTCCTCCTTCATAAACTATGCCTAATCATCTCCCCCCAACCTCCAAAGAAAAGAACAAGACCTGAATATTGAGTCCATCCAATTTTTTTCCCTTTATTTTCCCCTTTGACTATTTCTAAGGCAACTGTCTTCCTTTATATTGTTAAACTTGCATAACTCTTTTAAGTTGAAGTACATTCTTGTTTACTCATCACAAGACCAACAACATTTTATAAAGAAAAAAAATTATATGCCAGAGAAGTTGTCTTTGATTTAAGGTTACATAGTAACTATCAATAATCATATTGGTGATTTGATTTCTAATTCATATAACTCATAAGGTCCTATATTTTTTTATATCACTGAGCTATACTATAGCTTCCTGTATATTTTAAATATGTTTATATATCATCAGTCAAGTATTTATTAGGCAAGTACTGTGTTCTGGGTATTAGTAATAAAAAGGACAAAAACCAAACAATCCATCCTCTTTAGGAGCTTACATTCTGTTGAAGGAAGCCTACATACATGGTACATGTGGATGGATAACAAATATGATAGGCTTAGAATTGTAATTAAATCAAATGTGATTTGATCACCATGCTGAACTCCCAATATTGGTGAGAATGCAGCCTTGACTTAGTAGATCATAAAATCCTAAAGGTTACAGATTTAAAAGGGAACACAACAATCATTTAGTCCACACTCTTATTTTACAAATGGGGATCAAACAGAGAGGTCAAGTGATTTGCCCAGGTTCATACAGCTGGCATTCATCAGAGGCAGGATATGAATACAAGTACAGGGTTCTGTCTACTTGCTGTACTTGAATTGGAATCCTCTGCACAGTATCTCCAATATAATCATTCAGCCTTCACTTGGAGATGTCCTTGTTAGGGCTTAATTACTTCTTGAGACACCGGTCATTCTGTCTTTGGACAGTTCTCTTAGGAACTTTCTCTTTGTCACAATCCAAAGTCAGCCTTGCTACTGCTTCCAACTAGTCGGTTTGTTTTTTTACTTTTGAGGACAAACAGAGTAAGTCTGGATCTTGTTCAATATGATGATTCTTCAGATACTTGAAGAAAGTTATGTGTCCTGCTGCACTCCTCTTCCTCTCTTGTGCCCCTCCCAGTCTGCTTTGGGCTTGACGTTTCTCAAGTCCATCAAAGAATTTTCATATGACGTGGCCTTGAGTCTGCTCACCATATTGACATGCTATGTCTTGTCAGTGTCTTCCCTAAAATGTGATTCCCAGAACTGAACAAAATTCTTGAGCTGTGGAATATATTAGAAATGTCACTTTGCTTGTTCTGGATGCTCCAAAGACTGCATTTTCTTCTTTTTTGGCTGCTGTGTCACACTCTTGATTGGTATTATATTCCACTAAAACTCCTAGATCCTCTTTTATAATTTTTTTTTTTAAGCAGTTGGGGTTAAGTAACTTGCTCAAGGTTACACGGCCTGTTATTCCTGGGTGTGGTGCTGAGTATCTGAGGCCGGATTCGATCCCCAGGTCATCCTGACACTGGGGCCGGTGCTCTTACTCACTGTGCCCACCTGGCCGCCCCTTAGATCCTCTTTTATAAAAATGTTGTCTAGCCACACTTCTGCCATCCTGAACTTAGAGTTCATGAAATTTTATTGCTGTATGGGACTTGGGAGTTCTTACCATTTTATTTTATAGATGAAGCAGACAAGTGAAGTGACTTGCCCCAAATCATAGCTGGTACTAGACCCCTGCTCCTTTGCATATGTCATTTCACCTCATGATATACTTCATTCCATTAGTTCATTTTGTGCTCCAAGTAGGTAATAATAATGGTGCACATTTCTATAGATTTTTAAGGTATTCAGTGTACTTGACACACCTTCCCATTTGATCCTCTCACCAACCCCATGAGGTAAGTGCTAGCATTCTCTTTTGCAGATAAGAAAACTGAGCCTTAGAGAGGCCAAGTGACTTGTTGGAGACAGGATTCCCACAGATGTTTTCCTGACTCAGCATTCTATACATTAGTTAATTCTGTAATAGTAGAATAGGCACATATCTTAATACTGCTTGAAATCTCACCAGGTAATTTCAATTCACAAATCAACAGAAAACCAAAGGATGTCTTCCTAATATTCTTCCCTGCCAAGAAATAGGAAATAAATAAGAAATATCTGTTTTGTGGGGTTGAGTACTCAATAGCTCTATTTAGATAATTGCTGATCTAGTGTTGGTGACACCCTGGTGACCTGTCCATTTATGTTGTCCATTAGCATCTGTAATGCTATAGGGAGACACCTTCAACTGTTAGATAACTGAATTTCCACATTCTTATTTAGGAATGGAATTCCTTACCCCTAAGTAGCCTAGGAAATTTTGTGGTAGGAAATTTAACATCACTAGACTTTAACAATACACTCTCTAAATTTTAAGAACAGTATAATTATTCATAACAACCAGAGCTTTTTCTCAATCCATATCCTTCTCTACTGTCTGCAGTATTTGAACCTGTCAATCATTCCTTCTTTCTTAAAAAGCTTTGTTCTCTTAATTTGTGTGACAATGAATTTTGGTCCTTATCTCTATCTCCGTTCTCCATCTCCCTTCTCTATCCCCCACCCCTCCCCCGCCCCCATATGTTCCTCCCACTAGCATTTTTGCATATGACAGGGAGTAAGTATCTGCGTATATACCTTATGTTTTATAAATAGTATTTTATTTTTTCACCAATTACATGCCAAGACAATTTTTTATCATTTATTTTTACAAGAATTTGAGTTCCAAATTTTTCTCCCTCCCTTCCCTCTTCCAAAAATGGTAGGCAATTTGATATAGGTTATACATGTGCTGTCATTATACCTTATGTTTCAACTAAGATAGATTTATTCTAAATTTTTCATAATGTTATTCCGTTTTCTGGATGCTAAACACTGTTACATCACCTTTCTGACTAAGATGTAATATAAGGAGGTTGGAATAGATAATTTAAAAAATTTCTTTCAAATCTGATTCTTGATTACAGTGGCCATTTAAAAAAAAAAAAACAAGCAAATAAAACAAAACAGGCTTTCATTTTTATCCAAGACTGTTTCTTATACTCATGTTTCTCTGGCCATTGTTATCCTTATAAATTCACAGGCAAATATTATATGAATGTCTCATATATGAGAAATTATGCTTTTTTTCTCTATAAATATTTAGAATTTTCCTTGAAATGTGTAGAAATTCCCACTTTTAATTATAATTCATAGACTGTGGGCATGGCATTTAACTTCCCTATGCCTCAGTTTCCTCATAGGTAAAATGATAGAGTTGGATTAGAATGTCCCTTCCCCCTCTAAATTCTATAATTATATGAATCAGAGACCAAGGACTCTTAGAATTTTATTGCTGGCAGAAATTACAGAGATGATTAGTTTAATCCTTTACCGCTTTAAGATGAAAAAACTGAGTATAGAAAAGGTTGGACTCAGGTCCTCTGACTCCTGATCCAGTCCTCTACTTCATCACATAGGTGCCTTGAAAAAGACCATTGGAGTTTAAAAAAAAAAAAAGATAATTGTACTTGAGATCAGAAGTTGTTCATGTCTTGGTTTTGCCATTTATTAACTGTGCAACCATGGATAAACCATTTAATCTCTGAGCATGTTTCCTCACCTGAAAAATGGGGATAATAATATATACCCTGCCTGCTTCTTTCACAGCCAGTTGTTTGTGAGGAAAGTTCTTTGTAAAATGTTAAGTGCTCTATACATAGGAATACATGCAGGGCAGCATGCTAGTAGAAACACAGCAAGATCCTGATTTACACATCTGTGTAAATATTAGTAAAGTTTTTCCACTTGTAATATTAGAACCACTCATTTCTGAACCATAGTTGTGTTTAATTTGTCCATTTTGTTTTGAATTGGTTTTAGGTGCTCGGTCTTCGATTCAGTGTTATTTGATTGAATTTATTGTCTTGGGGAGGATTCAAAGTTGATCTGTGTAGAAAGATTGCTGCCTTGATATGATAAATCTAGGTTGTCTCAAAAAAAACCTTTAGTCAGAAATATTGAGGATTTTTGAAATATGTTCATTACTACCTTACTTTCACCATAAGATTAGGTCTTAAAAAAGATTTAGCTTTTTGTAATATCTCTATATTTAGATCTTTAATATATTTAGCTTTTTGTAATATCTTTATAAATCCACAATGAACAAGCATTACTTTGTAAATTCTATTTATGTAGATTAAAGCTTCTTAAGTGTAAGATCCTTAAGAGCAGAGACCATGTCTTACACTCACAAACACCAAATGGTCCTGTAGGTAATAGGTACTTAGTAAATGCTCATTGGATTGGCTGGTTGAGATGTTAAAATTTACCTTTAAAAATTTTTAAATTCCTAATCTGGTAAAAGGCTGTACAAAAAAATCAATCTGTTCAATGAAGAAAAAAACACCTTTTTGCAGACAGGACACCTCATGAGTATAATGGAATACCCATATTGCTTTACTTTCACTTAGCTAAACACAGTGCCAGGCACCGTTAGGCAGTAAAGATAGAAAAGATAAAAATGATAGTCCTTGCCCCCGGTTAGCTTAAATTATATCAGGAAGCCTACAAACATGTACACACATAAGCATATAGGTAATGTGTATAGAGGTTATTTGACAGGACAAAGTCCTAGTAACTAGAAGAATCAGGAGATATTTTTCATGTAGAAGATGGTGCTTGTGTTGTGTTTTGAAAGAAACCAGAAATGGAGATGAAAGAATGCCTTGAGATGGGAGAATTAGGAGTGGCATGTGTTGCATGTGCTATAGAGTACATTGAAGGGGATACTATGTGATGAGACTGTAAGAAAGCCAGTTTGGTTGGACTCTATATGGAATGCACAGAGTGGGGAATATAATAAAAGGTAGGTTGGGAATATGTGGGGAAGAGCTTTTAGAAGCCAGAGGAGTTGATATTTGATCTTAGAGATAATAGTGATCCATTTGAGTTTATTGGAGAGTAAAGTGGTCAGACTTTAGGAAAATCACTTTTGCAATGTACTTTATATACACCTTTTTCTAATTGCTTTATTTGTCTGGAATTTTAGTTTCCTAAGGATTATTCCAAAGCCAAAATTTTCCAGGAATTTGTTTCCAAATGAGAAGATTTGCATGCAAGTTTTATGTATTTTGCTCTTCTGAACACATAAACTGCTACTATACCAAAATTATACATGGGCCACATCAAAAGTATGAGTTCCAGACAGTGTTTATCGCCAAGTTGAACAATTAGCAAATTAACTGTTTACCCTTCTCTTTTGTCAGTTATTAGTAAACTAAGGTCTTCTGCTTTGATGGACAGCATATATCTTTTGAGTTTATATGCTGAAATTGGCTCTCTCGTGTGAAATAAAAGACTTACACATTTGAAGAATTTACATAACTTCAATCTAATCCAATAAACATTTTATTAAGTGCCTACTAAGTGCCCGGCACGGTACTAAGTAAGTAATTGATAAAAAGAAAGACAGCCCCTGCCCTCCAAGAGCTTATAGTCTAATGGAGGAGGGAGGCAGCACAGAGGAGGCAAAAAACAGGGGATTAGGGAGACAAAGGAGGAATACACAGTGTGGGGACAGAAGGGAAAGGAGGCATGGGAAAGTGGTGTCAGAGCTTGAGTTAGCACATGATGATGAATATAGAAGTGAAGAGTTTAACCTTAAAAAACTCTTTTTAATTACTGGAGAGGTTAAGTGACTTGCTTTCAAGATCCACAGATACTGAGTATCAGAGATAAGATCTGCATGCAGGTGCTCTGTCTGCTGCAGCAAAGTTCTTCAGCCTGTATTGGCAAATATAAATATAAAGTTTTCCTTTTTCTTAGATAGTTTGAAGTTTCTGTTTATATTTCTCAGGTCTGTATAGACTTAAAATAGTCACCAGCAAACCAGCATATTCCAGCCCCCTGTCTAGTATCATCATCAGATGTACTGAAGAAATCTGAATCTTAACATGTCCAAAATTGAACTCAGTATCAGGATCTGAACCCTGTGCTTTCTCCTTGCCTCCCTGGGAGTCATATGACCATCCTCCTCCCTTCCTCCCCTCTTCCCCCTGAGGCCAGAGAAAGCAGAGGTTTCATTTCTGCCTCCTTTCCACAAGTGACTCAAGACCCCCAATGCACCTTTTCTGGAGGACATGGAAGGTGTGTTCTGTGAGTACGGGATGTCCTCCTTGCTGGCCTAATTATTCTGCCCAGTGCTTTGAAGGTCAAGAAAATGACATAGCCTCCTTAATGAGCAGGGCTGAAAACCATTTAAAGCACGGGGTTCATCTGATTATATTTAATAACCGCCCTGATGGAGCTGAGGCCAGTATAGGGGTAGCTCCCTTGAAGTTGTCTGAGTTTCTATATTAGAGCCAGGGAGGGGGGAAATGTAGCCATTGGAAGACATTTCTCAGCCAGTTAATGGGGAAGGCATTTTTCTTAATGAAATGGTTTTTAAAGACTTAGAAAACTTTGTTAGGCTTAGAAACTGGTATCTGTGGGATAATTTTTTCCAGAATGACTAGCCCTTCATATAAAAATGTACTATTAAGTTTATTAAAGTTGAAGGATTGTGAAAGGATGGATTTGGGGAGAGTTGAGTGGGTGTTATCAGGAAAGAAAAGTATTATTTCATAGTAAGGTTATTTTCTTAGTCATGGTTAATTCCACCCCCACCCCCCTGAGTTTGAAACATACAAGGTGCAGGTAGCAGTGCTTTTTACTAAATGCAATATTTCTTACTCTTATTTGCTTTGCAGTGGATCTTGCATGGTGACATGTAAAACTTGAATGAATTCCTCTGAATTATTGAGTTAATATGTATAAAGATAAAATTTGAAAGCAAACAGAAGTTTGAGCAAAGCATTTTCATGTATATCATTCTCAGAATTTGAACCTTATTCATAGAAGTGAGAAAATGTAGATAAGACACTTAGTTTAATATTGCTTTATTTATAAAGCACAGTACTAATAGGTACTCCTTTATCTAATGGAAATTTGACTGAAATCAAGCCCTTCATAAGAAAACCAGAAAAAAAAAGGCTTCTTAGACCTAAGCCACCTGAATGAACCTGAAATTAGGGTCTGGTTTACTATTATAATGCCTATGAGCTTCATACACATTTTTGCCGTCTGCTTTTGGGTTGAAAGCCTCAGTGACTTGAAATTCAGGATACCAAACAATCCTGAGAGGGTATAAATCAGCCCTAGAGGATATTTATGATGTACTCTTGAAACTTGAAGCTAGTGAATATATGCTTCCCCTGCAGCCATCCCCTCAGAAACCTAACCCATTTGTCCTCATCTAAAACTCCATGTTTCCTCCCTGCTGGAGACTTTTCTTTAGTTGAACCTCCAGTTCTGGGGGGAAAAAAAAAGAAAAAACTAGTTACCAGTCAAGACCAAAGCACAGCTGAGGAGTTTTGAAAGGCCAAGTGCCTTTAAGTTGCTCCTTGTTCTGACTCCAACTGTGTTTTCTTTCAACATTAGGTTCACTAGGGGGAAAAAAAAAGTTGAGACCAGAAAGAACACTGCCATTAGAAATGCAATATTTCTGCCATGATTGTAATGTATGCTGTTCACAGTGACAATCAGTCTATAGACCCAGATTCTCCCCACTCCTCTGGTTAAATTATTGTGAAAGGGGACAGAAACACAATCTCAATGGGAGATTGGAAGTAGCAATAGTGTTTGGTGGCGGAATCTTGCTGCCCTGTTCTCTCTCTCTCTCTCTCTCTCCTGTATCAAATCCTACAACCACACCACACTAATTATCCCCAGAATGGGAGAGGTTGCCATGGTGACTGAGCACTTTTTAAAGCACAGGAATGGTGTTCATTATTGTTCAGTGTCTTTAGCCCTGGGGAAAAAGGTCAGTGTGTAGCTGTTGTTTTCCATATGAATTTTGGCCATAGAATCAGACTGAAGGCTGTAGGAACTACCTAGGAGAAGGTAAGATGGTGTTTCTGAGCTTTACGGATGAAGTTGGTGAGAGTAGTTTGTTTTCATGGCTCTGCAGCCAAGTAATTGAAGAACTCCTTTTGACTGTTAAACAAGAAAAAGTAGAATGGAAGAAAAGAGAAAATTAGTGAATGGTACATTTTTTCCTGGTATTAGTTAGGTTTAGAGTCTTTCCAAGCACAAGATAGTTTATTCCAAAAAAAATATGAATATCAGATTTCTTATCTTTACTTTTGAAAAGTTTGTTTGCATTTAAAGTTTGTAAAATGGATGAGCCTTATCTCTATCTTTCTCCATCAATTAGCCTTAAAAACTGTGCTATTCTTGGGATAAATAATTTTTATTTAGGTAAAATAGACAACATGATTTGATATAGACTTTCTGGTCAAATTAAATTTTCTAATGAAAGCATTAGATATAGTTAATCAGTTACACATTTTATAGTAATATTAAGAATAAGATAGTTTGTTAGATATTGTGATTTGATTGTGATATTTGGTGTTACAAAATAAGATTTTTTAAAAAAACAACTAAGTGTGAAAGGTCTATTTAGATTCCTAAGTTATAATGATAATAATTATGTTTCTAGTTCTTCAGTCGGCTAAGCCTATTTTAAATAATTAAGAGTAAAAACTGTGGGGCCAGGATGACTGCTTTTCCTAAAATGGACTATGTTTCTTGCTGGTTTTGTAAGACAATGACTTTTTTTTGAACTGTAACATTCTACTAGTTGAAGAACTTGTAATTATTTCATCTGAAAAACCAAGACTCATTGTTTTATTTTTTATTTATTTTCATTGTCTTTGGAGAAGTTGTATATATAATTTTTAGCCTAACTTTGTGTTGACTAGCTGATAAAACTAAACAGATTTTCTCTTTAGAAACAGAAACTTATACTGTATTTTTCATACTTTTAAAACTGTTTATAAGGCTGCCTCATAGTCCTCTTTATAGAGAGTTAAATAAGATAGCAAGATACCAGTGAAATGAAAGGGAAAGACTGATTGGACAAACAAAACCAGTAGCTAAGATACTGTAAATGTGGCACTTAACTTGCCTGCCTAGTGTGCTTCATGCTGAAGAAATATTATTTGATCAGAATTTAAGATGTGTTTTAGGAACTGGAAAGATGAGAGAAAAAATTTTTTTTTAATATAAGTCTTTTGGCTTGTTTTCTTATGCCTTTAATTACATAAACATGTTACTTTCTTCTCATACTCTCTATATAGATAACTGTGATTAACTCGAAATTAATAGGTAGGTTGGTTACCAGGCCAGAAATTGAGAAATACTTGAATGTCCTTTTTTCCTCTTTCTGTCCTTTTCACTGATCACTTCTATCTATGATCCTGGGTATATAAGACAGATGACCCCAGGGGGCCACAATTTCTTTGTAGTGACAAGGTTAATATTAGGTTGCAGATACAAAAAAAGGTGGTGTCCTGATATCTTTCTTAGGTTCTTGAGGAAAAATACTCTGTAAAATATTTTAGTGGTGTTAACATTATTTAAAGTTTCCTCATTTCTCTTTAGATGCCAGATCAGTTTGATCAAGCACTTGTGCTTAACCAACTGAAATATTCTGGGATGCTGGAGACTGTGAGAATAAGAAAAGCTGGGTTTCCTGTCCGAAGACCCTTTCAGGATTTTTGTAAAAGGTAAATAAGACTTCTGTTAGACCATTGAAGTGCATTATATCCTATTATTTACACGGGGTTTTAGAGAATAGAAAGTTAAGGGAAATTCATTATGCCAACTAAATATGGAATGTGCCCCACAGGTATAAAGTACTGATGAGAAATCTTACTCTTCCTGAAGATGTCAAAGGAAAGTGCACTGTCTTGCTTCACCACTATGATGAAACCAACAGTGAGTGGCAGCTTGGGAAGACTAAGGTGAGAATTACTGTGATTACCGTTCCATGCTTATAGCATGACTGTAGTTATAATACCTCTTTCACATCTTCAAAGTAGATGTTCTGTTAAAAGTACATGAACATTTTGGTGTGCTTTCTCTAAATCCATGCTCTTAAGCTTCATGTGTCTAACCTATGTATCTTCCCCATCACCCAACCTAGAGTATTGCCCAACTAGTGCTGATTAATATTTGTTGAATTGGATGTTTTCATTAAACACCATTTTTTTTAAAAGCTGCCTTTTGCATACAAAATTTCTTAAGAATTTGTGACATTTTATTTTATTAAGCATTTTCATTTTTATATCTGCAAACTAAATACTACTAAATTCAACTCAGTATAAGAAAGGATTTGTGGTACTTAGGTAAATTCAGTTGACCTAGTAATGTGAATTTGCTTACATTGTCAGTTTTGAAGTTTATCTGTTACCGTGAAACTAGACTCTTTTAAACAGAGCCTGCAGAACTTACTAAAGCCTTTCCACTACTTATTTTGTCTCAGAAGATAAATAGCCAATAAAAAGTTATACTTATAGGGATGGCTAGGTGGAGCATTGAACAGAGCACCAGCCCTGGAGTCAGGAGGACCTGAGTTCAAATGCGGCCTCAAATACTTGACATAAAACTAGCCGTATGACCTTGGGCAAGTCACTTAACCCCAATTGCCCTACCTTCCCCTCTCCAAAAAGCCAAAAAAAAAGTTATATTTATTAAGTCATGATGGGCCTTTGAAACCATTATGAGTAAACCAACAGTTATATTGTTTCATGTCTTCCAAAAAGCATCAAACAATGACTGAGTCTTTTTAGATACTGTGATACATCAATTAGCGAATACTCTGGAAATCAAAATTATTTCATGATAAAGTATATTGTTAAGTAAAAAATTACTTATTGTGCAAAACAGTGTTGGGAGTGTCATACAACATGGTTTCTGATAAACTGTGTATCTCTGGAGTTTTGCAGGATAGAAATAGTCATGGCAGCGTTTCTTTGGTAACAACAATTGAATATAAACTGGGCCAACCCAAAAAAAGATTTGGAGTTATAAAAGTTTGTCTTCAGCATCTTTGATTTTCCCTTTTTTTCTCCATTTTTCCCCCAATCTCCCTGACAACACCATACCTCAGATACCATGTCTTTCTGTTCTCCAGCCTTCTCCCTGCTGCCAAAAGAAGAAAAAGATAAGATATGGAATATTAGAGTGATCACATTTTGTTTGTTATAAGAATAGAACAGTTCCTGTCCTCAAGGAGCTTATATCCTAGTGGGAGAGACAAGTGTGTATATAGGCATATACAGTCTCTATAGAAATCAAGTACAAGGTAACCCCCGGTCTTCTTTGTCTTCACTTAGTATATTTTTTATTTTTCCAACCTGTTCCCTCATAACTCTTCATATACTTCAAATTGAGTGGTTCTTTGTTCTCATTGTGTCCAGTAAGCACTAATCTGGATGAAGGAGTGCACTAAAATGTGCTTAACATGCTTGAAGAAAAAGAATCCCCTTAGCTACAATAGGCATAAAAAGATTGGCTAGCTAGAAATAGTGGCTAAATATTTCAAACTGGGAGTAATAAAAAATGCAGAAATACCTAACTTACATTATTTGTAGATTGTTATTACCTAAGTGAGTTCCCAGGTCACTTTTTCAGAAAGAATTATTAAACCATAAGTTTGACTGACACAAGCAATCAGTGGAAGGCTTATTAATCATCTATACAGAATATTAAGGAACAAAAGCCAGTATTGGGCACAGTCCTTGTTTTGCCTTGAGAAGCTTATACACTCCTTGTAGAGACAAGACTTAGGCAAGTATTAATAGCTTTATACAGATTATACAGTTTTAAGAAATTCAGACTAAGAAAAAGGCCACTGTTCAGTGTGGTAAATCAGGAAAATTAGTATAAATAAAGTAATTCTTGTGGCTAGATTATGACAAATGCATAATTTGCTAGAGTTCAGAGAGAGAAAGTAAGAGAATAATATTAGCAAAGTCACAGAGGCAGGCATAAGTGAATTGTGTTTTTGGTCTGTATTCCTAGCACTTAACACAGTACCTGGTACCATAATAGATGCTTAATAAATGTTTATTTATTATGACTGACTGAAAGAAGCTGAGAAGAGGGGCTTGGTGTGAGGGAAAAAGTTAAGTTCCATTTTGAGGCATATTAAATTTGAGGTTCTTCCAGGACATTAGTATTAAATGTCCAAAGGGTAATTGGAAATGTGAAACTAGTGCTCAGGAGAGAAGCAAGGGACGGGAAACATCCATATAGATGATGGTCGTATATAAGGTACAAGATTAATTTTAGGGGAGCTTTGAGTATTTGTAGGATTTCATCACATTAAATCCAAATACTCTCTGCAACTTCGACCCATTCCTTGTTCTCTCTTGGGAACAAGTAAAATAAGTCTAATCTCTCTTCTGTATGAAAGCTCTTCAAAGACTAAACATGGCTGTCGTTTCCCACCCAAATCTCCTCCAGGTTAAACACTGCCATTTTCTTCAAGCAATCCCCTTTTCGTACATTCTCTATTCTCTTCACCATCCTGGTTACCATTTTCTGAATGTACTCCAATTTCTCCATTTCTTTCCTAAAATGTGTCATCTCTCCCACTGACTGAAATATTCCATTTTTGGTGTGATGGAGGCTGAGGGTAGTAGAGTGGTCCCTTGCTTTGTTTGGGACCAGGGGGACCTGTGGCCTCAAGGCCACATGTGGCTCTCTAGGTCCTTAGGTGTGGCATTTTGATTGAGCCCCAAGTTTTACAGAGCAAAATATTAAGAGAATTTGTTCTGTGAAGTTTGAATTCAGTCATCTTTCATCACGTCTTATCTTACTAGGTTTGGCCTAAAATTCTAGTCTATTGAAATCTCTTTTTGGATCATGGTAATCATACAAAGTCAGCCTATTCCTTCAAGATTACCTATTCTCTCCTGCCCCTCCCCTCCATTTTTGCTCATATCCATTTGCTTTACGATTTCTACAGTTGAAAGGGACATTAGTGGTTATATGGTTGTATGCTTAGGTGGTTTTTTTTTTTACTTCTATCATATTTATTTTGTAGAAATATATATCTAGACACCCTGTTAATTAATAGTGGAAAGAAAACTGACTGTTCAGAGAATTCGGGTTTTAATTCTGATTCTGCTATATAAGGTGGCCTTGAGAAAGTCTCTTCATATTTCTGAGCCTCAGTTTACTTGTCTGTAAAATGAGGAGATGAGATTCTCTTGGGTTTCTTCCAGCTCTTTATCCTTTGACTTACTATTTGTTTATAGAAGTTGTAGCCCAGTTTGGAGCAATACCACAATAGAAAGCATCCTCTTTGTTAGTGGAGGGATACCCATATGGTTATGGTATCCATAACCAACTAATCCAGAGGAACCCAAGCTGTTTGACCAAAATGATAGAAAAAAATGTTTCCAATACATTTAAAATCTCTATGGGAATTGTGGGGAAACTTTTATCATATGTTCAGATTGCCTTGATCTGATTTTCATGGAAAATAAGTATCGCAATATCCCAGTTTGGGGCAGGGCTTTGGAAATGTCAGGTCTATCAACTTAGAATTCTCTGTATATTGTTATATTAACTCAAGGTTAAGTCATATATAAAACAATTTCATTTTAGGAAATTTTCAGTTATTTCTTTATAAAGGTTTTTGTTTTGTCTTTGTTAAAAAATTTTTTTTAAAAAGAAAATCCATTGAAATCAGAGCTATGACAAATACCAAATATAATTTGTGGTCCTTAATAGGGATAATCCGTTTTCTTCTGCAGACTTTTTAATTTCTTGTTTTCAATTCTAATTTTCAAGTCCGCGTATGGCAAATATTCTTCTACAATAAACAATAGGACAGACAAGATAAAAACTATTTTCTTTACAGTATTTTTATACCCTTAAAAAAACTTTTATAAATGAAAAAGAAGTTCAAGGGAAGAATTTGTTCATTGATAATGGATGAATGCTACTTAAAGGGAAATAAGCTGATCAAATTGTTATCTTCATGCTTAACAAAGCTGAAGCTAACTTGTGTTCCTACTTAGATTTTGTACTTTGTTTAATTTCTTTTAAATAACTTCCTGAACAAAGAGAAATGGAAAACAGTCCTAAAGATTCAGGGACTGGGTAGGACTTAGAAGTCCTATTTTCCCCTGAATGGTGTATTGAACAGCAAAATAAGTTTACATGCTGTCACATTTTTATGAAACCTGATTTTGGTTTATAATTGTAATATAAAAAGATTGGTAGTTGGAGAAACACTAACAATAAAACAGACCCAGGTATTGTACTTGTAGTTTTGTCATTTGTGTCTTTTACATAAATATAGTAGGTATTTAATCTATATATGAAATGAAATAACTTTCATATGTAAATATTAAAAGCTTCTCGTACAATATACAAGTTTTAGAGTTTCAGGAGAAAAATTAGGGAAGCTTGTGCTTGATGTAATTTTTGAGGTTTGTATTTCTACCTGAATGCTGTTGAGAGGAGTGGGAAAGTGTCTTAAAGCCTAGTTCCTCACTCTATGACTCATAGGAGGTACTAAAATTAAGATCATGTGTGAGGAAGAATTAAGGCAAAATTTTTTCTACAGGCAAAAAATTAACTCCTAAGTCAAAAAATAAAGATAGATTTCTCTTCCTTTTTAGGAGAGACGTATAAGTCCTTTTAATTGTTTTAATTAAAAAAAAAAATGAAGTGGAAAGTGACATTCATTTATAGCCATAATGTTTGTACTTTTTTGGGGGGGGGGGATGGTTAAGTAACTTGCTTAGGGTTACACGGCCAGTTATTTCTGGGTGTGATGCTGAGTATCTGAGCCCGGATTTGATCCAGGTCATCCTGACACTGGAGCCGGTGCTCTTACTTGCTGAGCCACCTGGCTGCCCCTAAGCAATTGGGGTTAAGTAACTTGTTCAAGGTTACACGGCCAGGTGTTTCTGGGTGGGTGCTAAGTGTCTGAGCCCAGATTCGATCCCCAGGTCATCCCGACACTGGAGCCAGTGCTCTTACTCGCTGAGCCACCTGGCAGCCCCTGTTTGTACTTCTTTTTAAAAATTAGGATTCATAGTGTAAAATTTACAACAAACTATACATGTTGCTCAATCTCTTCTACCAGTTAAAGGGTATTATTTTTTTTATTTGACAAGTAGACTTAGAAATCTGTTGTGAGTGGAGGATTTGTGTTCTTGTCCCCAAGGAGTAGGCAACACACTTAGGAATTAACTTCAGGAGTCTTCTCAGTGAGTATGATCTACCAAAAATGTCTTCTCTATTTTAAACATTTATCAGGAATTCATAAACCACTTTGGCCTTTACTCCAAAAGTCTCTTTTCTAGGATTAAATTCTTAATGTAAAATCATGATATGAATACATGTTCCCAGAATAATAGAGACAGTGAACTGGAGCTGACTGTTACCATTTAATAATCATTAATGAATGGACCAACATCAAAACAAATGTTTGACTGAACATAGTGACATTTGGGAAAATGACTTCAATGGGGAAATCATTGTCATTGGATTTCCTTTTTGTTCCATTAAAAAAAATCTATCTTTCACTTGTTACTAACGATTCAGAAATTTCACATTCTACATGTGGGACCAAAATATAACTCATTCCATTCGCAATAGGTTCTGTTCTCGGATTCTGAGTTACTCTTGAATATAAAATCTGTTTTCCTGGCAATTTGGTGTTTAAGAGGGCCTGACATCTGAATTTTCTCGGAGCAGGTCTTCCTTCGGGAGTCCTTAGAGCAGAAGCTGGAGAAGCAACGGGAAGAGGAGGTCTTCCGGGCAGCCATGGTGATCCGTGCTCACATCCTTGGCTATCTGGCACGGTGTGTGACCTGTTAACCATAATACATAAGACATGCTTTTCCTGCTTTCATATTACATTATTTAATAATCTAAGATTATGTGAATTCGGTTTAAAATTACTTTGGGACTCTGAGAGGAACAGTTGAGCAAACTGAAGTTTGTTCTTGTTGCAGTCATTCCATCTACTGCTGTTACGTGATCTCAGTCTTGACAAAACCAAGGATTTTATTAAATATTAATTTTAAATTAATTAAATTTATTTAATTATAATATAAATAAATTAGAATAATTATAAATTAATATTAAATATTAAAAAGAGAAAAAATGACAATAGGTGACTATGCTGAAATGTTTTCATTTGTTTACCTAGTTTCATGCATTGTGGATTAGAGTCCTGATAGTACTACCCATCTGTTTAATTTTGTATTTTCTCAGTAACTCAATAGAGGTCTGTTCAGGAGTAATTTACATAATGAGGCCATTTCTTTTCATGTGTATATTAGTTCTATCTACACATACCGAACAATATGTCACATGAAACACCATGCATTCCCCTTTTTGTAGGACAAAGCTTTCCTGCTGTGGTAATTTCTTTTATAGAAGCAGGAGATACATCAAGTCTTTCATTTCTTAGAGTATCTTCTTGTTGGGGTCATAAAAAATGTAGCACTAGGTGGTGTGCGTTTATTTTGTCAAAATAATGCTAGTTTCCTCACAAATGGACCCTGTACTCTGGGTGGAAGTAGAGGGATGGTGGGGAAAGTGTCCCCGTAATGGAAGGATTGTTACAAAACCAGGTGCTTCTTCTGTTCTTTGGCTTCCCTGGAATCGTAAAGCAAACGACTTTCAAGGAACCTCTGTTTCCATGACTCATCTGACCCTCTTTGCCATGTTGGTTGCTCTTCCTTTAGGAAGCAGTACAGAAAGGTCCTTTATCATGTAGTTATAATACAGAAGAACTACAGAGCCTTCCTCATGAGGAGGAGATTCTTGGGCCTAAAGAAGGCGGCTGTAGTGCTCCAGAAACAACGGAGGGGCCAGATTGCCCGACGAATTTACAAACAAATGCAAGAAGAGAAACGGAAACTAGAAGAGAAGAGGAAAAAGGAGGAGCAAGAAAGGTGCTGTGTACTCCAGTACTGGGATTTAACTGAAAATTACATTTTATGTTTCCTTCTGAACATCCTTTGTGGCAAGCAGTAGTGAATGTTTTAGATCCTTTTAAAAACAACAATAATAAGTCATTCCTCTCCTACTGGGTCATTATGTAAATTTCTTAGACACAGAGTAAACTTAGTGCTGCCTTGGAGTGATATGCCTACTTTTATTTATTTTTTTGTGGGGATGGAATCAATTTCTGTAATTTCCCCCAAGTGGAATATCCTTGATAGAGGAAACTTCCCCCACTGATGCTAGTCACAGCCCAATAACCTAGAGTTATGCTGGGCCCACTGGAGGGAAACAAGCTGACCTATCATCACAGAGTTAGTCTGAGTGAGAGTCTGACATCCAAACTAGCCTTATATTTACTTGGCTGTGTTTCTTTTTCTTATCTGTAGGTAGAATAAATATATTTGAAGAGAGAAGTTAAAACCTTACTTCTTTTAAAGTTTCTGCCTGTAATTAGCAAATTACCATTGGAAAATAAGTGTCTTTGTGGGGGGTACATCAGGGTTAAGTGACTTGCCCAGGGTCACACCATTTGTGGCACTTTGTCTGATACTGGATTTGAATTAAGGTCTTTCTGACTGCAAGGTCTGTCCCCAAGTGTCTCTTAATAAGGTGTTATATTTTTTCATGTTCACATTCTTTTCTTAACTTTCTAGGGAAAGAGAAAGGAAGAGACAAGAAGCAGAGCTTCTTGCCCAGAAGGTAAAGAATATTTTCATAACTTAGCTTTCCTATTTGTCCTTCTTACTTTTCATGCCTAACAACTAACCCATTGAATTGTTTTAAAATGCAACATGTCTGACACTAAGGTCATTATTATTCTCCAAAATGCCCTTTTCCTAACTTCTCTTTTTTTGTTTATAGCACCACCATTATCCTCACATCCCTTAGATTTGAAATGTTGGAGTCATCTTATTCTCATTTCTCCTACCATAAAAATTACTGCCAAATATTGGTGATTCTACATCAGCAGTGTATCTTCCATCTCCCTACCCCTTTCTAATTCCACTGCTGTGATCCTAAGCCCTCATTACCTAGAGTGTTGTAATAATCTTTGCCTAATCCCCTTGTCTCCAGTCTGTCCTCTTTTCCAATCTATTCTTTGCACCAGCACTGGATTATCCTTCCCAAAATGCAGGTCTCAACACATTGTATCTCTGAACAGAAGTCTTCAATAACTCCCTATTGCTTACTTTAGATTATTCAAGGCAGTGTGTGTAGCAAGAATAGAGAAGCCTCTATTCTTCAATCTCACCCTGCCTTGTTTTACTCCCTTCTTTTGAGAATAATCTTCCTTTCCTAGTGTTCTGTCCTTAAGACACCCCTCCCCCCACTCCTCTTACCTCCTTCTAAGGATATATTATGGAGTTAGTATTTATTAAGTGCCTACTGTGTGCTAGCACTGTGCTAAAGACAGGGGGCGATTCAGAGAAAAGGAAAGAGCCCCTCTCCTTGAGGAGCTCGTGATCTAATAGGAGAGACAACATGCAAACTACAAAACACAGATAAGTCAGCAGAGGGACTGGAACAGGCTTCGTATAGCCGTGGTGTTTTAGTTGAGACTTAAAACAAACCAGGAACTCTAGAAGATGTAGGTGAGGAAGAAGGGCATTCCAAGCACGGAGGACCACCAGTGACAGTGTCCTAGAGCCAAGAGAGGCAGGGTGTTGTTCAAGACTGAACTGAAGAGTGTGTAGTGAGAAGACTGGAAAGGTGGGGGGAAAGGACAGGTTTTGAAGGGCTTTGAACGCCAAGCCGAATTTTACATTTGATCCTGGAGGTGATGTGGAGCCCACTGGTGTTTATTGAATAGGAAGGTGACCTGGTCAGATCCATGCTTTAGAAAAATTGCTTTGGGGGAGGAGGCTAGGTGACGCAGTGAATGGAGCACCGACCCTGATGTCAGGAGGACCTGAGTTCAAATCCGGCCTCAGAAACTTAACATACACACAACCTAGCTGTGTGACTTTGGGCAAGTCACTTAACGCCAATTGCCCTCCAAAAAAGCAAAAAAAAAAAAAAGGAAGAAAAGAAAAATTGCTTTGACATTGAACATAGGATGGTCTGGAGCGGTAAGAGATTTGTGATGGGCAGACCCCACCATCAGGCCGTTTTAACAGTCGAGGTGTAGGAAACGAGCACCTGCAACAGTGTTGGCAATGTCAGGAGACATATTTCAGATTCAAAGGTGAAGTTCTCAAGTCTTGGTGGCAGATTGGAAAATATGGGTGGTGGTGTCCAGAGAGAGTGAGGAGTCAGACATAAACTGATAGTGATAGGGAAGTTTGGAAACCTGCCGGTTCTATTCAAGGAACCGAGTTCACTAAACACTTATAAAGCCAATCTGATAACCCACCAGGCATAAATTGTCTCTTCTCACCTAAATCTGTCCTGACCACTCTGTTCCTTTTCTTACTTACATCATTGTAATTTGTATTAGTTATTTGTTTATTTTTCATCTTGTCCCTGCTGGACTGTAAGCTCTTTGGAGACAGGGGTTGCGTCGTGCATCTTTGTATCCTGGGAGTCTTGCACGGGGTGAGCATTTAATTGTTTAATTGGATTGCGCCTTGGAATTAAAATCAGACAAGTAGAAGAAAGTGAACTCTAAAAAATGTCTCGTGGGGATTTCCTAGTCATTGCCTTGGTTTTTGAGTTTGTATTTTTTAACCAGGAAAAACTTTGTGCATTTGAGTTTCTTATTATGAATTTAATTTCCACCCTCCATTGAAACTTTTCAGTTTAGATCCTTACTGCATAGGACAATGTGATGGCACCTCATCACAGGTGTGTATTGAAACATACTGAAGTGTTGGCATTTCTCCCCTTAACAGGCTGAAGAGGCAAGGAGACTGAAAGAGCTTGAAGCCCTTCAGAAGGAAGAGCAGCTGAAACAGGAGATGGAAAAACAGAAGGAAAACAAGCAAGTGGAAGAGATCTTACGCCTGGAGAAGGAGATAGAGGACCTTCAGCGGGTGAAAGAGCGTCAGGAGCTGTCCTTGACAGAAGCTTCTTTGCAAAGACTGCAGGAGCTCCGCGACCAGGAGCTCAGGAGGCTGGAAGATGAAGCCTGCCGTGCAGCCCAGGAGTTCCTGGAATCCCTCAACTTTGATGAGATCGATGAATGTGTCAGAAATATTGAGAGGTCCCTCTCTGTGGGCAGTGGCTTTTCTGCAGAGCTCAGTGAACTGGCGAGTGACGCCTGTGAGGAAAAGCCTAATTTCAACTTCAGCCAGCCTTACCCAGAGGAGGAGGTGGATGAGGGTTTTGAGGCTGATGATGATGCCTTCAAGGATTCGCCAAACCCAAGTGAGCATGGCCATTCCGATCAGAGAACGAGCGGCATTCGGACCAGTGACGACTCCTCAGAGGAGGATCCCTACATGAATGACACAGTGGTCCCTACGAGCCCTAGCGCTGACAGCACTGTGCTTTTGACACCCTCTGTCCACGACTCCGCTAGTCTGCACAACTCATCGAGTGGGGAGTCTACCTACTGCATGCCCCAGAACTCTGGAGACCTCATTTCCCCAGATTATGACTATGACCAGGATGATTATGAAGATGGGGCTGTCACTTCAGGCAGCAGTGTGACTTTCTCCAACTCTCACAGTAGCCAGTGGTCCCCTGACTATCGCTGCTCAGTGGGGACATACAACAGCTCGGGAGCCTACCGCTTCAGTTCTGAGGGAGCTCAGTCCTCAGTAAGTACACACTGTTGTTTTTGTAATTGCTGAGCACATTGTGAAAGTTTCCACTGTCTCAACCCACATGCACCAGTTTCTTTAGGTCAATATAATACAAGATATCCAGAATCTATTATTTACCCAACAATAAAAAGATCTTAAAGCCTTTAATTTTCAAAGAGGATTTTCATTAGCAAATAGAAGTCTTTGTTACTGCCTTCTGTATGTAGCTAGATACACACCCAGAATTGAGTTTTGCCTGAAGCCTAATAAAACTGGTATGTGTTTACTTGGGACTTGAGCAATGACAGCCTTGGCTTTTGTAGTAGGTTAAGAAATGAGACGTCTTCACCCAGCATATTGGGAAAAGTTTGGAAGAATTGCTTCAAGTTTCACCAATTGAATATTGTTCCTAATAGTATTAAAAAGATGAGGAATGGGTAGAAACTGCTATAATTTTTATTGTTTTGTCAAATCCTTTTCTAAATTAGATTAGTTAATTATATTAATTCACTCTTCTCCCCCGCTTCCCTCGGTTCATGCATTATACTCCAGTATGATCATTAAGTTCCTCCTATATTTTATTGAATATCTTAAATATATTCATCTCTTAAATATCTTTAAATATTTTTAGCATAGAAACTTAAGATAAAATAGCTTTCAAATAATTTGGTTATCATTTTATCTTTTAAACAGCAAGGTTGTTTTGTGTTTATGTTAAGATAGACATCCTTCAAATTATGTAAAATCAATCTGTACATTCTAAAATAGTTCAACAAATTACTTGGTTTCAAAATGTTGACATGCATTTAACCTTATAAACATCTGCCCCTACTTTATATCTAGACACTGATGACTGTCAAAAAAGAGTTGGCCTCTGCATCAAATATACCATCATGATTTTGTTCACTGCATACTCTTATTTTCTGTCTTTTTGTACAGTTTGAAGACAGTGAAGAAGACTTTGATTCTAGATTTGATACAGATGATGAACTCTCTTATAGAAGAGACTCAGTCTATAGCTGTGTCAGCCTGCCATACTTCCACAGCTTTCTGTACATGAAAGGTATGTTTCAATGTCACACAGATTCTGGTTTTAAATAGAACAATAGATTGGTAATAAAAGAATTCAGATTTCCTTTTGACTGTGCAGGTCTCACAACAGAGACAATCAGACAGCAATCTTCTTTTCCCATAATGGTGGCAATGAGACTGTTTGCCTGCTGCTACCCAGAGCTGGGATGGTGATATACCTGCATATATAGAACATATAGTTTACCATTCTCAATTCTGCCTTTTCCCTATGGGGATGTTCAGGATGGTGATTTCTAGTCTTCCACCCACATGTCAGTATTGGTATTATTCTGTCTTTCATCTTTATATCTCTGAGACAGAGGGGGAGACACACACACACACAAGCACACCATTGTATTTTATGGAGGCCAGGTGCATTGATTGTTAGCATTTTCCTTTCATAGGTGGACAGAGAAAGAACAGAGATGGGTGTGGCAGCTGTGGGTAGTAGAAAAGGCACATCCTGATTACTTAAATGGCTTGCCACACCCCATATCAGTCAGCCTTTGTGTTGCCTTGGTGGGATTTTTGGTCCTAAAGATGCTTTACAGTTTTTTGTTCTCACTGTTAAGAAATTGTGAAGTTATTTTACTCACATTTTCTTTACCTTGACTGTTTGCTGCAATGTGGGAGGGGCATTTGCAGTGATCACCAGCATTCTCTTTTGTCTCTTAAGTAAACAGAGGTAGAACAGAAAAGTGTTTGGCTTATATAAAAACCATGTTCAAAATCCTTTTGGAAAATGTACTAAAGGGGCTATCAAAAGTGAGATGAATTCCTCCTTGCACTGCCCACAGACACAGTGGGAGGCAGGGGGTGGGGAATGGAGCCTGGGAGAGAAGATCTAAATGAACTAGGAAGAAGAGACAATATGGAAAGAAACTTTAGACTTAGGCCCAATAAGAGTATAGCTCTTAGGAATTGAATTATAATGAAACTGTCATCAAATTAAAAGATAAATTGTTCGGTCCTTTAGTTAAGTCCACCTCTTTATGACCCCATTTGGGGTTTTCTTGGCAAAGATACTGGAGTAGTTTGCCATTTCCTTCTCCAGCTCATTTTACAGATATGGAAACTGTAGCAAATAGGGTTAAGTGACTTGCCCAGGGTCACTGGGCTAGTATGTGACATAAGGTCAGATTTGAACTCAAGAAGATGAATCTTTATGATTCCAGGCCTGACGCTCTTTCTACTGGGTCTCCTAGCTGCCCTTAAAAGATAAAAGTAAGTTTAAATGTAACTTCAGTTACATTGCAGAAGAATTGGTCCCTATATCAGTCTAATTTTCCAACCAGGCCATAATGTTTTAAAGTGTTTAGTCATTTCTTTAAAAGAGAAAACTCATCGTTTATTAATTTCTCTTGTCTATCTGTTGTTCTGCTTCCTCTACTCGTTTTCTGTACTTCTTATTTTTCTCTCATTCCCTTTCCTGCTTTTTATTCCTTTTCTTTTCTCTTATCTCCTTTCCCATTCATTATTGATTTTGTTCTCTCTTTTTCTTCTTTCCCTTTTTTTTCTCCTTTTCACTCATTGTTCATCTTCTTTCCTTCTCTTTTGCTTTTTTCATCTCTTCCCTTCATTTTTCTCTTTACTTCTGTTAGCCACTTCCCCCTTTTCTCCTTTATCTGCCTCTTTCCTAATTCTTTGCTGTCTCTTTTTAATTCTTTTCTTTGATTATATTTCCTTTATTCATCTTCATTTTAGCTCTATCACTTCAGTCAAGTACACGCTCTTCAAAGTCTTTCATTCCTGTCTTCATCCCATCACACAGCATGGGCACAACCAACCCCCTACAAGATTTGATTCAAGGAGTTACCTTCTTATCCCTCACAATCCTTGTATCATATGTTATTGAAAATTTAGAACTTTAGAGGTGTGTCATAGAATGAAAAAATTGGGAAACTCTGCTAACCAACTGACCTAATAAGGCACAAGCTACCTGAAGAACAACTATAATTAAAAATGACCAACAGTATTATAGCAAGCCTAGAAGATCCTTGTTAGGGTTCTATAGTATTCTAAAAGCACATGAAGATTTTCTGGGTATGGTTCTGAGTATTGTTTTACCAAATGGTATCAGCATGGCATGCGGCTTCTATGTGTTTGTTAATGAGATAGATATCTCATGAACTTAACTATTTGTATTGCATTATGTTTAGTCAGGCTAAACTAATTGGAAATAGAGAAAACACAAGATAAATAAAGCATTGTAACAGTGCTCCAGAGAAGAACACTTGGAAGACTGATCTTCTTTCACAGTGAGGCAAAGGGATACTGCTGTAGTTGTGTTGATTCTTAAAAGAGAGATGCAGGAAAAAAAGGTTTTAAAAGAAGAGTTGATAACGAAAGCAGAGTGCTGCAATCTTAGCTTCTTTTGTCACTTAATTTTATCAGCAAAATAACCCATCAAACATGTGTGCAATTAGGAAAATAATAGCTTCACCTTTGTTTTATGGGAGATCGGTCACATTCCATGGACTTATAAGTACCAAGAGAAAGGTTTGGTTCAGAGATGGTAAATACATCAACATCATATGATGAGCCAATAATTCAGTGTTATTACTCAGCCTAAAAGCTAGTTTCTGTTTCACTTAGGAAGAAGTTTTATTCACTTTTAAGTTTTATGTTAGATCAGACTCTGTTAATAAAATGATAGATTTTATTATCAGTCTTAATGCAGCTGCTTTTGAATCTACTTTTGAGAAATCTGTTCATTCCACAAGTAGAAATGAATTTGATATTTATTTCTAATACCACTTATTTGTTTTTGGTAGGAAACAGTTCTCTAGCTTGGTACATACATAGATTCCTGTTTCAGGCAAGCACAAAATGCTTTTGGTTTAGTTGCCATCTGAGCAGCATCTACCCATAGTTATCACCCAAGCTCAACTGGGCGACACTCTGCCTTCCCCTACTCCAGTATAGAATTCTTTCTTTCTTTCTTTCTTTCTTTCTTTCTTTCTTTCTTTCTTTCTTTCTTTCTTTCTTTCTTTCTTTCTTTCTTTCTTTCTTTCTTTCTTTCTTTCTTTCTTT
>NW_027186349.1:9156623-9208623 GCF_028583685.1 Petaurus breviceps papuanus
TTTCTTTCTTTCTTTCTTTCTTTCTTTCTTTCTTTCTTTCTTTCTTTTTCAAAGAAGGAATGTTAAAGAAATATATTAAAAAATGGCTATTTGTTTATGTTACAATGAGCAAACAAGTAGTTAATTAGCAAAAGGGAAATACAAAGGTTAGTAACATTATGATTCTAAGTTTTATGTGTATTTTGTACTTTAAATGTTTACATTTTAATCTTAACATTACCAGTTAACCTTCATTACCAGAAATTCAAATGTGGCTATCTTATACTTTGCAAATGGAAAGTTCTTCAGTGCATTGAATAAAATCAATCAAGAAAACTGGCCATAAAACTCTTACCCTTGTTCTTGCTTGAAGAATCTATAGGACTGAGATAGAATTATCTCTTTAGGATAGATGTTACAATATTTTTGTGTTGTTGACTCAGTTAAACAAGCATTTATTTGTAAAGCTCCTGCCCTGTGCTAGGCCCTTTGGATAAAGAAGCAAAAAAATAAAACATTATGTATGCAAAGGGCTTTACAAATATTAAATTGCTGTGTAAATATAAATCTGAAAGAAGTTTCAGCTAATTTATCTTAGCTCCATATTTTATTCCCGACTATCCAAACTATAATTGAGTTCTAAGTAGCATCAATACTAATTAAATCTGCCCTTGGATTTTGCTAAAAGCCATGTTTTGCAACGTAAGTCATTTACCTAATAAATTAGAAGAATTTTCTGAGGGTAGCATTTGTCCTTTTTCAAAGATAAACAGATTTACAGATGTATGTTTTGTTTATATAAGAGATTTTTTTACTAAATTTCAACATTGATTCCAACTTTCTCAGAAAGTAATTTTTTTCAAGAAGAAAGCAGGGAGGGCATCTGAAAAATGTCTTTAAAGCTGTCTTTCCAGGGACAATTCATTAAATCTGTGGAGATTTGCACTAAGAATGAACTAATGCAAAAATCCATGCTGCCTTTAAAGATTTTTCTTAAGTATGGAACAGTTTCTCTGACAGAATTCAACTCTTCTTTCACGTTATTCTGTGTGTATAGCTAGGTACATAGGGCAGGTAGAGTAGCTGTGTGGTACAGTGGATGGAATGTTGGGCCTAGAGTCAGGAAGACTCATCTTTCTGAGTTCAAAACTAGCTGCAGACACTTACTGGACTGTTAGACCCTGGACAAGTCACTTAAGCTTGTTTGTCTCAGTTTTCACATCTATAAAATGAACTAGAGAAAGAAAAATCAAAGCACTCCAGTATCTTTGCCAAGAAAATCCCTAATGGGCTCATGAAGAGTTATACACGACTGAAAAGCACTGAACATCATTCTCGTCCTCACTTAAGAGAGGAAAGAGAGATTCCAGAGGTCCCACTGTATAGACTTAACATATACCAGAACAGTCTGAGTTCTCCAGAAATCCTGGTATCCTGTGGTTACATAATCTGAAATTGAACTCAATACCATTTTTTGATTGCCCATTCCTAAGCTATTATTTGATTCACCACAGATTTGTTTAAGGAAGAGTTATGTATATGATTTTTTAAAAAAAGAAAAGACTTCAATTGCAACAAGAACCTCTTATTATTTTTAAAGCACAGCCTAGTATGTTTACAATCCAGGTTTATTTTATTCTTATTTTTTCTTAACTTATCTCTGGCCCTTTTGGAGAACAGGTGGCTTAATGAACTCATGGAAACGTCGATGGTGTGTCCTAAAGGATGAGACCTTTTTGTGGTTCCGTTCTAAGCAAGAGGCCCTTAAACAAGGCTGGCTGCACAAAAAAGGTGGCGGATCATCCACACTCTCCAGGAGGAACTGGAAGAAGCGCTGGTTTGTTCTCCGGCAATCGAAACTGATGTACTTTGAAAATGACAGCGAGGAAAAGTTAAAAGGCACAGTTGAAGTCCGGACAGCCAAGTATGTTATTGAACGTACTTTTTTCATGAACCATTGCTAAGTTATGTAAGCCATTATTGATGAGTACAGTCTTTTATTTTTTTTTTCCCTTAAGTTCTTAGGCAATTGTACATGGTGGGCATCAAGTAAATAGTAATAACAGTCGCATTCTCTGATATGCATGTGATTCTGATTTTTAATATTCTTCTAAGTCTTATAAAATTCTCAAAGAAACTTGGGCATGATTTCTTAAACTGAACTTACTGCAGTGGACTAGATCTTTATTTAAGGGCTCCTGCTGTTCTCTTTAGCCCATTATACTTCCATGGATAGCCGTAGAAGGCAGATATCATCTGTGAATAACTATATTTAATAGCCTTTTTGTAGTCACAATTAGCCATTTGGCTCTCATTTAAAAGACAAAGGCTAGCCAGTTGGACTCCTAATTAGCCAATTGGAAGCACAATTAGTTGCACTCTGAAATAATGGTTTGAATAAGTGGAACAGTTGGTTGAGGTTCCTTTTAACAATTTCACCCTTCAGCATATAACTTTCAGAGTCTCCTGACTGCCAAAAGCCAGACTGCTAATTGCCGGATTGAGGGGGAACTTGACAACCTGGAGACGTTTTCAGAATAAATCCATTTTCTTCCTCTGCTTCCCATATGAGATCAGAGTTGTCCTTTGACTCCCTCACCACCTTGTTATATCACCATCTATTTTTCTCCCTGAAGGGGAGAGAAGTGGAGCCCCTATTTCTACCACAAGGAAATGCTGCTTCCCAAGGAAAGGTTTTACAGATGGAAGCAAGATTTTCCTTTAGCCAACCATTTAATAAGTTCTAGCTTTAGTAAGAATAGGTTGCCTGGGGTACAGCAAGGTTCAGCCTACTTGAAAAAAAATTGTCTCCAGCCTTGCTTGATATCTGAAAATCCCACCATTAAAGTTACTCCTTCAGATAAAGTCATTGCTTCCAAAAGGCCTCTATTGAAATGCATACATGGTTATCTAGACAGAGTAACCAGTGTCTATTAACTCATCAGGTTTTTTTGTTTTGTTTTGTTGGGGATTTTTTTTAGATTTTTCTTTTTGCTTTTTTGGAGGGAGGAAGGTAGGGCAATTGGGGTTAAGTGACTTGCCCAAGGTCACAAAGTTAGTATTTTTGTATTAAGAGTCTGAAGCGGATTTGAACTCAGATCCTCCTGATTCCAGAGCCAATGCTCTATTCACTACGCCACCTAGCCGCCCCCTTATCAGGTTTTTTTTTTTTATCATGATCTTATTTATTAGCAATTTGTCAAATAGATAGCTCAGTCCTAAGGAATGAAGTATAGAAAGCTAAGTGTTTCAGCAGAGGGTAAGTATCACAAGAAAAGAGCCTCTCCACTTGAGGGGAACCTAAGTAACCAAGGAAGTAGTGACTGAAAAGAGAGATGGAAAGAAACCAGAGACAATTTACACCAACTTCCCAGTTTTGCTTAGGACCTGCCCGTGACTGATTTTGTAGTTGTACCCTGAAGCAGCTTGACGTTGTATCTAAGGACTGGATTTGGAGCAAAACCCAAGTTTGACTCCTGTCTCAGACACTTAATAGCTTTGTGATTTGGGGCAAGTCACTTATACTCTATCAAGCTCAGTTGTCCCATCTGTAAAATGGTAATAATAATAGACCGTACCTCAGAGGGTGGTTGTAAAGATCATATGAGATCATATATGTAAAGCATTTTATAAGTCTTAAAGTGCTGTAATGTTAACTACTGCTGTTATTGCTACTGTTCCTACTACTATTACCACCTCTATCATCTTTACAGCCTCTTGCTAAGGTATATGTCCTTATTAAGCATGGAGTAGTATTGTGTTCTTTGGTAGGGGGTCTTAAGGCAGTATAAAAAATTTTGCTGCCTTATTATAGCTCCAAATCCTCAACAACAACACCTACACCTTCCATAGGAGCAGAATGGAATTATATATATATATATGTCTTTCACTCACTGTATTAGAAACAAATCAGTACCTAAAAATCATCATTGTATATAGCATAGTATGAATTGTGTGTTTGTCATTTTTACTTGTAAGATGTCAGAAATAAACATGACTAAACATAAAATCTCTCTTGAAATTATCATTTCCAACTAATTTCCTAAATTACCTTTTATTAAATATTATTAAGATTGCAATGCTACTGGTTTAAAATCAATTATATTTTCCATTTCAGAGAGATCATAGATAACACCAGCAAAGAGAATGGAATAGACATTATTATGGCTGACAGAGTGTTCCACCTAATTGCTGAATCCCCAGAAGATGCCAGGTGAGAGTCTGAATTATTGCTTTGTTTCTATGAAATCCCTGTTTATTTGGAATCATTGGTATCATATAGATTACTTTTTCTAATGGTCATATAAAAGTGTGTTTAGTTGAGTGAATATTTAACTGGACTTAAGGAAAATGAACACTTTGAGACAAAAGACATGAATCTTCATGTCTGGGAAAACCCTTGCTGGGCAGAGGCGTGCAGGAAAGCGGTCTCTACCCACTCTGTATCTTGATATGGAGCCAGGGGGCAGCTTTGATTTGTTTCCAAATGGGGAAGATAAGGATTACTGTAAAAGGACATTTAACTTACTTACACAGTACATATAAATTATGATAAATATGGGGAATTTTAGCATCTTGTTTTCATGTTAATGCAGCAGTATAGAAAAGATGAGAAAGTAGGTTGTTGTTTGTAATGTAGTGCAAGGACCACAGTAGTAGAAAACCTTCTCACTTAGACTTTTGAAAGGCAGAAGTCTAGACTCC
This sequence comes from Petaurus breviceps papuanus, assembly GCF_028583685.1. Taxonomy (NCBI): domain Eukaryota; kingdom Metazoa; phylum Chordata; class Mammalia; order Diprotodontia; family Petauridae; genus Petaurus; species Petaurus breviceps. Next base: position 9,161,307 of record NW_027186349.1, read on the forward strand.
ACCACTGACTGACTTAGCACATGCCAGCAGGGTCAACCTGGTGTTCATGAACGTGGTTTTTCCGTTATACTTTTTATAATTATATATCACAATAACTGGTTTCCTTAGTAATATAGTGTCTTTTATTTTGTGCATTTTAAAGCATTCTGAACCTATATTTAATTGCATGCCACCATGGCGGGGAGGGGGCAAAAATTTGAAACTCAAGGGATTGTGGAACTGAATGTTGTAAACTAAAAGTAAACAAATAATTTTTTTAAAAAACATTCTGAGTTAGGGATCCATAAGCTTGACCAGACTGCCAAAGGGGTCCATGACACAGAAAAACTCCTGCCATCCTCAAAGACTTCTGTTCTTCATTTACCTCTTCCTACTTAACCAGCAAGATAATCTCTATGAAAGAGCTTTAAATATTTAAAAATAAAGGCTTTCTGAAGGCAAAGAATGAGGCAGTATGATTGCTGCTGTTTAGGAGTGAATTGTCCTATCCTTTCATGCTGTTTTCTGAATTGCATTAGAAGCAACTATGATCCTGGATAGTAAAGGTCCCAAAACTTTTTACTTATAATTCTCAAGTATAACGTCTTCTGGCCTACATTTTTTCTCCCCTTTGCTTGAAAATGATTTCAGTAAGTGTGACAAGTTCTCAGGGCCTCACCCTACCTACCACTTGCCCTTTTAAAAAAATCTTGAGTTGACATAGCACCATGGCAGCAGCAGTAAGGGAAAAGACAGCAGGGGAAAAAATCTTCCCATGGGAATAGACTCTAACTTCAGTTAGATCCATAAATTATACATAAAATAGAAAAGCAAACAAACTTGGAATTATGGTCCTATAATTCCATTTCATGGCCCTGGAGACTGCATGTGGTTTCTTGTGGATAACAAAAATGACCACAACTTCTCAGTGGAATTATAGCCCCTACCCTTGGCAGCTCTTCCTTGTTTGCTTTGTACCATATTGAATCAGCTAAATTTAACCTTGTGGGTATTTCATCCAAGTGCTTCCTTTCTTCCACTGACCGGTGCATAGAATAGTTGTTGTTCAGCACTTTTCAAGTCCCAAATTATATTTGATTAGGAGGAAGAAATGTGGGTAATTTGAACAGTGTCTTGTCTAAAGACTATGAAAGAACAATATGTTCCTTTGTCATCTCACATATTTAAAAATATTCATCTAGTTGCTTAAAACTGAAATACCTATATGCTTTCCTACATACATGTAGAAGCATTTGGAGCTTCGCAAATCAGTTATTTTGAAATTTTGTCTCTTGGTTAGATTCATTGAGCTAATTATTGTTAAGAGTTTATGTCTTTCAAGACTTTATGCTCTTGGTAATCTTTCCTTTAGGAAATATTGATAAAGATGCTTATATTTCATTCTTTTTGTATGTGTATATGGCTAGTATTTCTCATTTATTTACATATTTGTTGGTATTTTTATATACATATATGAATTTATCTCCCAGGAAGAAATATAATTTACTCCCTTAAACTCTTTTGGCACTGACTATATCACTTGGGTGGCACTGCCCATTTGTTGACTTGTTTTGTCAATATCTTCTCTTTTTGTCCTTCTTCCTACACCCCCCCCAAAAAAAAAAATTAAACTAGATAATGTTTTGGAAAAGGGTCCCTGTCTTTATATCCATTTTTTAGTTTGGTTTTAATATACTGATACCTTTTGTCTTGACACAACAGATAATTTCTACCGAGTACCTTTAATTACCCTGCAGCCTCTTACCTAATGGCACAAAGTAATTGTAAGGCACTTAAAAAATAATTATTCACATAGTTCAGATACTTTTTTCCTTTTCTGCTGTACTGTAAAAGGGCAGAAGGAAAGGCTTATGCTTCTTTCATTTTTTGCTTTTGATGATAATTTAAGTGGAAAAACATTTTAAAATTGAACCTGGATATAAGGAACTTTTGTGTTATAACATGATATAAGGGATGTGCTTTCTGACTCAATAACTTTACATTTCTAGCTCTGTTATGGAAATGTAGTTTGACTCACTTGACTAGAAACATGTCATATGATGGTAACTCATGGCCTGGGAAGGAGAGAGAGAGAGAGACAGAGAGACAGAGACAGAGAGACAGAGAGAGACAGAGAGAGAGTATGTGTGTGTGATAACAATTTTGCTAAATAGCTCTCCTGAAATAATATTTCTGAACATTTAAAAGATGCTGTTTCCCCATTCCTTCCTTACATATTACACAAATAACCATTTATGTTGCCAGTTCTTTTTATACTCATTTAAAAAAAACAATCCAGTAAATGTATTTGATAAAAGAATTTTCAGTAGAATGACTGACAGATGTTTTACCAAGTTTACTACATTATGTAGCATCATCATAGGTATTGTTTTTTCTATAAGTGTATTTCTTGCTGTATTAAATAATCTTGGAGGGGGGCTCTCTTAGCCTCCCACAGTTGTTGCTGTGGGGGCCTAAAAACAATTGATTATGATGATAATTGCTCCTGAGCAAGCCAAAAAACATAAGTTGCCACTTGTGATTTTCTGTGTAACATAATCACGTAGAAATCAGAGGTCCCTTCCAAAAGGTTACTTCTAGGCCAGCCTTTTTTTTTTTAATTCAGGGTTTTACCTTTCTTTTTAAAAAATGACACCCACTCTTTCCTTCTTACAGTCACTGGTTCAGTGTGCTGAGTCAAGTTCATGCATCCACAGACCAGGAGATTCGGGAAATGCATGATGAGCAAGCAAATCCACAAAATGCAGTGGTGAGTGAAAGGTTTCCTTAGCAGCTAACATAGGTTGAGGAAGTTAGGAGTACTAAGTAATCAAGCTAGGGAGGAAATAAAAGAAACTAAGAATAGTATCTTTTATGTAGTGAACATGAAGGGCTAATAACATGACACAAAGATGGTAAAACTCCTTTATCAGTATCTTTAGTGATGGACCCGTAACTCTAGCAGGTGATAAGTAGAACTGAAGGCCAGAAAATCATTTAGAAGAAAAAAGACAGAATGAACCAGAAAAACATGTAACAGCTTTTTTTTTTCCAGAGACGCTGGACTTAAGACCTTTATCCCTATGTCTGAAATCAATGCTAATCCATTAGCCTTTTTTTTTCTTTTTTTTTTGCTTTTTGGAGAGGGGAAGGTAGGGCAATTGGGGTTAAGTGACTTGCCCAAGGTCACACCACTAGTTTTGTGTTAAGTGTTTGAGGCCAAATTTGAACCTGGTGCTCTATTCACTGTGCTACCTAGCCACCCTCATTATTTTTGACTATTCGTAAAGGAAACCTGCAGTTTAAGCTAATCAGGAAGTTCCCCTTCATCAGCATGACTAGATTGCAAGGATGAGCTTCAAAAAGTTTCAGAATTTCTTTCCCTGGGGAAGAGGACTTTCACTCTGGGTTTACTTCTGAACAGAGGTTATGACTGATTTCTGAAGATGAAAATGCCTCTTGAATGGGAGATCTTTTTATTTTTTAGTTAACAAAGGATAAAGGGAAATCTTTCTAAAGTTTTTGCTAAGAGCCATATGATTTCAAATATACAAACTACTGTAGGTACTTGTAATAGTAATGTCATTACATTACAGTAGGGTAGAAAGGAAATCTTGGGGAGCAGACCGCCAGCATTTGACTTGGTCTTTAAAGGATAGACCAGAATGGGGAGACAAAGCTTAGCAAGGCCACAAGATACATTGCCAGTCTCTTCATTAATTCATCCTCTGTCTGCAGAAGAGTCCTAGGACCCCTGAAAACATTAGCAAAACCCTCTCCCAGGATTTCTGTAAACATACAACAAGAAAATCCTTCTTCAGGGCTTCAGAACCAACAGAAAGGTTCCCAGACTCCTGCAACAACAGCACTGTCCTTCACCAGTGGACAGTATTCACTCTCTGTCTGCAGGACAGTCTCAGTAGCTCTGAACCAACAGAAAGGTTCCCAGACCCCTGCAACAACAGCACTGTCGTCCTTCACCAGTGGACAGTATTCACTCTCTGTCTGCAGGACAGTCTCAGTAGCTCTTAACCAACAGCTAGGTTCCAGGACTTCTTCAACAACAGGACTGTCTTTCACCAGTGGACAAATCTGGCAAAACAACATCAAAACAGACAGACAAAGTACCAGCAAAACAGCCATGTCTCCTCAGTCCTTGGCAGGTCTCAAAAGTCCAGGGCAATTCAAAGTGGCCCTCAGTAATCCTCTCAGTCTCTCTCTGCCTCCACGAGGGTGCTGCTTCCAAAAAGTTCTTCTGCCTCTCTCCTGTCTCTCCAAATCTACGTCACCAACTCCTCCCAGTTCAGCACTCTCTTTTCACGGCAACAAGTCCATCCCACAGGTGGGATTAACAGGCTCTGGGTTTTAACACAATCAAACCAAAAACCAAGCCAATACAGGGGAATCTTTAAATGCCATTACTATTACAGTACTTTAATTTTAGTTTTCCTGACTGATTCCCTCTCTCATACTCCCTTGCAGGGCACTTTGGACGTGGGATTGATTGATTCTGTGTGTGCTTCTGACAACCCAGATAGGTAATTTCAACTACTATCTTTTTTTTAATCTTATTTTCATAAAATCTTAATAAATTTGAAAACATACTTTCCTTTTTCCTGTCTTAGTTTTTCCCCATATATGACCAGTTTTTCTTCTCACTCAGTGATGAAATAAGGTCAGTAAATTGTCAGTATATAGTACATGTCATATACAAGGTCAGTATATAGTACATGTGACTTGCCTGAAAACAAAAAGGTCTAAAGAGTAATTTCCTGGGGTCCAGAACAATAATGGGCTGCCCTTCTTTTGAATTTCCATGTTCACAAAGCATGTTCCTCACAATAACCTTGTGAGATCAGTAGCATAAATATTCTTATCTCAGTCCTACAGGTGAAGAAACTGAGATGTAGAGATGATCTGGTTTGTCCGTTGTTACAGTGAGCTAGGACTCAAAACTCAGACTTGCCTCTGAGCCACTGTTCTGCCCACTGCTTCCTTTCTTGTGTCATTAGGCAGTAATCTTCTGTGATTCACAGGAAAACACTAGGGAAGGAGCAATCTAAAAAGAGATTTTCAATATCATGCAAGTAAAATAATCTCCATTTGGGCATGAGTAAAATTGAATTTGGATTTTTAAATCACTGAAAACCACTGTGGAAGAAATAAGTGCTTTAAATTTCCCTGACCCACCTTTCCATCTACGCTGGCCTTAAACAATAAGTTTTTAAAAACTTTTCTGAACAAATAGGTTTATATAAAGTGAGACATCAGCCTCTATATTTTTCTAGTCCCCTTAAAGAAAAAAAGTTTCTTTGGAATAAATAACATTCTTTGTGTAATTGAAATCAACTCCAAAGTACTCTTTAGAGGAGATACTCTGGGTTTTTACATTATGGTCATTTTTTTCCCTACTGCCTAGAAATTTTCTTTTAGGGTACTGTAGCAGCAAACACCCTAGCATACCCAGGATGGCTGCTAGCACAGGTTCCTAGATCTGCTTTTCTAAAGGAAAGCAACTCAAAAAGGGTATTAATCAAACATATATGTCATTTACCTAGTTCAGGGGGAAAAGTCAGCACCTTGAACTTCAGAGAATACAGACAGAAGTTACAAGAGAAAATAACATAGTTCATCAGACAGGGCTTCTAGCTGTCTGACCATTACATCCATACCTCTAGTTAGTCACCAGAGAGAAAAGCACCAATATCTGGGTTTTCAAAGTCAGGGGGCTCAACAGCTGCCCAGATTCTCATCTGGCCAAATCATACAACTCTTCCCAAAGTGAGCCCCAAAGCAAAACCTTGCATCAGAGGTATAGATTGCCCTCTCCAGGGTCAGAGAACATCACAAGACTCCCACCACAGACTCTAGGCGAGCACATGCAGCCTATTAGGGGCAGAGTAACTTTCAAATCAGGAAAGGCCCTCAAGTTCAACTTAGGCTTACTAAGGGGCAGGGAAGATCTTCAAATTTATATTACCATTACAGGTACATAGATAAAATTTCAGGAAATAAAACTATTAAAAAAATAAGATAAAATGAAATTATTTTTTCTAAGAACATATCTTTAATTAGAATTTATTTTATAATTTATTACCAACCAAGATGTTTTTAGAGGGCTTTAAGAATTACATTGGAATGCCCTCTTTGAGATGTGAGGACTGGCATCGTGGCAGCCTTCAACATGGGGGCTTCCTCTCCTCATCCAGCCTTGTCCCCCACTCACTGCTCCCCCACTAAAATCCTTATGCCCAGGCTATCCATCACAGTTTTCTCAACCATTTTGTATGTTTGCTCATTGTGGAATGTTCCCCTCCTCCTGTCCTCAGATCACGTTCAGGATAGGGAGCTCGGGGTTGAAGAAATTCCTTCTACCAGCAAAGATCCCTTTTCTGTAGCTCATTCCCTTAGAGTGTTGGCTTCAGCTTTGAGAAACTTACTCAGTCACCCAGCCTGTATGTGTCTTGAACACAGGACTTGAAACAAAGTTCTCTGGGCTTTGAGTTCCACTCTGTCCTCTACACCACACTGAATTTCAAGTCAAATTCAGTCAGCATTTATCAGGTATATGTTAAGCTATGTTCTGAGCATAGTGCTTAACATTGGGGAGATACCAAGATGAAATAAGACAGATCTTCCCTAGTGGGGTTTTTACACTCTAGTATTTTCATCTTTTCATGAAATCATCCCCATTGTTCCAGTTCATATTCTCCCCTTTAAACTTTTAGCATTTACTATATATATATATTTTTTTTAAAGCAATTGGGGTTAAGTAACTTGCCCAAGGTTACACGGCCAGTTATTTTGTGTGGGTGTTAAGTATCTGAGGCCGGAACTGATCCCGGGTCCTCCCGACTCCAGGCCGGCGCTCTTACTACGCCACCTAGCCGCCCCCATTTACTGTATTCTAATACAGTAGATCTGCTGTGCTTTTAAAAAATGTTATAGTTTTATAATTAAAGGAAGGGCCCTAACATAGTCCCTAGCGCTCCATAAAAACTAAATTGAATTTATAGACCTTAATGTATGATCTCATTTATTCAACAGATATTCACTGACCACTGACACTAGATGCACTGAGGCACTTTTCACTTAGGGAGGTTTCAGTCAATTATTTTAAACATTCAGGGTGTTTATTTGAACAAAGTGTTTTATTTTTTGAATACTAATCCAGATATTTCAAGCAATTTTTGTATTATAAATCTTATTTTGGAATCAATTCCCTTATTTCATATTTCTTCACTTTAAAAATTTGGAAATATCATGTTTCTTTCCCTTTTTGATGCTTTCTTAGCAGCAGCATTTTGCCACTAAGATACTAATCCTGCATGAGGAAATCAATAGTAATCAAAAGTAAATTGTAAAAAGAGTTTTTAAAAAATTGTAAAAAAGTAAATTGAAAAAAAAAGGAATTGTATATTTCAGTAATTTAGTAGTCATGGAGTATATTTAGGATATACACAACACAGCATCTCATTTTCTACTTCTCTAGACACTGCTGTCTTTAAAGCAATAACTGTCTTCTTAATGAAAATATATAAACTGCTTGAATCCAGACTCATTTGCTGGCATAATGGACAGATTCTGAGACTGTCAGTAGTAATATAGGCCTATAGGAGTCAAAATACCCCAAACAGAAAAGAACAGGAGAAGCAGGCTGTCTGTCATTGTGTCCCTTCTTACTGGTCCTCCTCCCAGTGCTAATATGAAATATACCTGGTAGAATGCTTTGAAGAGACACTGAGCCATTTCAGTTTCTTAACTTTTTCCTGTAACATTGCTAATCCACAATAATATAACTTAGTAGAAGCTGAGAAAAAGTTGACTCTGGAAAATCATCATTTCCTCCCCAAAAGTCACTTTATTTAGCTTTCCCAGAACTAACCAAGGTTTCATTTGGAAAATTTTGCATTGAAAAGTGTTTTCCCTTCCCAGAACCTTCAGAATGTGTTGCTCTAAGTGTAAAGGTTAATCAGGCTTAAAATAAATGCTCCAGAAGTGAGCAGTGTTTCCTTTAATATAAAATACAAATAGCACAGTAATGTTTATGCCTATGATTAGTAAGCCAGGAAAGAGTCATCTTAGTTGTGGTTCAAACAAAGGTTATGTTGACACTTGAGCTAATAGATTTTTCCACTTTCTCTTCCCTGAGCACAGGCCTAATTCATTTGTGATCATCACTGCTAACCGAGTTCTTCACTGCAATGCCGACACACCAGAGGAGATGCACCACTGGATAACTTTGCTGCAGAGATCTAAAGGAGATACCCGAGTTGAGGGGCAAGAATTTATTGTGAGAGGTAATGATCATGGATTGCAAAAATTTTTCCCAAAGCACCATGTGCATTGTAAGAGTATTCTTTAATACTAATGTTTTGATGTGACACTGTTTAAAAGTTAATTTGACACTCATTTTATTATGTCTTTTAAAAGTTATTAACAAAAAAGTAATTTTAAACCATAAAATAGGAATGTGACTATGTGTGAATATCACCTTACTTGTACTTAATGTATTTTGTATGATTGTAAAGGCCTTTAATTCTCACTACATAAATAATTTTTTTCTTACAAGGATGGTTACACAAGGAGGTAAAAAACAGCCCCAAGGTATCTTCACTCAAGCTGAAAAAGCGTTGGTTTGTTCTAACACACAACTCCTTGGACTATTACAAAAGCTCAGAGAAGAATGCTCTGAAACTGGGCACCCTGGTCCTGAATAGTCTCTGTTCTGTTGTCCCACCTGATGAAAAAATCTTCAAAGAAACAGGTAACTGGTTCATTTACATTTTGACCTCTCATTAAAACTATCATGACTATAAATAGGATTCAAAATACATATATATAAATAAATCTGAAATACATTTGATTTGTCTTTGTTTTTGATTTGTCTGAGCTGTGGAAAAGTTCACAATGAATGGAGTTCAGTGAAGTAAGGGCAGGAAAAAGAGCAGATGAGGTTTTTGTGAGATTTGAAAATTCTAAACACTCCCCATAAGCATCAGTTATGATTATTATGCCTGTTGATATATGCCCCTAGATGTATCTAATATGTAATTGATTTTAAGTTAACAGAGTGATGTGAAGAATGTGTGCTGTTTTGAGGCAAATCTTGGCAGTTTTTCTTTGGTTATACCATGCCTGGTAGGATGGGCTCAGTGTACATTCAGTTTCTTACATGTTATATTATGTAAGGAATACATGGCGTTCCATACGTTGCCGTGGCCATGTAATTATTTAATTACAGAATTGCAGTTAAGTCTTTTTTTTTCCACTAGAGAACTAAGGATACAACAAGTACTACCTGTCTTCAGGGATCCGTTGGTTGTAGGTGTTCTAGTTTTTAGTCAGAGGAGGAAAAATTGACATGGCAGAGTTTGCAGATTATCTTACAGATGCAGTGAGATTTCATCATCTCTGTTCTTGTGTTTATTCTTTCATCTTCATTAAAAATGTATGGCATTATAATCAGCAGTACATGGCAGCATGAAGCCAGTACAGCCCCTACTGTCAGTGAAGAGGAAGGTGCATCAGTGTATCCAGAAGAAACCTTTTCTGTTTCTAATAGATTGGGTTTGGGGAAGAGGGTTGGTAGCCTTTCTTGTTTTGTTCATTTTTAATTATTAGTCTTTTTTTCTTTTCATTCTTTTTGTCTTAAATTCAAGAGTACAGTTTTAAAGAGTGGGAAGGGAAGAGGAAAAAAAAGGCTTAAGGAGCATCCATACATACAAACTTTCCTGGCGTGTTCATTTATTTATTAAAGTGTGACTAAGGGAAAGGAATGAGAAATTGGAGGGAGTCTGTACTTGTTATATAAAGCCTACATCTAACAACCCAAGGGAAGAGTTGTCACAGTGTTCCCAAGAGCATCACTTTTAGAGGGAGGAGTAGGAGCCTTAATCACATTTGTGATGATGGCTTTCCCAAAAAAGTATTAACTCAAGGCAGACTCCTTGGTTCAGAGAGGTTTGTAATTTTGTGTTCACTGGTACTTCAGGCTATTGGAATGTCACTGTGTATGGAAGAAAGCACTGTTACCGACTCTACACCAAACTGCTCAACGAGGCCACCCGGTGGTCCAGCGCCATACAAAATGTGACTGAGACCAAAGCTCCAATTGACACTCCTACCCAGCAGCTGATCCAGGATATCAAGGTAAGACAACCGCACAGCAGGACTTTTGTTTATGTTCTTACTCAGTGGTATAAAGGCTCCAGAGCTACACTTGGTGCTCAGCTCCTGGTCTCTGACCAGAAACATTAGAATGGATGGATTGATTGAAGAAGAAAATGAAAATAATTTTTATCTGAATTTCCATCTTTCAGCTAACAGTCTATACACTTGAGACAAGATAGACTGCACATAGACTTGAATTAGTGTACTTTGGAGATTTGAACATTGAGAGCTATCAGAGGATGAGATCTGCTCTAACATGGTGTAAAATTTTCCACCATTATTCTGCAGGTGCTCGGTCTCTGGACTTCTCAAGGATGGAAGTCCACACTAGGTGTTGGAAAGGCCTTTTGTTTTCATCTGTTGCTCATCAGTTACACTTGTGTTCTGAAGTATCAGCCCTGGATCATAAAACACTACTGGTATTTCTTCCTAATTCAGTTCAGAACCTTTTGATCCATGGGCAGTTACTTAAAACTTGCAAAAATCCTTCTGTACTTCTGGGACCTATCAGGCCAGAAGCAAATTTTTGTAGTTGTATGGAGGCAAATTTTTTCTTCTAAAAGCCTAACATTTTTGTGAGGTCAGAAGGATGAAAGCACTACTATCCATGTTTCCCAGATGTGGAAATTTAGCCACTGAACAAAATTATAAGAGTGACTTAACGGGAACCTAGTGAGCTAACCTTGGGACTGGTCTCTTTATCAGCTTCTAAATCAGCCCATTCGTTCCAGTGGACCTAAAGAGGGTTAAGTAAAAGAATTTTCTACTATTATTCATATTTCACCTTCTTTTAGGCCAACCCTAAAGTAATAAAATGGTCCAAGAGTTTTTATGGCCAAAAAATTTTGGAAACATTCTGTGAAACTTTGTATAGTTATCTGTGGACTAAGCAATCCTGTTATTAGAACTTGTGATTTGCTAATGTAAATGGCAGTCATTATTTTTGAAGGTCTTTGACAAAGAGCAATGAAAGTCAAATGATCTCTTGAGTTTAATTTTAAATATTGATCCCCATTTATCTTTTTTTTTTCAGTAAATTTAGATTTTTAATGAAAGAAATTAAATAAAAACTTTCAATCTGAAATAATTTAAGAAACAGTGATGATTTTCATTCTATTTTACATCTTTCGATAAAAGGAATAACATTTGATAAAGCAATACTAATAGAAAAGTCTCCTAAAAACATTAAAATAACTGTGATATGGTGATTCATTGAATTTTTCTCCATATTTTAAAACCAAAGCAGTAAAAATAATTGGATTTCCATTGCTCCAAGTACAGTGTATTTTAGCAACATAACTACATGGTGAAAATACCTATGTAGTGGTCTGCCAGTATATTTTTATATTTTAGGAGGAAGGAAAATAAGTAATGTATGAATGTGAAACAGTATTTGGGGTAGAATTAAATTTTTAGTTGCTTGGGAACCATATTTTTGTTGAGTACATGTTTATTGATGACCTTTCTGTACATATTACAGTTTGGGAGAATGTCCAGTAAAAAAAATTAAGGAGCTAGGGAGGATTTATTTGAATAAAGAAATTGTGCATTTTTTAAAAAACATTGATTTAGTTAAATGGTTACTTACCAAATAATTTCTAAGTATATCAGTCCACTTTTAAAAGGGTACAAGTTCCTGGAAATGATGTTAGAAATGCTTTAGGGAATTATTTTCAAGTTAAAATTAAGGAAAATAGTTCCCTCACCAAAACTTCATATCGAGAATTCATTTTCCAAAGCAAATCATTTCTCTCTTTATGCTTTTAAATGTCAATTTCTTTACATCTGATTTTGTGACCATTCAAAGACTTTCTAAGCAATAAATGAATCCTCTTTTTAAAAAAAAAAAAAGGCCATACATTGTATTCTTTAGTGTGCTTCTTTGTAATAAAATACAAATAATTTTTATAATTAATTTTCTAAAAATATTTTTTAAGGAGAATTGCCTGAATTCTGATGTGGTAGAGCAAATTTACAAGAGAAACCCCATTCTGCGCTACACCCATCACCCATTGCACTCACCACTTCTACCCTTGCCATATGGGGACATAAATCTCAACTGTAAGTACAGGCTTAAATATAGACTGCTCAAAGACATTTTCTGTGTATGCTTAACTCTGACTTAAACACTTAATATGTGCCAGACCATGGGCTAAGTCCCAGGGACACAAAGGTAAGTAAAAACAGTCCCTGCTATCACGGAGTTCACAGGCTAATGGGGGGTATTACTGTACGCAAAGGAGATGCGCAGGATGAATTGGCAGTAATCAACAGAGGGATTAGGAAAGGCTTCCTGGCAAAGGTAGACTTGTAGCTGGGACTCGAAGGAAACCATTAGGCAGAAATGAGGAAGGAGAGCATTACTGTCCTAGAGAATTCCGATGAAAGCCCCCCGTTGTTAGATGTCATACCTTGTTCAAGGATCAGCAAGGAGACCAGATTCGATGATGAAAAGAAAACTGGGAATGTAAATTAAAAGGTATCAGACTTGTTTACGATACTTGCCTTATTAGAAATTATGATAATCCAAAAGAAACTAGATCCAGATCTTAAACTGAGTAAAATCTCATGGGGTCTTTAGATTCATATGATGCGGGGTATGGCAGCATGTTCAGCTGCTGTGTTGTTCCCGATGTCTGGGAATAAGGCACAGTATCACAAGAAATGTCTTTGTGGACTGACCAGTCCACTCTTCAGAACCAGCCTGGCATTTTTAGACTTTACTCAGATAGGACCATACTTATTTCTAGATTTAGAAATTTAGAAAGCACTCTGAAAGAAGAGGACAGGTTCACTTCTAAATAGCAGCAGTGATACTGCCTTATGCTGCATTCTTAAATAGTTCTTCAGAGATTTTCTCACTGGTTAACTAAGACAAGGTGGAAAAAGAACTGAGGTCTTGAGGTGTTGGCAGGAGTTCTTAACTTTTTTCGTGTCGTGGCTCCCTTTGGTGGTTTCGTGAAGGCTATGACCTCTCCTCAGAATAGTGTTAGTAGATGCATGAAGGACAGAATTACAAAAGAAACAAGCTACATTGAAATACAGTTGTCAAAAGTATTTTTTAAAAATAAGTTTACAAACCTCAGGTTAAGATTCCCAGTCCTAGACTAGGAATACACAAAAACTATTAAAAAGAGATTGAAGAAGTCACTACAGAGCCAAACACTAAATACAAGCTAATTCCTACTTGGTGACCTAGGTTAAATCATTTATCTTCCCTGGGCCTTAATTTCCATATTTTTAAAATGAAGGTGTTGACCTCTAAGATTCTTCCACCTCTTAATCTGTGATCCTATGATACTGTGAAAAATAGATGAATTACATAAAGCTATATGGTAACAGAGATCATAATTTTTATTTTTAAATCTAATCCACAGGTTATTTATCTTTAAGGGTTAAATCCACCTGAAATATTTATACTTATCATTTTTCCTAAAAAATAATCCAGCCTATTATCAGGATCATAGATTTGGAGCTAGAGAGGCCTTAAAAGACCATCTAGTCCAATTTCTCCATTTTATAGATGAGGAAATTTAGTCTTAGAGAAAGTAAGTGTCCTGCCTAAGGTAGTAATCACTCGGTTTTGAACCCTAGTCCCAGTCTATAAAATCAAATATGCTTTTCAGCACAGTTACCTTGCATAATTTGTCTGCTGCTCAATTTATATATTTACCCAAAACTTTAAAAAATTATTCCTATTTTTTGTTTTGTTTTCCTAGTGCTAAAAGACAAAGGCTATACAACTCTTCAGGATGAAGCAATCAAGATATTCAATTCCCTCCAGCAACTTGAGTCCATGTCAGATCCTATCCCTATCATTCAAGGCATCCTTCAGACTGGACATGACCTCCGACCTCTCCGAGATGAACTTTATTGCCAGCTTATCAAACAGACCAACAAAGTGCCCCACCCAGGCAGTGTTGGGAATCTGTACAGCTGGCAGATTCTGACTTGCCTTAGCTGTACCTTCCTGCCCAGTCGCGGGATTCTTAAGTATCTGAAGTTCCATTTGAAAAGGTAAAGGCAGAAAAAGTCTTATTTAGAATGGTTGGTGGGGGTCGGGACAGGGGAATGTTATTAAGTGCTTTTTCATTTTATCTCTGTTGTCCCATCCAAATAAGAGTTGAATGCAGGCATCATTTCCATTTATGCACTAATTTGTTTGAATTTAAAGAGATGGAAAGTCCTGAAAAAGATGCCTAAGCTCCCCTTTGCCAGGCTCTGAGGTTCCCCGAATGAATAATAAAAAAAAAAAGAAAGAAACCCACATTTACTGAGTACTTACCCTGTGCCAAGCAGTATGGTAAGTGCCTAGGATACAAAATGCCAAAATATATAAATATATGTCTGTCTCTCAAGGAGTCTACATTCTGATAAGGGAAAGTAACCTATATAAGGGATAGGTGGCCAGGGGAGAGGTGTTTTTTATTAGAAGTCACCGAGTTGGGGGGGCGGCTAGGTGGCACAGCGAATAGAGCACCGGCCCTGGAGTCAGGAGGACCTGAGTTCAAATATGGCCTCAGACACTTAACACACAAAAAACTAGCCGTGTGACCTTGAGCAAGTCACTTAACCCCAGTTGCCCTCCAAAAAAGCAAAAAAAAAAGTCACCAAGATGGTGAGTCAAATCCCTAAGCAGTTGGAGGAAAGTAAGAGTGTTCACGGCCCGAGGGCGAGAAGATGCAGATTGCAGAAGAACAGTCTGAGAAATACTTAAGTAATTTTTATACTCTTCTTTTCAGGCAACACATCATATCAATGAGTGTAGCCTGTACTTAGGCCACTTAATAAGAAAAATGAATTGACATTTCATATTCCACAGAGAAAAATCTGAATCATGTTTTTATTTACTTTATATTACTTTGGGTAAATGTTGTTTGGTTTGGTTTTGTTTTCCCCACAAGAGTGTTTGTGTTTGAAAGGAGAGCCTCAGGTGTTAAAGCATAAATACCATGCTTCAGAGGTGAGCTGGCAACAAAAAGTGTATTCCTTTACACATTTGGTCATTTTTCTTTTATTTAAACAAAAATCCATACAAAATAGGCATGTGCCACAAACAGTGGCCAGGGCCACTTAGTCACTATGCTGGCTTTGGTGGCCTCTGGAGGGCCTTTGGCTTATTAGATCTTAATTGAAGTCTCCAGGAACACACCGCCAATTCTTCCGTTAAGATTTTTCCTTAAAACTTGTAATTAAAGGCCAGTGTTTGTCTCCTAGGATACGAGAGCAGTTTCCAGGAACAGAAATGGAAAAGTATGCCACCTTCGTTTATGAATCTCTTAAGAAAACCAAATGCAGAGAGTTTGTGCCTTCCCGAGATGAAATAGAAGCCCTGATTAATAGGCAGGAAATGACATCTACTGTTTATTGCCATGGTGGAGGATCCTGCAAGATCACAATCAACTCTCACACCACAGCTGGAGAGGTGAGACATTCTTCTGTGCTGTTTCCCTATTTTACTATGTTATGTTAACATGTGTAAGTCTAAGGTATTAGATTGTCATACATCCACAGAAAATTCTCAGTTTAACAGATTTAGAAATGAGTGCCTGAAGTCAGCCATGTGCACACAAAAATAAAGTATTTATTAGAGATGGAGGGAGAAAACTATAAGGCCAACATAGAAAAAATGTCTCTCTGAAACTCTTGGCAAAATATGTTCTCAAAATTAGCCTGCCAAGTCAATAAGTAACTTAAGAGAGTTCGAATTATTGTGTTATCAAAGGAACCAAGTAGTACTGACACATTATACAATGAGACCCAGTTTCGTTATATCATATCTGCACAGAAATGTAAATATTTGTTTATCGTCTCAGTGACTACAGCTACAGAATGGGTGGGCTGATGACCAGATTTTTCACTTACTCTTAAAGTAAGCATGGGAGCAATATGAAATTCAGAACAGTTTTCAGCATACAGGAAATGTTCTGCAAGAAACTTCTGAAGTCACTACTAATACTCCTTAAAGTTAATAAATTTAGCAAGTAACAGACAGCCCTCCAGAGTCTCTCATTGAATTTGTAATCTTCCTGACTCCAGGCCCAGTGCTCTATCCATTGTGGCACCAGCTGCCTCAGAAGCGGAGGAAAAAAGGCAAGGAAGGCAAGAGGAAGGAAGAATTTAAGTCCTTACTATCTACTAAGCACTAGGGATACAAATTTAAAAGTAAAGACAATCCCATCTCTTAAGGAGCTTGCATTCTATAACATGGAATATGTCTAAGGAGAATTAACTTTGGTTTAGAAAGTTATAGGGATAGTGAATAGTGTCATAGTGGGAATAGATTGATTTACTTTTTCCAGGATTTGGTTTGATTGATTTGATTATAGTTTCAGAACTTAGAAAGCTAGGTGAGGAGTGGGGAGGGGGTGGTAAAATTCCTCAGAAGAAATGAAATGTCCTTCATAGTCAATAAAAGAGTGAGAAAAGCAATGCTGGAGTATAATCTCAAAAATGACAACAAGATATCTATTTGACTCCAAGGCAGACTGTTCAACATTACAGTAATACATGTCTTTGCTGCAACCACTGATGCCAAAGAGGCCAAAATTGATCAGTTCTGTGAAGACCTACCACATCTTCCAGAAATAACACCCAAAAAAAGATGTCATATTCATCATAGGGGATTAGTATGCTAAAGTAGGGGAAACCAAAAGATAATTAGAATAACAGGCAAGTTTTGCTTTGGAGTACAAAATCCAGCAGGGCAGAGAATAATACACCTTTGTCGAGATAACTCACTGATCATAACAAACAATTTTTTCAACAGCCCAAAAGGTGACCACACATGGACATTGCCAGGTGATCAATATAGAAATCAGATTGATTGTGTACTTTGCAGCCAAAGTTGGAGAAGCTCTATAGAGTAGGTTAAAACAAGACCAGGAACTGACTGTGGCTCAGGTCACGAGCTTCTTATTGCAAAATTCTAACTCAAATTGAAGAAAGTAGGTAAAACCATTAAACTGTATAGGTATGAGCTAAATAACATCCATTATGAATATGAAATGAAAGTGATGAATAAATTTGAAAGGATAGATGAAAAATAAATTTGATTGGATAGATAAAAACGCCTGAAGAACTGGACAGAACCAAAAAAATTCCAAAGAAGAAAAAGAGCAAAGAAGCAAAATGCCTATCTGATGAGGCTTTACAAGTAGCTGAGGCAAGGAGAGTGAAAGGTGAAGGAGGAATGGATATACCCTACTGAATATAGAATTCTGGAGAATAGCAAGGAGAGATAAGGTTTTCTTAAATGAGCAATGCAAAGAAATAGAAGAAAACATAGAATGGGAAGTAATATTTCATGCAAAAATGCATGATAAAAGACAAAAAATGGTAGGGCTTAGAAGAAGAGATTAAGAAAAGATGGCAAGGGCGGCTAGGTAGCACAGTGAATAGAGCACCAGCCCTGGAGCCAGGTGGACCTGAGTTCAAATCTGACCTCAGACACTTAACACACACTTAGCGTGTGCGCGTGAACACACACACACACACACACCTACCTAGCTGTGTGACCTCGGGCAAATCACTTAACCCCAGTTGCCCTCCAAAAAGAAAAAGAGATGGCAAGAATACACAGAACTGTACCACAGTTAACTGTATTAACATCACTGATAACCATGATGATGTGGTTATTGATCTAGAACCAGACATCCTAGAAAATGAAGTCAAGTGGGCCTAAGGAAGCATTGCTAACAATATGGCTTTTGGAGGTGGTGGAATTCCAGCTGAGCTATTTAGAACTCTAAATGATGATGCTGTTAAAGTGCTGCACTTAGTAAGTCAACAAATTTGGAAAACTCAACAGTAGTCACTGGATTGGAAAAGATCAGAAGGGCAATGTCAAAGAATGTCCAAATTACCAAATAGTTGCACTATTTTCACATGCTAGTGAGGCTATGCTTAAGATTCTACAAGCTAGGCTTTAGTGTTGTATGAACTTACAATTACCAGAAGAAGCAGGCTGGTTTTCAGAGAGGCAGAGGAACTAGAGACCAAATTGCCACTATTTGCTAGATTATGGAGATAGTGAAGGAGTTCCAGAAAAACATATACTTCTGTTTTATTGACTACACTAAAGCTGTGTGAATCACAACAAAATGTGGCAAGTCCTCAAAGAGATGGAGATACCAGATCATCTTACTTGTCTACTGAGGAACCTGTACGTGGGTCAGGAAGCAACAGTTAGAAAGAAACACGAAACAACTGATTGGTTTAAGATTGGAAAAGGAGTACAATAAGACTGTATATTGTCACCTTACTTAACTTTATGCGAAGTTTGTTTTTTTTTTAACTTTAACATTATGCAAAATGCCAGCCTGGATGAATCAAAAGCTGGCACTAAGGTTGCCAAGTGAAAGATCAACAATCTCAGATATCCAGAATATACCACTGTAATGGCAGAAAATAAAGAAGAATTAAGCAGCTTCTTAATAAGGGTGAAAGAGGAGGAGAGTGTAAAAAAGCTGGCTTTGAAACTAACATTTAAAAAAGCCACTAAGATCTTTGCAATTGGTCCCATCGCTTCTTGCAAATAGTGGGAGAAGAAATTTAAGCACTGTCAGATTTTATATTCATGGTTTCAAAGATCAGTGCAGACAGCAGCTGCAGCCATGAAATTAAAAGTTGCTTACTCCTTGGAAAGAAAGCCATGGCAAGTACAGACAGCATGCTAAAAAGGAGATAACACCTTGCTGACAAGGGTTCATTTAGTCAAAGTTGTGGTTTTTCCAGTACAAATGTATGGCTGTGAGAGCTGGACTATAGGGAAATCTGAGCACCACAGAATCAGCCCTTTTTGAATAGTGGTGCTGGAGAAGACTTTTGGGAGTCCATTGCATAGCAAGTAGATCAGATCAGTCAATACTTAAAGAAATTAATTCAGACTATTCACTGGAAGGTCAAATACTGAAGTTTAAATAGTTTGGCCACATAATGAGAAGACAGGGGTCATTGGAAAAGATGCTGATACTGGGAAAAATTGAAGACAAAAGGAAAAGGAAACAGCAGAGAATGAGATGGATAGATAGTGTCATGGAGATGCTGAACGTGAACTTGGACAGACTTTGAGAGAGAGTGGAGGGAGCCTGGCATGCTGGAGTCCATGCGGTCATGAAGATTCAGACATAACTGAAAAACTGGACAAACAACAAAAAACACCTTCATTTCTGAATATTCTCCTTTCCTTTCCCATATGCAGCAAAGATCCCTTATAACAAAAAATTAAAAGTACTATTGCTTGTAAGTTGCTTCTAAATTAAATTAATTTGAATTTCAGGTAAGGTTTGCTTATTATTTTTTTAAATAACAACTTAGAGAACTCAGAGACACTGATGAGTTGAATTTTTTTTGTTTCAGGTTGTTGAAAAATTAATTAGAGGTTTGGCCATGGAGGATAGCAGAAACATGTTTGCTCTGTTTGAGTACAATGGGACTGCTGATAAAGCAATTGAAAGCAGAACTATAGTGGCTGATGTCTTAGCCAAGTTTGAAAAGTAAGTCAGCTTGAAGTCCCACAACAGCAATTTTAAAATGAAATAGCATGTATAGTAATCTGTATTATCTTACTTTCTCTGATTCATCATGTTTGTTAGTAGGTTGTATCCCATTTGCTTAGTCATTAAATAAAATACAGCTACACTTGTATCATACAGAAAATAAGGAGGGTAAATATTCCAGTGCTTTATTTTGAAAATATTCATTTACTAACATTTTTATTGAGACATTATAACAGCTCTTTCCTGCCTTCTTTATTTTTCTCTAATAACTAAGTCTTCTAATTTGTATCAATTCAGATTTTCCCCATATATTATCATATGAAGTTATTTTCCTAACCAAGGGATGCTAATGTTAACAACTTTGTTCATAAATAATACTCAAATCATACTCATTCTATCATTTAGTCAACTGTCATGATATACTTATGCATACTGCAATATAAACTTTCTAAAGTACATATAAATACTAAATAGGGCAATATTAATAACCAATTATATACCTTTGATATTTTATATGAAAGATCTGTAGAGGAAGAGTTGGGGCAGGAGGGATATGTTCTTATGAATTGGAATGTATCCCAAATAGAAAATAAACAATTTCCTATAAGGGTTATAAATAATAATGTAGTTGCAATTGACAATTACCTATTTGATTCTATAAGTTAAAGACTCGCTCTATTAGAAGCTAACTAAAGCATTAAGCTTCATCTTGTAAAGTTCAAGAATAATTAAATTGGGAATTATACTGTCAATACCACAACCCACAAAACAACTTGAGTGGGATACCCCAGAAATAATTGTCTCATTGTCTTCTCTGGTTTATGTTTATTTGCATACTAAATTTATAAACTACTAACAGAAGTAATGTCTGAAAAGTTCTTAACCTCATATCCGTGAGTAGGTTTCAGGGGATTTGTGAAAGTGAATAGAGGGAAAATATTACATCTTTATTTTAATAGGATTGGTTTTCTTTATAATACTATGTTGTACTTTGTGCATTTAAAAACATTCCAAAAAAGGTTATGAACCCCTAGCCTAGAATGGATGAAACTTGAATCAACCTAGTAATTTTCTAATCTTTTAATAGAGATTGACTCATTCAAAGACAAAGTAAATACACAGTTTAAAATTCTCAATAATCTGAACCCTGTGAGCATCTAGGACCTTCAGAACATCAAGCAACCTTGGATATCTTTTTAATTTAATCTTTCTGCCTATTAATGCTCCCCTGTTTCCCTTGAATAATTGGATCTCTGTCAGTAGATGCTGTGTACAAAGCATTGCTATGACTTGGAAATGCAAAGGACAAAAATGAAGTAGTCCTTGGATTTAATGTGGTTATAATGTACTGCCTTTCTGGCTTCTAAAATGTTCATCTTCACTTGTACATCTCATTCTCCTTTCCTTCCCCCTCTTCCTCCACATGTCCTCCTCTCAGCACACTGTTAAAAATCCAGATGCTTCTCTTGATTCGTAAAAGTGGTTTTTTATGTAATTTTCTGTTTTTAGTTTTTCTATAATAATTAGATTTGAAGTTATGCTTAATAGGCTAGTACTTTCCTTTTCCCTGACCTGAGTTTTAGATATCTTCACCCATAGTATTTTAAATCAGACTCATAATTTATCATAAGTCCTTTCTTCAGAGCAAATAAACTCCATCTACTATCTAAATGCAAGCCCTCTGCTAAGGTACTGAGGCATAATATTAAGGTGTTGGTTTTTAAAGAAGCTGGAAAGGAAAAAAAAAGGGAATGAAGACTTTTAGTCTTAGTTTCTTTGTTTCATGTAATTGTTCCCTTTTTTGACTCACTAGCTAACAGGGTGCTAATAAATATATAGTATGTATTCAGGAAATACTTATTTAAATTTTTTAAGTATTTTTTTAAACTGATAACAAAATACAAAAATTCTTTTTTAACTTATATTAAGTTAGGAATAGGAAGGAGATATAAGCATTTATATAGCTCCTACTTGCATGCCCAGTGCTGTTGAGCACTTTACAAATATTATCTCATTAGATCCTCACAGTGAACCTGCTACGTAGGTACCATTATGATCCCCATATTACAGGTCAGGAAACTGAGGCAAATAGACTTGCTCAGGGTCACACAGCTAGAAAATGTCTGAGGCCAGATTAGAATGCAAATTTCCCTGATTCCAGACACAGTGATCTCATCATTTAGTTTTATGTGTGTATATAAAACCTATCTCATAAATAGATACACATATGTATTGACATGATGTTACTTTGGTAAAATGTTAACCATGTAAAGTTGATTTAAAAGAAATCAAATATTGATTCCAGAGAGTAGTGAATGGAAAGCTTCCCCATAAAGCAGGGGTGCGAGGGTGTGTGTGAAGGAAGAAGGGGAGTGAAGGGAATGTTACAGATTCTGAATGGGCCAGGCATGAGCACAATGTAGCATATTGGTTGGTTTTGCTGGAGTGTTTGTCTTTGCAAAAGAGGATTGTCATGTAAAAAATATAAAAGCCTTAAGAAAACTTAAAAGTAAAGGAGGCCTCCATTGACTATTATTTTCATCTCTAAAAGCATATCATGATTTATGTTTGCAGGCTCACCGCCACATCAGAGGTTGGCGAGCTGCCCTGGAAGTTCTACTTCAAACTTTACTGCTTCTTGGACACAGATAACGTTCCAAAAGACAGTGTGGAATTTGCATTTATGTTTGAACAGGTAAAATGTGTGCGTGTGTATGTTTTCAAATAGTTTTCATCCCCTAGCAAAGAATGGGAAACCTTGCTAATTTTTCATAGAGACGGATAGTTCTAATAAATTGTTGATCAGTAAGTGAATAATGGAAGGGAATAAGCACTTATATAGTGCCTAATGTGTGTCAGGCTCTATGCTAAGCTAACTCCAGGCACAGTGATCTTCCCTACTTTACCATTTAGTTGTATGTGTGTATATAAAACCTATCTCATAAATAGGTACACATATGTATTGACATGATGTTACTTTGGTGAAATGTTAACCATGTAAAGTTGATTTAAAAGTAAGAAATCAAATATTGATTCCAGAGAGTAGTGAATGGAAAAACTCCTCCATAA
Source organism: Petaurus breviceps papuanus (assembly GCF_028583685.1). Taxonomy (NCBI): domain Eukaryota; kingdom Metazoa; phylum Chordata; class Mammalia; order Diprotodontia; family Petauridae; genus Petaurus; species Petaurus breviceps. The sequence goes on from NW_027186349.1 coordinate 9,184,028, forward strand.
AGTGGGGGGAGGGCGGGGGAATGAAGGGGATGTTACAGATTCTGAATGGGCCAGGCATAAGCACAGTGTAGCATATTGATTGGTTTTTCTGGACGATTTTTCTTTGCAAAAGAAAAGAGACAAATAGTCTCTCTTGATCCTCACAACAACGCTGTGATATAGGTGCTGTTATCGTCCCCACTTTACAATTGAGGAAGTTGAGGCAAACAGGTTAAGTGACTTGCCAAGTTCACACTTCTGGGAAGTATCTGAGGCTGGATTTGAACTCATCTTCTTCAGGCCCAGTGCTGTGTTCCTCTGGGTCACCTAGTGGCTTAACTGAATGAAAGAAAACTCTCATTAAGCCCTTAACATGTGCAGAGCATTGTACTAAGAGCAAAGGATACAACTCAGAAGTGAAATGATCCCTGCCCTCAAAGAACTTACATTCTAATGGGAGAAGGCAACGTACATAAGGGAGTTGTGTCCAGGGAGAGATGTTTTGGTCAAGGAATTCATAGAGGTGGCAAGTGGAGTCTTAGAATCCTCACCTGACACACATTTCCAGTAGGAATGGTGGTGTTAACTTGATTACAGAGCCTGAAAGCTAGAGGGATGGAGGAGTTAGATGCATGAGGCAGGATGGCTTCAGCCACTCTGAGTAGAGTGGGACATGAGAGGCCCTTACCAATTAAAGAAGCATGGTTCCCAGGGAGGAAGTTCTGGAGCTAACAAAGTGATGTTCTCCAGAGCTTGGTCTGGAGCAAGATGTTTGAAGTGAAAGATGTCTTAAACATGTGTCAGTGTTGAATAGTGCTTAAGTTGCCCTCTTATTCCTTTTAGGCTCATGAAGCAGTTATCCGAGGTCATTATCCAGCCCCTGAGGAAAACCTTCAAGTTCTTGCTGCCTTGAGGCTTCAGTACCTTCAGGGAGATTATACAATGCACACAGCTGTCCCGGCCTTAGAGGAAGTTTATCCTTTACAGAGGCTCAAGTCTCGCATTACACAGTCAACTAAAACCTTCTCACCTTTGGAGAGGATGGAAAAGAGGCGCACTAGCTTTTTAGAAGGAACACTGAGAAGAAGCTTCCGGACAGGGTCTGTCAACCGACAGAAGATTGAAGAAGAACAGATGTTGGATATGTGGATAAAGGAAGAAGTCTCGTCCGCTCGAGCCAGTGTCATTGATAAATGGAGAAAATTACAGGGAATGAATCAGGAACAGGCCATGACCAAATACATGGCATTGATTAAAGAGTGGCCAGGATATGGGTCTACTCTCTTTGATGTGGAGGTGAGGGGACTGGGAGTGGGGAGACATGATAGGGTTCTAGATACCATACAGGGAATATAAATGACTGAGATATTAGTTGCAAGCATAGGATAGGATCATGTAACAGCTAAGGAGTTGAAACATGCTAAGAGTAATTCAAGGATAATAGAATAAATTCTACTGATAAAGGATGACACTTGAGTGGGTTAAAATAAAAATCATGTGACAGTTTGGTCTCCCGTACACTTTTAGTAGATCTGGGTAAAAGCTTTTCTTCATTATTTAAAAAAAAAAAATCCTTATTTCTAACAAATTCATGAGGAACAAGGGAAAAAATATTTACTAAAATAGCATTTTAGTTTTTTTAATCTTAAAAGTGTCGAGTAGTTCCAATATACTCCTATTGCTTAGAAACTGAACTAAACCTTTTCTACCTCAAAATGTTTCCACAAATTGTATACATGTATTTTATCCTTCTTTTTCTTCTCATCAGCCATGTAGTTCATCATTAACATTAATTCAGGGGCATTTCATATTTTATTAAAGTAAGTTATTTATAATTTAAATATCTTAATAACATCCTAGATCATCTGGTTTATCATCAGAGTAAATGACTGTGTTACCTAATTACCTCTTATCCTACATAAGACTATTAGGCTTGTAATTGCAGTCTAAAAAAAATAGCATATAAAAGTGAGTTACTGGTTCAAGAACTCTTTCCAATTTGTATTCAAAACTTACTAGTCCTAGACATCCAGTTCTCATTAGTGCAGATCCACTCTTCATTATTTCCAGTATTTTTCAGATGGAAACTAACTAAACTTTTACATCTGTATAAGGGAGTTATAGAGATGTTAAATTATAAGCTGAGCAGGTTATTAATTTGGCAGAGCAGATAATTTGAATAAGGCCTTTCGTCATGACAGATATGATGCACAAATATCACTTAGACCTGCTTTAGAGTATTTATTTTGGGGAAAGCCCAAACTACCAAATGTAAAATGATTTGGGGAAGTGCCCTTCAGTGCTCTTAGCCTATAGATACTATGTTCGAGGAACGATGTGTTAAGCAAGGATCTGGGGTAAAACTGAAGCTAAAGTGGTGGACTCTGCCAGAAGCCCCCCTTCCAATCCCACTGCTGGTGCCTGGGTTCACTGGGGGAATCTTGGCAAATCAGGCTGTATTGCCAAAATAATTGGTCAGTATTAATCAAACAATTATTAAATTCAGGACAACAAAAGCACACCACCACCACTCAAAAAGTTAGAATCAATACTTTGAATTGGCTGACTGAATTTATATGACTGTCCACACCATCAAAATAGCTGGTTCAGTAACCCTTGTTAAAACAAAGTCTTTATCTCATCTCCCAGTTTCCCCTAATGTGAGAATGTGCTACAAACAAGCTTATATAATTGAATCACAATATTTAAATAATTGCTACTATATCTCTAACTCTTAAATTATTCTCTTTTCCAATAGTGCAAAGAAGGGGGCTTTCCACAGGAGCTCTGGTTGGGAGTCAGTGCTGAAGCAGTGTCTGTGTACAAGCGTGGCGAGGGCAGGCCTCTAGAGGTATTCCAGTATGAACATATCCTGTCCTTTGGGGCACCATTGGCAAACACATACAAGATCGTGGTTGATGAGAGGGAACTGCTTTTTGAAACCAGTGAGGTAAGAGATGACAATAAATAACATCATAAACAGCCTTGCTGAAGTAAAACAGTAGGGGGTGGCTAGGTGGCACCGTGAATAGAGCACTGGCCCTCGAGTCAGGAGGACCTGAGTTCAATTCCAGCCTCAGACATTTAACACTAGCCATGTGACCTTGGGCACATCACATAATCCTGATTGCCCTGTCTTCCCCTCTCCAAAAAGCAAAAAAAAAAAAAGAGAGAGAGAAATAAAAAGTAACAGTTCTTTGTGTTAGTATTGTCCAGATCCTTATATTTAAATAGATTTCCTCTTAAATAAATGCAACATTAAGCTCTAATTAGTTGCCCAGATGTTTATTGCTTTAGTATATATTATAAAGAGCAAACATTGTTATTCGAGTTTGTGAGTAGAGAAAGCAGTGCAAAGAACAAGAAGAAAATTATAATCATGTTTACAAGAAGACATAAAAAGTAAAAACTGTGAACCTATGATTTCATGGGTGTAGAGAACTCTAGAAATCCCTTTACAATCACCATTTTATCTATAACTTGTCTTATCAGAGTTTTCTGGGCACTCAAGTTAAATTATTGGCACAGGGTCACTTTCTTTATGTGCTTTTATTAACTATTAAAATGGAGTGTCAAGAGTTAAAAGAAACACGTATGTTGATATCCTTGGAACATTAATTGATTGCTCAATCAAATAGGGATTTTAACATTAACAGGTATGGTTTACCATGTATTTTGATAACATTGGAGCTATAATATCCATATTTCAATTTTTACGTACTAAAATCTGCATAATGGTTAGTTGAATATGATAGTATCTGTGGGAAGAATGTTTCATACATGACCATGATTTTCCCTTCACCCCAGCTTAGGACAGCGCAAGTTAATGATATACAACTAAACTTTTGCCACAGTCCGTACAAAGCTTGAGCTAAGTCGGTCAGTGATTTCAACTCTGAGACTCAGTAGTGTTTCTTCTTAAATGACGAGTATTGGAATGTTCATTTGAGAGAGGAAATCTTGGGATGGCTTGTTTGTTGTGTTGCTGCATTGTGGAAAACTCATCACCTGGTCTGGACTCCCTTTGTTTCGTTGGACAGGTAGTGGACGTGGCCAAGTTGATGAAAGCTTATATCAGCATGATTGTGAAGAAGCGCTACAGTACCTCCCGGTCTGTGAGCAGTCATGAGAGTCAGGGGAGTTCCCGATGAAGAGCAAGGCCAATCTGAACATATCACCTTCTGGCCTAGAAGGGCTCGTTCCTGCTGATTGATTCAAGCCATCAGCAAAGCTACACAGGACATTGTAGAAGACACTTGCTGGAGAAGGTTTCTCCACAAGTCCTCAGCAATGCCACCTTTAAAAATCGTGTATTAAACTGTCAGCTTCGCGGTCTGCAAAATTTCCAAAGCTTTATTACTTTTAGATGATACATGCCTTAAATATGTGTGTATACATGTGTGTGCGTGCATGCGTGTGTGTGCTGCCTTTGAGGTGGCGAAAAGTGCCTTCACCTTGTAAACCAACACTAATTGACCTTAACTGTGCTCCTAAAGAGAGAGCCTTTCTTTCCATTCAGAAGAGTTAAGAAAACATGGAAGAGGGGAAGTTAATCCATCTATTATGCACTAACCTCCCATCCAGACTTCCTTTGCTAGTGGTACAGTGAAGAATCTGGGGGATGAGGGAGAGGGAAGGGAACCGGAACTGTGTATTCTACTTGGAGTGCTGCTGGCAGCCTTCTTCACAGACATTTAACTTTTGTTTATTCTTCTAAGTAGATGTGCTTGCATATGCATGCATGTTATATAAACTCTTAATTTTATTTCATTTCTCATGAGCATTAAAAGCAAAGGGAATAATGATGTGCAATGGTGTAAACAGTCCTTCTGTACATTTTAATAGTTCAGAGTTATAGTTGTTTCAATTTTATGGTTACTTTATAAGGCAGTTTTATTAATAAATCAGAATCCCAGATTTTCGTATGTCTTTACTGTATTTCTAAACCACATTTGGACAGTTTTATTTTACATCTAGCCAATCTGCATTCTGTATCTGCTGTATTCTATACAGATAGGTAGCTGATAAGATTGTTGTATTTATACATTGCCCTTATACAGAAATGCGGTTTTCAATACCATATGCCATACATATGGGATCTTTAGTTTATAAAGTTTTCAATATTAAATGTTACTCTAAAGGATACTGTCTTATAGAACTCTGGCCAGAGATTATCTGCTGGGATAGGGGGCAAGATCGAACTCTCTTAAAATGGGAGACATCTTTTAAAGGAGCATGAAATTATATTATGTTGTTTTAATTTTTTAAAATACATCAACCCAAGTTCTTAATAGTGGTCTTGACGAACACCTGTAAATAAATCCGCAATTATAAACCAGAAAAAATCTGGTTTGGGACGTTTATTTTTATATGGAAAAGTTGTAATATAAGGCAAACTTGCATCAACAGTGATGAATCTGTGCATTAAGGGAATAAATGAAAGCCATTTTGGGCCTTTGCGACAAACCACAGCCTTTAAAAAATACTGCATATTTGCTCAAAGTCTGACAATAAAAGATCCTAGTTAACCTATTGTGTCTTTTGTCTCGTCTTTGTCATCAGCCCACCTAACTGCAGTAATTCTTAAGTAATCCTTGTTGCTTTTTTGTTCATTTGTTTTTTGCAGGGGGGAAGGTAGGACAGTTGGGGTTAAGTGACTTGCCCAAGGTCATACGGTTTTTGTGTTTGTGTCGTGTGTTGTGTCTCAGACCAGATTTGAACTCAGGTCCTCCTTACTCCAGGGCTGGTGATCTCTTCACTGCACCTCCTAGCCACCCTGTCCTCTTTTTTTTTTTTTATTTCTCCATGGTGTAGAGTGCATATACCACATGCTAGATTACCAGTTCTTACGGCTTTGTTCTCTTACCTACTTTTGAGTGAAATTCTAGTTGATCTGCAGAAGAAATGCAAAGAATTAGCAGTATAATAGTTAAATACAAATGCACAGAGGGAGATGGTGTGTTTTTGTATTCAGTGTTCATTTACTGCTTATCTCAAAAACTGCGTTCTTGAGTGTCAAAGCCTTCAACACTTGCAGCAACCTATCGTGTACATTGGGCATATACGATAACAAAAAAAATGAAACAATCCTAGTCTTTAGGGGTTTTACATCTTATTGGAGGGAAATAACATGTACATATGTTTCAGTATTTGGGGATTGTGACTTCAATACCAGCATGGCCTCATCTGCAAGGAGGTAGCATAGCATAAGCACCAAGAATAGCATTCCCTAATCAAGTCTCCACTGTGGAGACAGTTTCACTTTTGACCTTCCTATTTTGAGGCTCTCCTACTTTAACCCATCATTTCTCGGGGCCCTCACCCATTCATTCTGTTTCTATGGCAGTGCTACAGACAGTATAGACAAAGGAAGAAAAAAAATAATCAGATCTAGAGGTCATATAGTTCAATTGCCTCGATTTACAGATGAGAAAATGAGGCCCAGAAGGTCAGTGATTTGATCAAGGCATTACTGCTTAGTTATAATGCCAACACCATAATACTCATGTCTTCTAACTTCTCAGACTCATATTTTCTTGTCTCCCTGGATCTGCACCAGATGGTGGGGTGGGACTGGGGTCCCAATATAGATAGCCAAGTTCTGCACGAAGGTCAGCCAGGAGGAGCAATGTAGGGGAATGAAGCCCAGAGAAGTTAAGTAATATTTGGTCTGGTTCCAAAGTTGGTATAGTCAGTCAGGCATTTATTAAGTAACTGCAATGTGCCTAATTGCTAGCAATATAAAGAAAAGATCATCTCTGTGCTTGATAAGGGAGACAACGTGCACATAACTACGTACAAGTTATGTACTGATGTGTGTGTATACTTGTAAATACGTAGTATGTAGGTTATTCAGTCATTTTTCATTCATCTTCAACTCTTTGATCCCTTTTGGAGGTTTTCTTGGCAGAGATAGTAGAATGATTTGCTGTTTTCTTTTCCAGCTCATTTTACACAGGAGAAAACTGAGGCAAACAGGGTTAAGTGACTTGCCCTGGGTCACACAGCTAGTAAGTATCTGAAGCCAGATTTGAATTCAGGAAGATGAGGCTTTCTGACTCCAGGCCTTGCACTATCCACTGTGCCACCTAGCTGCCCGTGTCTGTGTGTGTGTGGTTTACTGTAGTATATAGTTAGCTACACTATTGTTAACTATATGTAGCAGATGTAATTACAAATGTATCAGCATACATGTGTGTACATAAACATGTATATAGAAAATAGACCCAAAAGAATCACATGGATTTAAGAGGAGAAGTTCAACAGAGCTTGTCAGTGACAGGATATGCTTGCTAAATGACTGGGGTCTGGCTAGCATCTACTTTTCAACCATACCTTACCCCCTCAGCGCTCTGTTCCTTAATGCAACTGCCTATTTACTACACAGCTTCCCTGGACACTAATTGGTTGATGGACATTAACAAGGACATCAATATATTTAATATTTGCCTTGAAAAGCCTATTGGAAAAAAAACTGCATTTTGGATTCAGAGGAAATTGATTTTTATCCAATGCAAGTGAACACTGAGGAAGTAGTTACTGTGTGCTAAGTTCTGGCAATAGCAAGATAAAAATTGTGGGCTTTGTTCTCGAGGGGTTTGCATTTTGCTGGGTGAAAACAACATGTACCCAGCTAAATCAATACAAAATAAATGTACGGTAATTTCATGGGAAAGGGAGGAGGAACAGTCAACATTAATAACTGGGGTAACCAGGAAGGACTTAACAGAAGGTAGCACTTGAGCTTTGAATGATTTTATGAGGCAGAAATAAAGACTTGCATTTCAGGAGTGGGGGCTAGGCAAAAGCACAGGGATGTTGTATAGGAGGTACAGTGATCGGGCCAGTTTATCCGGAACATAAAACATGTGAAAGGAGATAACGTGCAATAGGCCTAGCAAGGTAGTTTAAATACCAATAGTGAAGGGCATTACTTGCCAAGTAATAGATTGCATTTTATTGCAGGGACAAGAAGGAAGCATTGAAGCTACCTGAGGAGGGGATGATACGGTCATACCTAGACTTTAGCAGTATCAGTTTGGTAGCTGTGTAGAAGATGGGTTAAGGCAACAACAGCTTGAGCCAGGGAGACCAATTAGGTTCCTATTGTAAATAGTCCAGGTTCAAGTTGAGGAGGCCCTGAACTAGGGTCCTTGTGGTACTAGTTGAGAGAAGAGGGCAAATTTGAGAACTGTTAAGGTGAAATCTCTTAAGAACTGGCAAATCACTAGACAGGGAAGAAATAATCAAGAATGACCTTTCTTAGAAACCTGGGTAACTAGAAGGATGGTGGTTACCCTCCACGGAAATGGGGAAGTTAGGAAGAAGAGTAAGTTTAGGGGGGAAAGAGCCATTCTGCATTGGATGTGTTGATTTTACAAGCCTATGGGATTGCCAAATGATAGCCAACAGACACGGTGTAGAAAAGTAGTAGAGTAGAGACCACCTAAAGGATGCTCACACTTAGGGGTGGGACACAAATGATTATCTTGCAAAGGGGACTGAGAAGGACTAGTCAGAGAAGTAGGCAAATCCTTGTTACCAAAGTCACCCTGAAAATATCCATAAACATTTTCTTAGTTCTCACAAAAATGAAGACTTCTATGTATGTGCTGTTTTTTTTATTTGAAGCGTCATTTAACAGTAAATGATTCAATGTATTTTTTATAAAGGAATGCCCCCACCTACACATTAAGACACTTTTTTCAATGCCCATGGCAAATACCAATAATTACAATCATTAATTTTCAAGGATTCATATTATTCCAAGAATATAATTTATTCAAAACATATAGTAGGTATATCAGCCTGAGAAATGCAACAAGTAAACTGAGGAAAATTCTGGCCTTCAGTCTGAGGGTGAATAATAGGCTCCCAGTAAACCATTGAAGAATGAGTTTCCAAATTGTTGATCCAGAGGGTGATGGTAGTTCCTATGGGGTCTGAAGTAGGTTTCCTTTGAAAACTGAAGCTTTGGCTTAGGCCATAATCTCACTCAAGGAGGATTCAAGCCTTTCCATTAAAGGAGAGCAGGAGAGCAAAAGATAAGATGTTGACATGACTTTGCTGAGTAAACTCTGGACATTGATGTGCCATATTTTCCTATCTACTGAAGCCTTTTACTCTAACATAGGATATGACATCTCAAAATAAATATATGGAGGAGGGGCAGAGTCAAGATGGTGGAGTAGAAGCAGGACCTCCCCGCAGCTCCGGCTTCCACCTTCCCCAATCCATGTAAAAAGGGGACTCTAAACAAATTTTGGAGCTGCAGAACCCACAAAATGACACAGAGAAGCTAACCTCCCGCTGAGGACAGCTCAGCAGGCCAGCAACAAGTGGCCAGCGCAGTGCTCTGGGAGCCGAGCCCAGCTCCACACCAAGGCTTTAGCCCCAGGGCAGGCCTGACCAGCCTCCAGCAGGAGGGACTCCAGATCAGCAGCAGCCGTGGCCCTTTCCAGATTTATCAACACATAGATGCGAAGGACAAAGTGAGAGGTCAGTGCAGTCTGGACTTTGGGACCCAGGAAGTGGGAGTGCATGGCTTTTGCCCCCGGGGTGAGAAGCTGCTGAGACACTGGCACAGCCAGCTAGTGCCATGTGGCAGCTTCAGCTCCTGGCCTGCAGAGTGTAGAGGACCAAGCACCAGTCTGAGGGGTAATCACTCTTGCTTTAACCTGCTTGGATCTGGATTGCAGTCTAGGGTGGAGGTCCTGGGGTGTGTGTCCAGCTTGCCAGAGCATGTGGAAGCCTCAGAGAGGGCACCCATCTAATACCTCCAGCAGGTGAGGAAACCCCAGCATTTGGGACGAAAGCTCCCCTGTCTGGTGGAAGAGTCCTACTGTGGCAAAAAGCCCAGGGATCAAGTGACTGAGGGGCGACATGACCAGGCAAAGTACACAAAGAAGACAGAAGATTCCAACATTTGATTCCTATTTTGGGGACAAAAAGGAGCAAAGCATGGAACAGGAGGAAGACAGTGAAGTCAGAACTCCTGCACCAAAAGCTCCAAAGGAAAATACGAGCTGGTTACAGGCCATAGAGGACCTTAAGAAGCAGATAAGAGAAGTAGAGAAAAAATTGGGAAGAGAAATGAGAACAATGCAAGAAAATTATGAAATGAGAGGCAACAGCCTGAATGAGGAAAATCACACCTTAAAAAATAGACTCAAATGACAAAAGAGGCTCAAAAAGGCAATGAGGAGAAAAATGCCTTTAAAAAGCCAAATTTGCCAGATGGAAAAAGAATCTCAAAAGCTCATGGAAGAGAATCATTGCTTCAGAATTAGATTGGAGCAAATGGAAGCTAATGACTCTATGAGAAATCAAGATTCTGTTAAATAGATCCAAACAAATGAAAGAATAGAAGGCAATGTGAAATATCTCATTGGAAAAACCACTGACCTGGAAAATAGATCCAGGAGAGATAGTTTAAAAATTATTGGACTGCCTCAAAGCCATGACCAAAGTAAGAACCTAGAAATCATCCCTCCAGCAAGTTCTCTAAGGAAACTGCCCTGATGTTTTAGAACCAGAGGGCAAAACAGAGGTTGAAAGAATCCACCAATCATCTCCTGAAAAAGACCCCAAAAAGAAAACTCCTAGGAATATTATAGCCAGTTCTGGAATTCCCAGATTAAGGAGAGAATATTACAAGCAGCCAGAAAGAAATAATTTGAATATTGTGGAAACACAATCAGGATAACCCAGGATCTGGCAGCTTCTACACTGAGGGATTGAAGGGCTTGGAATATGATATTCCAGAAGTCAAAGGAGCTGGGATTAAAACCAAGAGTCAGCTACCCAGCAAAACTGAGTATCATGTTTCAGGGGAAAATATGGTCATTCAGTGGAATAGAGGACTTTCAAGCATTCTTGCTGAAAAAACCAGAGTTGAATAGAAAATTTGACATTCAGATACAAGAAGCAAGAGAAGCATGAGAAGGTAAACAGAGAAAAGGAATCATAAGGAACTTATCAAAGTTGAACTATTAACATTCCTACATGGAAAAACAATAATTGTAACATGAAATTTTTCTCAGTAGTGGAAGGGAATAGAAATATATATATCTATATATGAAGATATATGGGCATATGAATACATATGTGAATGTGTGTATATATGTTTACAGGTATACATAGATAGAGGGCATAGGACCAGTTTAACAGGAAGGGATGATACTTAAAAGGTGAAATTAAGAGGTGAGAGAGGAATATAATGAGAGGAGATTGGGAGAGACAGAATGGGATAAACTATCTCATATAGAAGAGGCAAGGGAAAATGGTTACAATGGAGGGGAAGAATGGGAAGGCAAAAGGGAATGGGTCAACCTTATTCCCATTGAATTTGGCTTGAGGAGGGAATGAAATACACACTAAATGGGGTATCTCACCCTCCAGGAGAGTAGGGCGGTAAGGGGATGAGAGGGGGGATGATGGAAGGTAGGGCAGGCTGGGGGGGAGGGAAGTTGGAAGCACCCACTTTTGAAAAGGGATGGGATCAAAGTAGAGAATAGAACAAGTTGGAGGTGAGATAGGAGGGAGGGAAATATAGTCAGTCTTTTACAATATATCTACTATGTTATTATTTTGCATTAGCCACACATGTACAACGTATACTGAACTGCTTATCTTCCCAGTAAGGGTGGGTGACAAGGAAGGAAGGGAATGAATCTGGCATTCAAAGCTTTAAAATCAAATATTTAAATATATATATATATATACACACTATTATTAATACTATTTTACATGTAATTGGGAAATAAGATATACAGGCACTGGGGCATAGAGATCCACTGGAAAAGTTGAAAGGGGTATGGGAGAAAATATGGGAGAGAGCAGATTGGAGGAGGGGATATCCTGTGGGACTGCTATTTTGGGGAGTGGGTAGGGGAAAAACGGGGAGAAAATTTGTAACTCAAAATCTGGCAGAAATGAATGATGTAAATGAGAAGTTAATAAAGCATTTGAAAAAAAAATACCTCTAATGCCTAGCATGGTGCCTGACACACAGTAAGTGCCTAATAAATGCTTGTTGACTAACTGAAAAAAAAAATGTGCCATGAGGTAGAATTCTTTGGCACTAGAATTATACTCATTTAACAAAAGAATTAAGAGCATACAGTGAGAGTCACCCTAGAGTGCTTCAGTCAGGAAGCTGGAGGGAAGACAGAGATGCAGGCATTTTGGCTCTAGGCCTACATACAGTAAGCAACCTTCATCCTTCTTTGGATACAGAGCATGGGAAACTACTGCAGTCTTCCTCCTTTATTGAATGAGGTTCCACTAGCCTTCTTGGATTTGTCTGTCACTAGGCAGCTCTCTGGTAATTTTGCTCTAGGGATGAATTATGATAGGTCTATGATCTAGCTGTTCAAAAATTGCAATACAACCTACACATGCATGATAATTTCACCAGTCTTACTTACAGCCTGCCCATAATTTGTGTGGGCCTGCACCACTCCCCCACCCCCCACTACCCCCATTATGCTGACTTGGCTTTCCCCATCCTATATTCCTCCTCCTATTTTTACATTTTGTTATCTGACCCTTTTCCAGGATCAGAGCTCCACTCTCAGGGATCCAGCACAAAAATCTTATCTTTCCCAAAGTTCCTTAACAATTGAGGATTTTTTAGCTACATTCCTTCCTTCCTCCACACAGCTTGTTATTCTGTTAGTGACCTAGTGAATCACTCGTCCGGCTATTGAAAACTGGACTTGGGGGGGAAGGCGAGCAGGGGAAGCCCAGTAAAGAGATCATTTGTGTCCTGGTGTCTTAACTCCTTTAACTCCTGTCTCTGAAACATGGATATCTGCTGCTTGTCAGTACTGTGTCAGCCTAACCTTGGCAGTGACTAGGCCTAGCACAGACATTGTTCTGCAGAGTCTTAGCATCCAAATGAATTTTATTGTTTTGATAGTCTTAAAAACCTAGTCAATGAGGCTCATTGACTCTAGGCTGTCTCTTCTATGGACTCTTACCAAGCCCTTCTTCCTGCCTAGCTCTACCACCCTGCCATTGATTGGAAGTGTCAATACTCTGTGCTCAAACTCCTTGACTGATTGCCCCTCCTCCCCTGCCAAATACTTAGTATCTCCCTGCCTTTGATATCAGAGATGGGAGATGAACCCTGCAAGTAGGAATCGGCCAGCACCTATAAAAACTATTGTGGGGCCACTAGGTGGCGCACTGGGAAGAGTACCACCACTGGAGCCAGGAAGACCTGAATTCAATTTGACCTTTGACACTTATTAGTTGTGTGACCCCAGACAAGTCACTTAACCCCAATTGCTTCCTCCACAAAAAAATATTGTAAGGGGGGATCAATTCAATGAGTCCCCTATTCAACTTTATAAAAATACATTGTATTGCTATCTTTTTTTTTTTTTAACGATACCCACATTTCTCAAAATATCTTGGTTCCCTCCCCCCCTCCTAAGAGCCAGGTTTTATAACAAAAAAGAAAAAAAGGAGAAAAAAAAACAATTTAGCAAAACTAACTAACCTACCAAAAGAAATTTGATGTCAAATGCTCTGTTCCTTACTCATGGTTTCCCACATTCATACTGTGTTTCCCCGATAATAAGACACTGTCTTATTAATTTTTTTGGACAGAAAAACACCAGAGGGCTTATTTTCAGGGGAGGGCTTATTTTAATGAACATTGACAGAAATTTTAATAAACACGTAAATGTGAAAAAAATGTACCTTTATTCAATAATGAATTCAATAAAGAACAGGATGACGCACTCACTGCTGCAGCTCTGATTGGATGCAGCTCGGAGCGCAGCGTGAGTTTCACCCGGGGGGGGGGAACAGTGCATACAGAGGGTACCGTAATGTAGCGTGTAGCGCAGGGGATCACCTTCACTACAGTAGCAATCTCAATAGGGCTTATTTTCGGGGGAGGGCTTATTTTAGAGGAATCTTACACAGTAAGGGGAGGGCTTATTTTCGGGATAGGTCTTATTATCGGGGAAACACGGGTAGGACCTTTTACGTCTTCTCTTTGGACCAAGCTTGGATATTACATTTTCAGAGAACGTAGTTTCAGTCATTTTGTCCTTTCATGTACATTTTTATAGCCATTGTGTATGTATTGTTTTCCAAGCTCTGCTTCCTTCATTTTGCATAAATTACCTTAAGTCTTTCCATGTTCCTCTGTATTTATAATTTCTTTTGTTTTTGAAATTTCCATTTTTATGCAGGGAAAAATCAAGCTGACACATTGAACCCAGTTTGATTGCAAGTTCTTTAGCTTTTGTCTTTTCCATCTTGGCAACATGAGCCACTGCGTTTGGGCCCAGACGTTGCCACCCTGAGGATGATGGATCTCATCCTATATTATTTTTTGTCCAGGCTCAAACACTTTATATTGATTGGCTGGTTGCAGGGGTAAAGAAGACATTTGCATGATTATGTGAAAACACAATGTAGCCATCAAGTAAGAATGTAGATGTCAGTTTCAGACTTTGAATAGTCATTTGTAACTGACAAAGAGGGTTATAATTTGACACCTGGCAAAATCAGGTAAATTGTAGAGCATAAATAAAGAGAAAGGAAATAGATTTGAGAAAATATCCAACTTTTTCTTAGGATGTCCTATAAAATGACAATTTGCAAGTATCTTTTCTTCCAAGGGAAACACATTACCCACCATTTAAAAGAGGTGGTATCTATCAATCTGTGATGTAAGTTCATCTCCCTTCCTTGTCCTTAAAATCGCCAACAAAAGAATCTAGTTTTTTAGAAGTAAACTCTTGGGAATGAAAAGATGGGTGAGTAATTCTTCTAATTGATACATTTTTTATCCTACATTGTTTATATATATATATATATATATATATAATCGGTTTTGACTGCTTTTACCAGCTTAGCCAGGGCTCCTTTGTCTTCAGCATTAACTTGTGTCTTCTGTCATTTTGTGAATTAAGCCACCCTTTGATAATACAATAAGGAACCCTCATTTTTTTTGGTACGAGGAAGGTAGAAAGAACACCAGCCCAGTGAGACCCACCCACATCATATGCATTCACTGCCAAGTGAGCTTCCTTGTTTTCTACCAAGGGAGGAACAATAAAGAAGACTGACGACAGGTGGTCTCTTGGTAGGCATACCCTCCTTCTCTGAAGCTTTCTGCTCAGTCTTAGAGAGTAACTTGGTTTCTTGACTCATTTCAGGTCTATGCTTGTCGAACAGTTGAGTAGTTGTCTAATGATTAAAAAAATAAACAAACCAACCAACCCTGGTTGAACTGGTTAATTGCTGGTGGTACTTGAAAATGGTTATAAAGGATAAATCTTTGATATTGTAGTCCAGTGTATTGAGGGCATTTGACAAAGGAGATTAGGTCCTTTTTAGTCTAGATGTCTTGACCAAGGCCACAGCTCTTGGAGAGCTTCTCAAATAAAAGATTAAGCACTTTTCTTTGCCTCCTGTTTCTTTCTTTTTTTTTTTTTGCTTTATTTTATATGGCTAGTAAGTGTTAAGTGTCTAAGGTCACATTTGAACTCGGGTCTTCCTGACTCCAGAGCCAGTGTTCTATTCACTGCACCACCTAGCTGCCCCTCCTCCTGTTTCTTTGCAACAGCAGAGGCAAGGGTCACATTCTTCCCCATGGTCTTCTTTCTGTTTGGTATCTTGGCCAGCAGGAAAAGAAAGGAAGATAAGTGATTTGTAGGTCACATTCATTATTTATTCTTTTTTTTTTAATAAGCAATTGGGGTTAAGTAACTTGCCCAAGGTTACACAGCCAGTTTTTTTGTGTGGGTGTTAAGTATCTGAGGCCAGAGCCAATCCCGGATCCTCCCGACTCCGGGCCGGCACTCTTACTCACTGTGCCACCTAGCCGCCCCAACATTTATTATTTCTTAAAGCATAATGATATTCCATTATAATCACGCATCATAACCAGTTTCACCATTACAAACCAAGCTTCTTTGTTTCTAGTTCTTTCCTCCTACAAAAAGTACTGCCATATTTTTATGTCTATGGGGGGGGCCCTTCTTTTTGTCATATATCTTTTTGGGATATATGACTAGCAGTGTAATATTTAAGTGAAAGTGTAGACATTTTAGCTGCTTTGTTTTCAAAATTCCAAATGGCTTTCCAGAATGACTGGAACAATTTACAATGCCATCACTGGTATTTTATTGTGCCCATCTTTCCACAACTCCTTCATATTTTGTCATTTTTTCCAATTTATTGAGCATAAAATGAAACCTCAGAGTTATTTTGATTTGCGTTTCTCTTATTATTGGTGATTTGGAACATTCTTTGATATGGTTGTTAATAGTTCACAATTCATCTTTTGAGACCTGTTATAAATTGTTATAAAATACTTATCCCTTTCTTTTTCTTTGACTTTGAGAAAAAAGTACAAAAGGTAGGAGGGGGATTTCTCCATTCCCCTCCCCAAAGGTAATTGGAATGGAGACTTTCAGGAGAAGCACATAGTAATCAATCCATGATTGCCCAGGTAAGCCTGATAGGGGAGTTCCTGGATTCTTACTTCCTGGGTGTCTACTTCTGTTACTCTATTTATTTTTTCTAAGGACAGATCAGAGACTAGTGATCTTGAGAATGGATAATTCCAGCCTGGTAAGTTACCCGTTTGGTAGCTGAGTTAAAGAATTCCCAAGTTCTAGCATTCCCAAGACACTAGGAGTAACTCACTTGGTAATTTGGCGCTAACATCCTAAAGGGGAAAAATGTTCTCAATAGTGTGCAATCTAGAGAGGGAAGAGTATGGCCTTATAAGGAACCAAGAGATCTGTACTTTGCCAACCCGCCATGATATTGCTATGAGTTACCCCAATAGAACAGGTGTAAGGTGAATTAAGAGTATTTGTTTAGCAGTTACACAAAACATTGTTACCTTCTAGAAAAAGTCTAATAGGCTAAATGTTTACTATCTCTGTATTTCTTTATGGACTCCTATACTATCATTGGTAAATCCTTTATTTAAAGGATTCCTGTAACCAGTCTTATTGATTATGGGACATCCTTTATTTTAAATTGATAACCAGTTTGATTATGTCCCATAAATGAATGTCCTATCAGTGAATCAGTGAGCATTTATTAAGGCCTTACTATGTGCTGGGAATTGTGCTTAGTGCTGGAAATACAAAAAATAAGCAAAAATGCTTTCTGACCTAAAGGAGCTTTCAATTCTAATGGGAGTGACCATATACACATAAATTGGTGTATGCAGGATAAAAACAGAGGAGATAGAAGTCAGCCTTCGAAGAGAAGGCACTAGTAGCCTAGGATTGGGGGAGGGGTGAGTGTAGGGTTGGGGATGGGGATAAAAGCAGGTAGAAGGACAATGAGAAATGCCTCAGGGAGGAGGTGGCATTTGAGCTGAATCTAAAAGGAACCCAGATATTCTATGAGGCAGACATGATACGAGAGCATTTCAGGCATAGGGGACAGAGGATGAATGCAAAGGCAAAGATATGGGAGACAGAGCATTCTGTATTAGGAGCTTCAAGGGGTACCAGTACAAATGGACTAGAAAGTGCATGGAAGGGAGAAATATGTTGGGGTTTAAACTGGAGCTATAGGAAGGAATCACATTGTGAAGAGTTTTAAATGTCAGACAAAGGAGCTTGTATTTGTTAATATAAGGAGCCATTGAAGGGGGTTAACATGGTCAGACTCGTACTTTAGGAAAATTAGTTTTATGATAAGTGCCTATGTGGGAAATGGAAATCCTATTACCTACATATAGGAAAACATAAAACAAGCCATATCTGAATTTAATTTTGGAGATGACCCTGGAGGTATAGGCAAAAAGCCAATGAAAGAAACTCACCTTCAGGGGATAGGTACCCAGGATTGGACATAGGTCATGTGAGCTCAGAATCCTTAGAGGGAACCTTGGCCATGGGTCATACTATAAATAATTCTCACCTGCTTCAGTGAACCTTGTGGGCTGAAGGCAATTGAAGATCATGCATATGGTACCAACTGGAAAAAGTGATGGAGAGCTTGGAGAAGCTGGGCTTGCCAAGTCATAGGATAATCGATTAAGAACTAGAAGGGACACAAGAAGTCATCCAATTGCCTCATTTTAAAGATAAGAAAACTGAATTCCAGTGAATTTACACAACTTGTCCAAGGTCACACATGAAATAGCAAAGCTGACATTTGAACTCAGGTCCTCTGATTCCACTGTACCACAATGTCTCTCCAAGAGCTAGGGCAGCCTTTTCAGAGGTTCCAGACTAATGTCCCTTCCTTCTCCTGAAGTAGCCTGAAGCCCTTGGTGCCCAAGACACAACAAACCCCCTAGTTACTGACCAGTCAGAAACTTCTGCCCTCACCTCCTCTTCCCTACTTATCCCTACTCTCTGCCCTCTCCCCCATCTATTGCCCCAGCTGCTAGGTTTTAGACCTGAGCCTCCCATTTGTGTGAGTTAAAAATGGGCCATAATAGAAGAGCTATTGCTTTTTGTTACTAGTCTGACACTTTTCTAAACCTCCTCTAAGTTCAATAGTTGTTATTAAGAACTAGGACATTGTTCTTTTTGGAGAAAGGTAATCTGTGTATCTCTATTTATATGGAGAGATCTGCCTATCTCTATATAGATATCTACATATATCTCTATATATAGAGAGTTACCTATTTATATAAAGATACACAGATTTTCCTTTTCAGAAAAAAATGAGGTAGAAGAAATGAGAAAGCATTCTTATATATGTATATTTATGTATATTATGCACATAAGTATAGGTAAACTATATGTACTATATACATATTACCCTTTTCAAAAATTTTTGTCCTAGTTCTTAATAGCAATTATGGTACTTAGAGGGGGTTTTGCAAAAGAACCAGACAGACCAGTCACGTAAACAGCAACGGGCCTTCTATTATAGTCCATTTAAACTCATACAAGTAGGTAAGTATATAATATATATGTATGTGTATATATATATATATTACCTACATACATATCTATACATATGTAGGTATGTATATGTGTGTGTATGTGTAAACAGTGACTGTTAGGCAACTAGAATATTAAACTGATCCTGTCCTGAGAGAAGTTAAAGTTTACAATATGAAGCTTAAGAAAAAAGTAGGCTAAAGCTACAAGTTGGGTGGTTAGACAGGCTTGGTAACGTCCTTAGAAGGTTGAAGTATAGCCTCAAGAACTCAGTTTTCCAGTTCCATTCAAGCCAAAGAAGCTCATTATTTCTTTGTGAGGATAATAACAGTGTATATTTTGTGGACCTTCCTTTCAAGAAGTTCAAAGCACTCTTCTGACACTGCCTCACTACTTCCCTGTGAAGTGCTTTTAAAAGCATTGCTTGCCTCCTTTTGGATTCATTTCTCTCCTGCCTCTAACTCTTTAAAATCCTCCAATGTCTCTACCTCTAGGTTCTTACTCTTGCCTTTAAGTTTCCTCATAGGCCTGGTCCATATCCCCATCACTATTGTACCGCCATGTAGGCTTGGATAGTTTCCTCCCCTAAAAGTTAGCAAAGCTGCCCTTGATATTTCTCTGGTCCAGGGGGGATAAAGCTTAAGTTCTTTTTTTTTTTTTGCCTGTGTAGGACTATTTTTTTTTAATACATGGGCAGCTAGAATGGGCAGTACACATCAAGAGTCCTGTGGGAGGTCAGTGGTGGGTGCCAGAGGCAGATGGTTAATGATATACTTAGAGCAGTCCGAGCACCAGCAGGGCCCCTTAGCAGGTGCTGGTGTATCCTAAATGGGCAGAGGTCCCCCCATGCCCATCCCACCTCCCAGACTAGGGAGAGTTCTTGAATGCCCTAAGACCCAAGAGGGTGGAGGTTGGGTGGAGCCATACATCTGGGAGGGTCAGCTGCTTAGACATGAGCCAGGATCGGGGGGGCGGGGGTGTCAGGGTTCCATGATGCTGAAGGGGCTGGGAGGAGGGTGTCCAGTCGTTCAAAGCTTCTGGCTCAGGAGTGACCTCTTCACTTATTCTTCTGGGGGTGAATCGTGCCTGCCTTAGTTGGGAGACTCTGGAGGGGGCTGAAGAGCCACCTGGGAGGTCAGCACCGTCCGACTATGAACCAAGGCCTGGAGGACCTCATGGGTCAGATGGGTTGCTGTGTCTAGGGCTCGTCCACTCAGGTCAGTCACCAGGCTGTCCATGGAAGCCTGGTGCCTCAGGAAGATGGGGCAGATCAGGCAATGGTACAGGATCTGGGAGCCATTGCAGGCCACTGGAAGCATCCACCATAGCAAGAAGGCACACTTTCCTGCATAGTAGAAGGGGAACCAGAAAAGGAAGATGTCAGAGAAAAACTCAGCCAGGCCAAATATGCTGTATACCACCCAGTAGGTTAGACAGATGGTATCATCATCTTTGTTGGGGCTTTCAATGGCCTCAATGGAAGCATATTCTGGGTAGATGAATCTGATGAGATTGCAGAACAGGGAGGCACCATAGCCAAAGATGAGACAGAGGGCCACGAAAGCAATGGAACCTGTAGCCAGGTAATACTTTTTGATATCGGAGACCTCCTCCAGCTTCCCCAGGACATTGGTGACAATGTTTTTCTGCTCCAGAAATCTCTGGAAGCGCTGCCTCAAGCTACCCATGGCTCCCAGGACCAAGGGGGTTGAAGAGGGGATGGAGGATGACTGGACCCCGGTCCGAGGGGTGACCTCCAGGGCTCCCCTGCTGCTCTGCAGCAGTACTGGTGGCGTCTCCCCCTCCAGGCTCCCAGGACCTCCACTCCTCCCGTCCCTCAGTCCCTCAAAGCTTAAGTTCTTGAATGTAACTTCACAGTTACCTAGAGAATAAGAGACTAGCCCAGAAGAAGTCGATGCCTTTCAGATTTGGTGGATGCCCCACAGTTGTGTGAGTTACTACACCCGACACATTCTGCTGACCAGAAACTTCCATATACAGATGAGGGGTGTAATATGTATCTAGACTGGTGCTGTATAATTGCTATGGAGGAGTAAACCTTTTGTTAACTGATAGATGGCTTGTGAGTATCTCATTTCATTCCAACTGAGGACCTGGAACACCAGGCAGTCTGAATTTGGCCTAGCCTACCACAGCCCCTTTTGAACTTCCTTTTCTTCTCTTCCGTGTGTTTTTAAAAATGTATCATTAATGTTGTTTTCCCTTTTTTCTTCTTTTGTAACACTCTTGTGCCCCCAACTTTCCTTATTCCCCCCCCATTAGAAGCTTTTTCTCCTACTAAGTCAAACAAAACAAATCAATGCTCTGTCTGTAAACACAGGTTTCTTTCTGACCAGGTTTCTTTGCCAGGAAATGGAAAGCATATTTTATCATGTCTTTTGAAGTCCTACTGGTCACTGCATTACTCAGTGTTCTGAAGTCTGTCAAAGCTTTGTGGTCATCACATACATCGTTCTCCTGGTTCTGCTCACTTCACTCTGCTAACAGTTCATACAAGTATTCACATGCCACAATTTGTTTTCCTTTAGAATTTTCATAGCACTTTGTTTTATGACTCTAAGTAATTTGTTGTATATTATAAATTGTCTGTATTTTTGTCTTCTATTAGAATGTAAACTCTCTGAGTGTATGAATTTTGTTTTTTCCAAACTTTGTATCTCCTTAGTGGACAGAGTGCTGGGCCTGGAGTCAGGAAGACCTGAATTCAAATCCAGTCTCAGACATACTAGCTGTGTGACCCTGGGCAAGTCTGCTTCAGGTTCCTCATCTGTAAAATGAGCCAGAGGAAGAAATGACAAAGCCCTTCAGCATCTTTGCCAAGAAAACCCCAAAAGGGGTCAAGAAGAGTCAGACGCAACTGAAAATTACTAAACAATAATAACAACAGAGCTTAGAAAAAATACCCTATAGTAGATAATAAATAGTAAGTATTGTCACATGGTCTCATGATGCTAGGGGATGAGGGGACGGTCCTTATTATAACCATCAGAGTTTTACCCAAAGGTCTCAGAAGACATGATATTTGAACTTGGCATTGGAATAGGATGCTGAGTAAGAGATGGAGGGAATCTGTCTTTCTGAGCCACATGAGTAGAGTAGGTGAGGTGGGGAGGGGGGAAAGAGTTGAGTTAAGGTGTTTGAGAAACATGCCCATCCTTCCCTATGGGCCCTTGACCTGAGATACTTGAAGCCCTTTGTTCTAAGACAGTGGTGACTGGAGCTATGGGGTGAACCATACAGACTTCAGGGAGCTCAAAGTGTGGGCTGAAGAGACAAAAGCTAGCACACAGCTGCTTATACATTTTTTCCCTCAACTTTGATCTAAGAGAAGGTGCAGCCAGCCTCCTTATTAGCAGATTTCTGTCTCTTCAGCCTTCTGTATCTGGAAGAGAAGTTTTAAAGGGGGGCAGTTAGATGATACAGTGGATTGAGCACCAGTCCTGGAGTCAGAAGGATCTGAGTTCAAATGTGACCTGAGACACTTACTAGCTATGTGACTCTGGGCAAGTCACTTAACTCTGATTGCTGCTGATGCTGCCATGTCCCATCTCTGCCCCCCAAGAGTCATGGTTGATCAGAGTTCTTAAATCTTTCAAAGTTCTTTTTCTTTACAAAGTGGTAGTCACAAATTTTTGTCCTTGGTATTGCCCACTTCACTATGCATCGGTTTATAAAAACCTTCCTGGGTTTCTCTAAAATAACTTATTTTGTTATTTCTTATGGGGCAATAAGAAATTGTCTTATTTCTTAATAATGAGAAATTATTATAATAATATAATTACATTATGTTACATTACCTACCATTCCATTCCATTCACATACTATAATCTATTTAGTCATTCTCCAGTTGATGAGTACTTCTTTAATTTCCAGTTCTTTGCTAGAACAACAACTATTACTGTTTTGTACATATAGTCTACCTGTCTTTTCCAAGAAAACTGCTTATTTCCCATCACTTTAATTATTATTGTTAGCATACGCCTCTGCCTAGTTTTCCCACGTCTCTTTAAAATAGGAAGGCTAAAAAAGGGATACAAAATATGAACAAGGGTCTTACAATATCAACAACAGAGGATCAATTCTTCTTGCTTTTGTATGTTGTACAGACAGCTGCCTGTCCTAGTATCAGTTTAGCCTTCTAAATAACTGCCTAATACTTAGCTTGTGATCCACTGTGTCTACAAAAGATTCTCTTTTGAGGTGGAAGACAGGAGAGTGGAAACAGAATGGACACTAGAGCACAGTAAAGAAAAGTTTTTGTTTTGATTTAATTTTGTTTTTTAAATAAACAAAAATCTATTTTCTCTCCCTCCATCCCCAACCCCACATCTGGAGTAAGAAGAAAAAAGAAAAACCCTTGTAACAACTAGAGCATAATAAATTTGAAAAACAGGCTTTGCAATGGCAACATTTATGTTCCTGTGGAAGCACAGAATTGAGTCCAATAAATCACAACCCACTTTTCCTACTCTTTTAGATGTTTTCTCTTATTTTTATTATGAACTTTTCAATAAACACAAACATTTCAAAAATGAGAACAAAAGTAGGATTGCATGTAAAATTATGAATTTTTGTTCTACATTTCTTGTGTTTGAAAAGTATATATTGTTTAGCACAGTAGTAACAAAACTGTCATTTGTTAGCATAGAATTTTTTTTTTTTATCTGAAGCCCTTAGGAATAAGTAACATATCATCTAGGATGTCAGATTTGGCCTGGAGAGGGTACTATAGTTATTTCTAGAATCTTCTTTCCCTTTTATTTCTTGTCCTTTATTGATTTAGGAGAAAGGTTAGAGACTTGCGGGCCATCTTTCTCTTAGGAACTGATGGAGAAAGAGCCCCCACTTGAGGTAAGTCCAGCAACTAGCTGGTACAATCATCAGACCAAATACTTAAGCAGAAGAAATTAGGGGAGAGTCGGGGTGCTATGTCTTCTCTGTAACTAGTGAAAAACATTTCCTAGGGTAGACAGAGTTACTGCACAGCTTTTAGTACATTAAGCTGGAGTGTGTGACTAGAGCTACTTGAAACAGAAGTACAAATGACTGAAATGGGAGCAGGAGAAATCATCTGCAGAAGAGGATAGACCTTGGTCTGGCGAAGTGGCCCCAGAAGTCTGAACTTTGCAGGGGAAGCCAAAGTTCCCACTACACAAGGAGAAGACTTGAATGTTTCTTTTTTTTTATCTTATTTTGATTGACTTTTTGTTTTTACATCATACGCATTTCTGAATATATCACTCCTATCCCCTTACCAGCAAGGCACTGGTTGTAACAAAGTATATATTTTTTAAAAAGACAAAGAAAGCAGTTGCATGAAACTAATTACTATGTTGAGCATGTGTGATAGATCACATAACAGTCTATACACAGAACCTCTACCTTTGCAATGAAAGGAGGAAGGTACATTTTCTCAACTCTTCTCTGGGGTCATTATAATTAAATACTACTCAGTTTAATCTTTTTTTTTTTTTTAACGTTTTTCAATTATATTCTTTTAGTCCTTGCATGTAGCATTTTCATAGTTCTACTTTCCTACCTCTGCATCAGCTGTTATTTCTTCCCACACTTCTTTATCATCCAATCAATATTTATTAAACATCTACTATGTGCCAGGCATTGTGCTAAAATTCTCAATTTTTGTTTGTTATTTCTTTTTTTTTTTCTTTTTTAAAGCAATTGGGGTTAAGTAACTTGCTCAAG
>NW_027186349.1:9209023-9213162 GCF_028583685.1 Petaurus breviceps papuanus
TTTTTTTGCTTTAATGGTAGCCAATTGCTGCACCTTGTAGTCAGGGACTGTCTTTCTATCTCTAGCACCTAGCCCAGTAACTGGAATATAGTAAATTCTTGTTGACTGATTGATAGAGAGAATAACAGTAGGATAAGAACTAGCCCAAGTGACTGATTATGTCTGATAAGTAACCCTGCATAGAGTCTGGGAAATAATAGAGAAGAGCTGAGTGCCGGTTGATTGAAAATGTGCCTGGAATATACTTCCTTTCATCTGCCCCAAGTTCTTAATAAAGGTTCAGATCTACAAAATCTTGCTACAGCTAATGATTGCTTAGATATGCCTAGTTATGGTACAGCTAGGTATCAGTAAGAGCTCAGGTGACAGATTGTCCTTTTTGGTGACATGCTTGGAATTATTTCCTTGTGAAACTATCTGAATACTGACACTTCATTAAAATATATGTAGACATGTGCATTTCCTTTGGCATTTTACTTGGATTTTCCAACATATAGTAAACTAGTATTCCAATAATAATTTAGTAACTTATTACTAAATTATAATAACAGTAATTATTTATATAATTATTAATAACAAATATGTTTTAAATACAAAATTATATAGTTTAAATGCATATTTATAACCATAATTTAAAACTTATTAATAGTAATTATAATAATTGAGTATCTCAATAAATCAGAACGGTATTGAATGAGCACCTGCCATATACAGGGTTATGGGATAGAAAGTACATGAAAAGCTCTTGACTTCAAATAAATTTTCTAAGCTAAATGGCTTCAAAAGAGGAAAAAATGAAACAACAGTGAGTAATGGATAGTAGAGAGTTTGCTGTTATTTGTTTCAGGTTCTCATTACCTTTTGCCTGGATTACCACAACAGCTTTCCAATTGGTATTCCCATCTCAAATTTCTTCCCACTCTGGGCCATCCTGTAACAGCCACCAAAGTAATTTTCCTTCAGTGCAGCTATGACCATATCTCTCTCCTACTCAGCCAACTTCAGTGGTTTCCTACTGTTTCCAAGATAAGATACAAACTCTTCGGTTTAATTTTTAAAGCCCTTTACAATATGCCTTCAACTAATCTTTCCAGTTTCACTAGACATCACTTCCCTCCCACACTCTGAGATCCAGTCATACTGGCCTTCTCTGGTTCACAAAGCATTCTAGGCCTTTGCACTGGCCATCCCGCATGCCTGGAATGCATTCCCTTTTTACTTCCCCCTCTTGGAGTACCTCTTCTCATTTAATAGACAGCTTAATCACCAACTTCTATACTGCTAGTTTCCTACTTCCTAAACTACCTTGTCTTTAACCACTTTATTTTTTATTTTATTTTATTTTTTTAAAGCGATCGGGGTTAAGTAACTTGCTCAAGGTTACACGGCCAGTTATTTCTGCGTGTGGTGCTGAGTATCTGAGCCCGGATTTGATCCAGGTCATCTTGACACTGGAGCTGGTGCTCTTACTTGCAGAGCCACCTGGCCGCCCCTAAGCAATCAGGGTTAAGTAACTTGCTCAAGGTTACACGGCCAGGTGTTTCTGGGTGGGTGCTAAGTGTCTGAGCCCGGGATTCGATCTCCAGTTCTTCTCAACACTGGAGCCGGTGCTCTTACTCGCTGTGCTACCTGGCCGCCCCCTTTAACCACTTTATACATAATTTATATTTAATATTTATGCTTTATATGTATGTATATATACATATGTATATGTGTAATGATTGTTTCCCTCATTAGAGTGTAAGCTGCTCTTGAGTAGGAACTGTTTCATTCTCTTTGTATCTGCCACACCTAGCACAGTGCCTGCACACAGTAAGCACTTCATAAAGCACTGCTTGACCAATTGATTGATCAGTTAAGTTTTCCAAAGTTGTTTCTGGTTACCAATGTGATAGTCACTGTATAAACTGTTCTCATGGTTCTGCCCACTTCACTCTGCATCAGTCTATATAAGTCTTCCTTTGCTTCTCTGAATCTATCTCTTTATATCCTAGGGCTCTTATCTTTTGAAAGTTAATTAATTTATTTCTATTCACCTTAGCTAGGTTGTTCATTGTAATTCCAGGGAAACTTATTTCTCCTTGTCACCTTCCCTCCCTTTAGAAACTTTGTTTCCTTTCTATATATGTAGTTGAAAATTGCTATGTACCATGTCCTTGGAACAGAAAAAGTACCAGCCCCCCATGTCTTGAGGAAGGGTAAAGTTTGTGGGTGGAGGAAGAGGGAAAGGAGGGAGAGTAGCTTGGTAGACAGAATGATGGACTTGGAGATGGGAACAATTACATGCTATTCTTCCTTATTCCTCATTACAAATAGAACATAAAAGCTTCATTCCCTATTTCCCCTTCCCCTACCCCCTACATTTAGCATAGGGATGTCTTTGTGTGGCTCAAAGAGTGGCAGAATAGACAGCTCCAGACTTTTTTCCTCCCACATTTCTCTAAAGGAGACTTTAATTCCTTCCAGAAAGAAAGGAAACTTAGGGCCAGGAGATGACCACTCCACTCTCCTTAGCTAGAGCACTGGTCTAGAATTATAGTGAGTGAAGGGTGAAGAACCTGTCCCATTGAGAAAAAGTCTTAGATCTTACCCAAGGGGAAATTCCTCAAGTTTCTAGTTTAGCAAGCTGGGGAGAGGGGGATGATGGAGACTACTGACTCCTCTTGAGGCTTTCCAGAATCTTTTTCTTCAGCAACCTGAAGTGTATGGCCTCATCCCTCCACCTTCTCAAAGCCGGAAGCCAGAGGCAACTGGAGCACCTTGAACCTAAAAGAGAACTCTCCTGCTTGTGCCAACTTCCACCCTGACCCTGATACAGGCCAGGGTATATTCATCTCTACCAATGAGCACTTACAAAGGGACTTTGGGATTAGCATTAACATATAATAAGGAAATTTGGTTTGATTATCTCTAAGGTTTCTTCCAGCCTTGACAGTCTGTAACAGTGGCATCAAACCTAAAAGAGAAATGTAGGCCACTAAACTATACATAAGTATCCTCGTGGGCTATGTGTTGACTTAGCAAACCACACATATATTTATATATTTCTTTTTTTATTAATACATCAGCACACTAAAAATCAGATAGGAACTACATTTTAATCTGGTTTGGGTCACATTCAAGACTATGTTTGACCCCTCTGGTCTGTAATTCTGGATTTGCTGATATAGGGAGAAGAAAGCAAATATCATACATTTAGGAAAGAAAACAGAATGTAGAGTCCAAGAGCTACCCAGAGTTAGGTAGGATGATGCCAGATACCATGGGTTGGGATAGGTGAGAAGGTTACAAATTCTAGAAGGTCACAGCTCTTCAGTAGCTGACTCCATCCTACCTTTCCAGTCTTACTACACATTATTCCTTTCTCCACACTCTATAATGAAGCCAAAATAGTCTTCTTGCTGTTGCAACACTACTAAATCTTTTAACTTTTGTGCTTTTATGTCTAGAATGTTCCCTCTTCCCCCTGCAACCCTGAACTTCCTTCAAGATTAAGCTTAAGTGTCACCTGCATGAGTCCTTTATTGCTCCCTTTAATTGTTAAGAGTCCTTCTCCCACCAACTGTTACTTTGTCTTTGTTTTGCATGTATTTGCATGTGATTAGACACGTCTTCCCCCAACCACTTTACCACTCCATCATCGGATTGTAAATTCTTTGAGGGCAGGGTCTATTTTGCTTTTGTCTTGGTACCTCTAGCATCCGGCATAGTGTCTGCTGGCATGTATCAGGCACTTCATCAATCAATCAATTGTCCACCATTTATTAAACTTACTATGTGTGAGGCCCTATGCTAGGTACAAGAGATACAAAGAAAATAAAAAGCTATACCTTCCCTCAAGAAGCTACATTCTAGTGGGGAATGGAAGCATGTAAATAATTAGGTACATGTAAGAGTAGGTACATATAGAGTAAGCCTAAGGTGATCTCAGAGAGGAAGTCACTAGCAGCTAGGAGGGCTGGGAAAGTCTTCCTATGAAAGGTGGCATTTGAGCTTTCGTGAAGGGTTAGAAATGGAAACTACCGTGTTTCCCCGATAATAAGACACTGTCTTATTTTTTTTTTTTTGGAAAGAAAAACACCAGAGGGCTTATCCTCCGCGGCACTGCTCTCAATGGCGCCAGCAAGCAAATCACTGGG